>NW_027526203.1:143055054-143390150 GCF_048455015.1 Haemaphysalis longicornis
AGACTTCCGAGTGCATTACATTAGCTCACTGAGGGCATAGATTGACTTTTCATGGTGCTTGGGCTCCCTCAAAAATCTGGATCTGCAAGTGTTTGTGCTAGAAGTACAGCTGTGACTGTACGAAAGTGTGCTCATTTTCCCGAGTTTAAAGCAACGATAGCACCCATAAATTCCGCACACACATTGCAGTGAGCATTTCAGCTGCCCCAGCAAAGCTTAGTTGGCGGGCTGTACAGCGATATTTTGTTCAAAGATGGAAACAAGCCCGGCACTTCCAGTGCGATAGTGTTGATATGCTGCGCTCCACGTCTAAACTGACCTAAAAGATAATTACGAAAAGAATGTGCAGAATTGAGCTAAAAGACATTCCTCGTAGCCCATTTAGCTTAGCTCTCTCTCTCTCTCTCTCTCTCTCTCTCTCTCTCTCGTCTTTGAAGCATGAAGTGTTTTAGCATGAGGCATTGAAAAACATGTCCCGGTGTGCTCTTTTAGTATGTGTTACGTTCTAGCGCGAGGCGAAAAACGAGTGTCCCAGTGTCTTAGTAACGCGACTACATGAAATGATGACAACAGGAAATGCCAACAGCCCGAGCCCCCAAGGGGCTTCACCCCTAAATATATACACATTTCCCAAATGCTTTTACTCTTCCAAGGATGAAGTGAACCACAAAGCCATCAACCAGAAACTGACCAAAAAAAAAAAAATTGCTTCATTGTGGAGACGGTCCCTCAGTATGTGTCAGTTTATGCCTGTGGAAAGTCCCTAGGGCAACCAGTCCCAATGTTCTTCTACCAACCAGCCCAACACCAAGCTTTACTGAAGCCTCGCACAATGTTAAAAACCGTTCATTGTAACAGATTTTTTTCGAAAGTTGGAGCAGGGGATGATGGGTGGTGCTATGGCTACAATCTACAGACAAAGCAAGCATGAAGTCAGTAGAGGTACCTCAATTCACCGCGATTTAAAAAAAAAAAAAAAACACCGCGTACGATAACACGTGAAAACAGTGTTAACCCCCCGCCCTGCTCAAAAGAATGTGGTAGTGAACCAAGAGGTTTCTACCCGGCAAAACAGTGACCCAGACATTCTATCCTGGCCATCCCAGAAGGTGCGTGAATGTGCGCAGCAAAACCCGCCGAGGAAAAAAAGCCTGAAGCATTCCCTGTAATCATTCCAACACTTGAAAGACTCCAGCGTTTGCCGTAATCGTGGCAACGCTTGCTCAGAATGAGAAAGACGAGTCATAGCAGACACCCTTCCAAGGCAATGTTCAATGACCATCACTTCCAGAAACATGAAAGAAGCTGACACTTTTAGCAACAATGATGGAGTAAAGGTCATTTCGGCAGCGAAGACGAAGCAAATCTGCTGCAATCGTAGACTAACCTTCATGATGGTTGTGAAGGTTGCGTACAGCTTTGCTACCTTCAAGCCGGATGCGTTAGTGTGAGCTTCCTTTATGTTTTGCTTTTGACTTTGAAGAACAGTGGAAAGAAAACTGCAATGACAGCTTCTCACAACTCATACACCATGGCATAGCACCAGCAGCGCTCATTCACGACCTCATTTGCGTGGTTGTTTCAACTGAATATGGATGGGCGGTACCTCCGGCTTGGTGAACTCGGCTGGTGCCTCATTACAGATGGCTTTTTTTTTCGTCAAATTTTTGCTCCATGGAGTAAAAACTTAGAAGTGTTGAAGCGAAAACAAGCCTGATAAATGGTTCACTGTGGCGAGGACTTTGCTGCATTAGCTTCTATGGCTATGTGACGGGGAATTGGAAATATTTCGTTGAAGCGGAGTTCACAGTAGCGGGGTTCCTGTACACTGGCTGAATGAGCTTGAAATACGAAACAGGCTTTCACAAAATGCTCAACTAACTCTCGAACAGGGTAGCCAGCTGCACTAGGTGCACATACAGCTCTAGCAAGGGGTTCAAAGAAACATAATATTGCAAGGATGATAACACTTGCATACGAATACAGCGCACGGACAGAGTGAAGAAAAGACTGGGCACCACGTGTCCTGCCCTGCCTCTCCCCTCTCGGTGCAACAATTTTATGAACAAACCTACATGCTTATTCAAAGCTCAAATACTGTAGAGACAAGACCAAAAGTTACCTCGAAGTCGATGTCAGTCTGAGCCTCAGTTTCACAGATGTCGCGCAATTCCCAGTAGGGATGGGCAGTCTGGGTCCAGATATGCCGCCTCTTCTCTTCCACCTCTTCCATTTCTTTCTTGTCCTCCTCCACCTTTTCTCCCACCTCCTCCTCTTCCTCCCACTCCTCCATCTCATCCAGGGCAGTGACATAAGAGCCGCTGCCCAAGCTGTCGGTGCTGCATGGACTGGCACAAACGCTCCAAATGGACGACATCCCACCCATCTCCATTGCCGCTATGTCATCCTTATCTGGACCATCCTGCAACGACAGGCAGAACAAGCATAGCTGAGAAGGGGGGGGCCAGTTAACGACACTCTTTCTTGGAATACCTAAACACGATCATTTTGGTCCATCTGTGTCAGTTGATCCAACTGCCCAGCTAAAAATTAAAAGGATGCTTGACCAAGAAGTATATCGTACAGACAAGACCTCTCCTAACTACTAAGGCTGGAAGAAACCATTAATCCTATTTTAGGAAATTGTAAGTACATAACAGACAGTAGCAATGTTCTAAAATATGTACTGGATTGTAACAGACAGTAGCAATGTCCTAACTAAAATATGTGCTGGATTGCTTTTAATGAGAATAACTAAAAAGGATCAACTGCATCAAAAAAAGGTGACAAAAGCAAGTACCAAAATAACACTTGTTGAGCTGTTTCAAGAATACAAAAAAGAAGTATCCAATCGATGGTGAGTGGGCAGGGTGAACGTGAGAAAACTGAATTGAATTGGGCAAACCTCCACGGTATTCATCATGGAAGGAGCAAGAGGGGAGGAGAGAGCTAAAGAGTGGGAGGGTGCTGGAGGCGAAACCATAGTGGCACAAAACTGCACCGCCTTGTGACGAACTACTACACAATACAAAATGGGGCATTGCACGATCCAGCACAATCCAAGTGATGCCCACACAATGGAAGCCAAAGCAGTTACATGGCAGAAGACCACCGCCTTTCGATAGCATTTGCAGCACAGCAAGCAGCTGCGCAGCCAATTTTTGTTACTTGGAACACTGCTGGCTAAAATGGGTGAAGAAGTTGGACACATCCATCCACTTCAACTTAACGCCAGGAATGTTCCAAGAACAAACGCCCCTATGCCACTTGGTCTACGCTAAGCTCGGCTGCTCTGTGCACAACCAGAGTAATCCCCCCCCCCACCCCTTTGCTCTGCACAACTTGTGCAAATAAGTCTCCCAGATAAGCTTTTGTCCAAATGGGTGCCGTTGCTTCTCTTTTTGCATTTCCCATCTATTATTGCCAAAAGTTTGCCACAAGCGGTGGCAGCGTACTTTTTGCAGTGGCTCACATCAACTGCTGGTAATTTTTCTGATAGCATTTCTTGAAAGTTCCCGATATGACTGCACAGTTTCTCGACTGTACTAGAGGGATCAGGAACTATGATATTGTACACGACCATTCGTGCCATCAGGAGAATTTTGGGAGGAGTGCAGATTTGCATAGCTTGGCTTTAGTCTGCGAAAATATGCAAACTGCCGAAGGAAGGAGAAAAAAAAAAACACTAGCAATTGCAAAATAACGTAGGGGTATTTTTTCGCTTGTGTGTTTCAACAAACAGATTACTGTAACGTGGTGGCAGAGCCAATGACTCGAACGATGGTTGAAGAATGAGGAACGATTGATTGATTGTAGGGTTTAACGCGCCGACGCAACGCAGGCGATGAGGCGCGCCGTAGTGGAGGGCTCCGGATTAATTTTGACCACCTGGGGATCTTTATCGTGCGCCGAAATCTCGCACACACGGGCGTTTTTGCTTTTCGCCTCCATCAGAAAAGCGGCCGCCGCGGCCGGGAATCGAACCCGCGACCTCGTGCTCAGCAGCGCAACGCCTTAGCCACTGAGCCACCGCGGCGGGTGGAATGAGGAACGATCTATTTACAGAATTTACAATGCGGCCATAACAGCGCGCGCTGGGACCCAGCCACTCCTTCGTCATCCTCGTCGTCTTCTGTGAGGAGCCATTCCAGTATGGGGCATTGGCCGCTTAGGTGCCCCGTGACATTACCCCCCGGCCGAGAGCGACCGTCCCGGTCGAAGCTGCAGCGTGGTGAGGATGGTGACGCAGATGAGCAATGTGGGAAAAGAGATGCCAGGCAGTGTGCCCCACCCAGATTCGTCGTTGTCGCAGATTCTTGTGCGTGACGCTACATGCCGTTGTCTTCATCTTCATTGATAGCGTAATATACCTCTTTCCTCGTCCCGGTGGAGGCCGCAGTAGCATGACGAGTTCGGTGAAGGTGAACGATGTGATGACAATATACAGTGAAGCTCTTGCCACCACGGATGTAAGGGATGGGTTTGGTGAGCAATGTCCAGCAGCGGCGACGTCCTCAAAGCAACGACGAAACGGTGAGGGCTTGTAACCTCTCTTGTAACGTCTCTTCACATGTCATCGGATCTTGGCGGCTCTGGATCGTCTAGTCACGGGCTGGGGACACGGGGCGAGGGGACGTCGTCGAGTGGTTGTAGCGCTGGGGCTGGGGCTGCCCGACGCGGTTCACACACCCTCGATGATTCCACCGATGCCGATGAGGTGCGAAGCTGGGGCCAGGACGGGGATGATGACCCGCACTCTCCACCAAATGTAACGGGTGGCAGAGCCAATGACTCGAACGATGGTTGAAGAATGAGGAACGATCTATTTACAGAATTTACAATGCGGCCATAACAGCGTGCGCTGGGACCCAGCCCCACCCAGCCCTACGTAATATTTCTCATTCTGCGATTTTGGCGCACCAAGCCAGAACCAAAGTTTTAAAGAAATGCACAGAAGCATTTTTACCAATTCCACCATTAATTATTGAAAATAAAGCATCAGAATATTCCGTAAATGTTGCATATATACGAAAAAAATATGTGCACTGTGGTTAACTTTGCCGACTTTGCTCACCTGACATTACAAACTGTGCGTCGAATAGCTTCGGTAGTCCAGATAGATGTATTGTCCATTATATACAACTAAGAAATAAGCATCAGAATATTATGTACAAGTAATGGCAGAATGGTTAAAAACACGTTTTTATACATTTCTGCAAGTTGAAATTTGTCGTAACAGCTGGCTGTGGGGAAGAATTGCACAAATAGTACTATTTACGTATTCCGTCCACTGAGAGAAAAATATATGAGCATTACTTCATTTTCGTATTGCAACAGTGCGTTTTGGTTTCCGTAGTGCTTGATGTAGTCTTCTTCAAAATTTTCAAGGCCAAGCCAAAGGCTTTGCGACCACAAAGAATTCAAAAAATAAGCCTAACCTTTAACTACCCTATGACCCCATTATTTTATGATAGTAAGAAAGAACGCTGTTTTCTCTAGCTTTGCAAGTGTTTCAGCCTCACTCGAGACACAAGCTTGTACATTGAATTTTTTGCAGCCTATGTACTTTTGGCATGGCCTAGAAAATTGACAAAGAATGTACTTTCACACCCACTGAAATGCTCCAAGCCAAGCCAATTAATTAGGAAGTAGATGAGGACCTCTACTCTCCCTTCTCGTGAGAGGCAGTGGCAGCGCCCTATTTTTGCCAGAAACCATGCAGTGCCTGTGCTGTGGTGGTCTGAAAGCATTCACTATTTGCAAAAGGTACACATAAGCACAGACCAGCTACTCAGAAAGACCACAGCTCTAAATCAATGGCTATCAAGGGATGAGAATGAACAAAGCAGAGATTCAGACGACACAGAATAAGAATAGTTGGAAATGCATGGCAGGGGACTTTGTACAGCAGTCATGCTGCTGTGGGAGTTTCTTTAATATTAAACACCCAAGCCACAACTCCCGATGCAGAAATTAAATCCACCCAGGTACAATGCTTCACCAATAGACACCAGGGAGGAGAACAAAATTTATGGTCTGTAGTTACTGCTTCTACAACTGCGAACAGCAACACGAAGTAAACATAGCCCTTTCTGCCCCAAGACATTGCTCACACACTCGACACTTGCCTATGCAGGAACTGGTCAAAAACTAAAAGGCTGATAGACCTGAACGGTTCCCCAGTGCCTACCCACACTGGGGAATGGGCGCTACACGTTCTAAAATGCTGGCAAATCGATGTGCCACATTCTAGAAAGCTGGCAAATTTTTCAGATTGCTTGCTGTACTGCTTTTCATGGTAACAGTTCCTGCCGCTAACTTACTCAAAGAAAGGTTAACTGGTTGCTGTGCCATTTTATGGCTGAAAAGTTAACCGCAATGCACTCTCCTCAACAGAAACAAGGCATCAGTGGGGGTTAATTGGTGCTGCATAGCTCAAGTAGTAAAGTGCTCTGAAACTGAAAAAAGAAAAAAAAAAGTTAAACATTGTTTGTATGCATAAAAATGTAGCCGATATGCACACGCGCCAACGCACATATGGTCCATTAACGCATACATGTGCAGCCCAGGTCATAAGAATTCCACCTTTCCCAGATAGGTTGACAAAAGGGGGCACCGCCACACTTTCCTTTTCCCAACACCAAGCTTGAAAACCTGCATCTCCCTGGCTGTTATCACTCCACCTCGGTGAAATCGAAGAATTTCCACACTCGGGTGCGCATTCACATCTGGTGCAGTGCTTGGCCCAGTTGCTGGGTGCATTTAGAAAAAGTTTGTGTCGCTCCATGAGCCTTTGAGAGCTTCGTTCTTTTTGTTCATGTCCTTTCCCTAAAGTCAAAGTGCTTTTCCCCTTCAGCTTTGTCCTTTCCAAATTCTGTTTTAGTAATACACAAGGCCTGCCAAGTGTACCAGTAATGTGGTTTAATGTAGGCCAACCCTTCACCCTGGCCATTACTACTGGCCCACTAAGACATGTGCACGATACCACCTCACAACCTTGGAGGAAAGCGTAAATACCAAGTAGGGCCAGTAACAGCGTCATCCGAACCTCAATTAACAATGAGCACATGCTGGGCCTCCTTGATTTGCCAGTCCCGAAAAGAAAAGAAAAATGCCACATCATGTTAGGGGCAGCCCAAGACTGGTACCCAGAAACCTTAGCCAGTGCGCAGTGCCACGATGTGGGAAGACATTCTTTCCAAGACGCCTGGAGAGAGGGCGCACCTGCTCGGCTGGAGGGGCGGTGTCCTCGCCGGAAGGGACCAGCGTCTCGCTAGGGGGGAGCTCCTGCTGGTCAGTGGCCGGGGGGCTGCTGGGGGCCAGCCACTCGTACTCGGGACCCAGATAGTACAGAAAGGTGCAGTCCCCTTCGACTGCCTGGTAGAAGCCCCGGATGCGGGTCAGGAACGGCGCCAGGGTGCCCCAGGCCGCCCGCACCAGCCGCACCTGCCCGTCGCTCAGCAGCTGCTCCAGCTCCTCCTCCGGGGACGGACCCTTCTCCTCCAAGAAGCCCTGCACCCGGCTGCATGCAACCCAGCCACACACATACCGCTTTGCGGCCCACTGCGCACAACCTCCGCCATGACTCGTGCATAGTCTTAAAAACGGGGGAAATAGATAAATGGAGTCAGTGCAGCCAGGGTTACTCGCCTGTAGTGGAAAACATGTGCCACCACACCGTGCGGAACTACCATTGTGTATGCCTCTCAGCAGGGTGCATGGTTACGAAAATGAACTTACGAACATACTAAGGTCATCTCGAGCCTTTTCCGAACATGTTTGGGCACTGCATGCAAGGGCAAAGAAAATAGGCCGACTGCTAATGTCACCATTGGCATTGGTAATGTCACCACCCTGTGCTCCAGTAGCACAGTATGGGGGGTGGCAGACACCCCCCCCAACACCTTATTAATGAAGAGATGCCTAGCTTCACCAGCTGCAATGCTGTTTACAGTAAACACCCCACATTTGGTTAACTCTGCCTTGTGGTAGTGATAAAGAACAGTCATGGTGTAAGGCAACTTGTCAAATCCATGTTATCCGTATCCTGTATAAGCCGTCGTCCAACATCTCACAAGCATTGGGGTTGGCACAGCAACACTGGAACTAACCACCAACTGATGCATGCAATAACTGCTCAGCATAACAGCTGCACCGGCTAAGAAGTAAACCTCAACAGCAGAAGTGCTGATGGTAGCTGCCAAGCTGCACAAAGCGAGGAACTTTGACACACTGTTGGCTGCACGGAACACGCAGCACACTCGACAAATGGAAATTGGTATTAAGCCACGTTGGCCCCAAAGTACGCTGGCCCACTTGGCAGAAAATACTGTATTTTCACGCATATAACCTGCCCCTGCGTATAATCCGCACCCTCACTTTCAGCTCGCTGGAAAAGAATAAAAAATCCTGGCATATTGCCCGCACATTTGATACAGGAAAACCTGCACCAAAGCAAATGTTCAAGCAACACACCACATACTATGTAGACAGAAAAAGCATATATTTAGCAAGTACAATACACCTACTACAAGGCAAAAGTCACAATTCACTGAGTGTAGTCAGTGTTCCTGCACAGGAGCTTCACGGCACAACGCGCATTGTCGTGAAGCCACCTAAGGAAAAACCTCACGTATTATCCGCACCCATACTTTGCCTACCCCTACTCATTTTTGGTGCGGATTATAGGCGCAAACATACTGTATGCTTTTGCAGCAAAGGGAAGCAGGCAAGCATCATTTCTGTGCATATACTGAGCAAAAACCAAAATTTTGTGCCTCCCAAACATGCCACATGCTTCAGAACTCACCAGTAAGGCGAGCAGCTCCTCATGCCTATGGGCAATTTAAAAGTTCACAGTGGCCACCCATAGAGGCAGGTATGCAAAGAGAAATGGCCCACATGCACAGTTACCAGGCTAAGAAGACCCGTCACCTATCCACATTACCAAGCAGCTGCCCTTGGGACAACCAGAAAATAAAATTTAGCTTGGAATTTAGAGGCTAGTTCAACAGAAGCATTGGGTAGTTTTAGACAAAGAAAAATGACGTAGCTCACAGAGTCTAGCAGGGAGGGAGTACGGATACTCCAGAAAGCAGGCTGGCCCCGAGGGGAGAAAGAGCCTCACCTAATAATGGCAGCCAAATCTGAGTCTGTAAGCACCTCCTCCCTGACCACTGGAAGCTCCTCGAGGCTGCAAGAGAACATGTGGCCATGTAGCAAAGCTAAAGGCGCTAAGAAAAAAAACAACCAAGAAACTTCCAGCTACTCTGACTGGTTGCTTGCCGGCAAGAGATCTGACAACCCTACAGCAGCAGGAAAAACCCTTGCTCTTGGGCAAGCAGGCAAACGACATGAGCAAAACAAAAAAGGACAATGCATAAGCAAGAATCATTGTGTTACGCAATCTCCTGGGAGGCACTGGAACAGAAAGCGCTTGTGTAGTTGCACAGTGAAACAGTCTTATCGCTCGTTGCAAGGGGAGGGGTGCCGGGAGGGGGATGGAAAGCAATACAAGGAGGCACTGGCTGCATCCTAGTTCACTGCATGTTTGCACCTACACTGGCGACTGCATCGAGCAGTCTGTTTTTGTCTTGCGGTGCAATGCTGTGTACATTCACTGTGCAGTATCATTGCAAACACCGAGCTTTCGCTCAAGAAATTTGGTTTAGTCACGTTCAACCACGGCAAATAATAATGTGCCAAAGGAAGCAGCTTTGGCCAGAACAATACTAAGAGCTTAGCTTACAAAAAAAAACGTCAAAGAGAAGAAGAAGTCAGCTTGTTAAAGCCACTTTGTTTTACCTGCCACACTCACTTTCCACATCATTACATATAGGTGGTATTTGTTGAAAAGTTTAGCTGGCAATTTCTTCGCTTGGCAACACTGGAAACGGCCACAGACATGGCCGATGCACCAAGGACACGGCGCGGCTTGGGCCACTGCGCCCGCACGCCGAAGAAAAAAAAAAACACCGGCGTGCGTCATCTGCTCTGTTCCAATCAGATTCTAAACGGTGGTGTCAGCAGAGATGTTATTAATCGCACTCACGTTGAAGTCGAGGCAATACTTTGCGTTCGGTGAGGTAGAGTTTGTAACGTGCAACACAGCCATGTGTTTCACAGTCGTGCTTAGCATGGACAAGTACCGCCATCCCGCGAAGCGCGACGTAACGAGTGACGGCGCACTCACACAGTTGCATGGAGGAGAAGAGGGGTGCCTGATCTGCGGGCTGTGCGTACAACGTCGCCTAGCAACAGACACTTAGCCAAAGATATGGCGGCGCACACTTGGTTGCCTACATGCATTGCACGCCATTGAATACCGGCTATAAATGTAAACAGTTAACTGCACAGACACCAGCTTTGCTTATGTAGGCAAAGCTGGTGTAGCGTGCACGGCACCTTCCATGCGAACAAGATGCCTTAACTACCGCAGTTTGTCTTCCAGGTGGTGCCATGGATTTTGACAGCAATAGCAACCAGTGGCACTGATAGGGTGCCTTTGCTGCTGCCTCATCTCAACCTCGTGTTGGAAGATGCACAATGCACTGACAGAGCATCAGCCACAGTGACGTCACCAGCAGCAAGGCTACCTCAAGAGTAGCACAACGTGCCACTCCTCAGAGGGCACACCACCTTCCATGCGGACAAAATGCCTAAACTACAACTGGTAGTCATCCAGGTTGGCTTTCAAAGTAGAAATAATAAATTTCCCATTGTCCTGCCATGCCCACATAGATGTAGCAGATGGTTTGTCTTGCTACGGTTGCCGATTGCTGGAGATGCCCTACTATGGCGCAGCTCCTACAAACAGAAAATCGGGCGGCATCTGACTGTCTGTTGACTGGTATTCATGAAGAATTAGCCCAGATACATGCCAATTCTGATAAATTGGCTTCAGAGCAAGAGCTGAACGCAAAAATTGAAGTTCTGGAATATTGTCACCAACCGATTTTCGGATGCCTGCTTCATCGCCAGAACGTCGCCCTCGCAGACGTGCAACCTGCCCTCCAGTATAGCAACAGTGCCCCGCATAAACAGACTGGAGAGTTTTTTTCAAGCCGCTGGGTAAATTAAGCGACTTTTGCGTGAATCTGTTTTCTCAGGCTGCCCGGTTTTTTTGTATGCTATCTCCGCCCCTTGAGGGTCCGAAATATCGTTCCGCGACTGCATGTACCAAAAAAAAAAACTAGCCAATTTTGAACAGAAGTAGACTATTAACTTTCTGGTTTCTGGCCTTGAGCAAGGCAGCCAAGAATCAGAGTCAGACCCAAAGTGTGTTGTGCATCTTACAAAAAGCTTTCTTACATGCTGAATTTCAAAGGCTAAATATGACATAAAGCTGCTTGCACACGATATTTCTGTGCCCTGTTTTGGAATATGCTCATGCTGTGAAGAGTCCACACCAAACAGATCTAACAACTAGACTGGAATTAATTCAGAAACTTTCTGCAAGTTTTAATTATAATTTTAAGTGTAAATTTTAAGTATAACAGGACTGATTCAGTTACCTAGATGTTAAAACTATGCAGTTTAGAATCTCTGGAAACTATAAGGCAAAAGCAGCACTTATAGTTGTTTTTCCAGATATTACAAGGTCAAATAAAACTAGAAGAACTTATGTACAGCCTCCCGGTAGCAGCAAACTAAACCATGACGCGGCAGTTCGCCCTTTTGGTGCTCACACAGACGTCTCTCACAAGTATTTTCCTGATGTAATAGAACCATGGAACAAGTTCCCGTGACATATTGTTGAGAGCTCCGACGCGAAGAAATTCGAAACTTTGCACAGCAATGAACTTGCGATTGCATTTTTTTCTCCAAGTTGCTGAAAGTGTCGATGCATGTATTTATTGTCCGTACTTTTTGTTCCCCTCTCTGTATTGACCCTCAAGTGAAGATTTACCGCATAAATAAAAAATAAGCCTGCATGTTAAAGCAAAATACGCAGAGGCAAGTCCATAAACTCCATACACCTTTACAAGGTTTTACAAGCATAGCAGCTTCATCCAGAGAACTTCCTGCACCTGTGCACATTTTTTTTTTTTTTTCGCAGAGTGACAACAGCACTGTGGATCCAGCAAACAGAACTTCAGCTCAGTTGGTCCATGCATGGACGAAAAGAGGACAAGGAACCCTGCTCACCCCATCGACTTGACCCTTTCCTTGATCGCCTCCCTACCGTCCGCTACTTGCACTGCAGAGCCCTTCCTGCAATAAACACGGGGAAAAAAAGGCCACATCCGGTGACCGTCAATGGAACGCACATTCGTCCGGTCGAGCGGCACATTTGTGTTCCCCTGTCATCCCCCTCCATCCTTCCACCCACCTCCGTTTGAGTCTACTGTGGGAAAACATTTCAACAGCCCTGACAAGAACTTCGGGGAACAAAGAACCCCGAAGGACACTAACGCAGCTTGGCAGAGGGACGATGGGCTCGCTCGCGGTCTGCGATCTCACTTAACATTACTCAGTAATTCTGTGGGCTTGGCAGAGGCTTTTGAGAATAGGAAGCACATGCGCATCCGCAGGAGAGAATTATTCAAGCTGCGCCACCTTACTTAACCTATGTCCACCTATCATGCCTACAAGCGGATGCATGTTCCAGCCGGTACAGATGAACTCGCACGCCGAGGACCGGCAGGCCCAAACATGTGCCCTTCTGGCTGGAATCGGCAGCATGTTAGCAACTGAGAAGGCAAATCTGAAAATTAAAAGTGCTGTAACGAGTGGCGCGACCAAACCCCAGCATTGGTTGCCTAATGAGCAGTCTGCCACTTTCCTCGGGCACACACAATGGCATGTTTGAAATTCAAAAGCAACAACACCCTGAACCAAACACTGTATGCAATAGTTTTCTTCACAAGCAGTGCTATACGCAGGTTTCTTTTTCACAAGGTAGTGTCCCCGGACAAAATTAAGTTGTACTTATTTTTAGCAAATTTGCAAAAATTGTCCAGCTTGACCTATTTGCAGCCTCAAAACAACCATTTGTAGGGCTGAACAAACAGTGCAAAGTGATTACTTTTTCGAGTATGTAAAAAAAGGGGGGGGGGGGGGGGGACAAAAAGTTTCTTTGAATAAAACATGCAAGCAACTAGGGGAAAGGTAGAGCATGCACAAGCTCATTCCTTCCGAGTCGCCATTTGTAGAATCCTTTTCTTGCAATGTGGAGGTGTACCCCTTCCACCATCATTACAGCATCAAGGAGCCTGTACTGCATAGAGCTTCTGCAACTTCCCATTAAAATCCTGCTTCACAGCATGAAACTTAAACCCATTTCATTTCGCCATGGCGCCCTTCAAGCTGCCCCACCCCCGACATTGACCTTCACCTTGTGAAAAAGAGGTCTGGGCCTGCGATTCAGATTGTTTTCACAAAGACTCCAATCCGGGCACTTTCAGGATCCCCAGTGGCCTGAGGCGACAACCCCAACGTCCCTTGAATGCTTCACATGCACAAGAGTACTGAGAAAGAAGCATTAAGGGGCCATGAAGACAAAATAGGAAGTTGAGGTACGGAGTACCTTAGGACCGCACAATGTCCATCCGCGTCTGTGCGCATAGCATTAACAATCCCAAAAAATCACACAGGAACCGGCAGGATTCGAGCCTGTGTCTGGTAGACCAGACAGAGTTATTGTCAGTAGTCTTACCCATTGGGCTACGACCGTGAGTTAGTTCCCGAGAGTCAAACAGCTTACTCCCTCGCCTGTAACGGTGCGGAGGACCTTAGGACCTCCCAATGTCCGTCCGCGTCCATCCGTGCGCACACCACCGTCAAGCGAAATTCGCTGAGCCGTGAGTTGCAGTTTCATTTGGGGAGTAATCAAGGTGCAACTCATGACTCAAATCGAATGACGGTCGGGGCGCAAATCGGATGTCACTCGGGGCGCAACTTGGATGTCATTTCGAGTCCCCGTACTCCGCACCCTCGCCATCATCCACGGAGTGGAGATGCTGCCTTTTTTCATTTGTAATATTGCCTTGTTAGAATAACGCATTTTTAAAGCAAACTTCACTCAAATATGCCATGTAATGAGGAAAACAGAACAGCCATGCGACAACCTAGCTACTTTTTCACACTGAACCTATGATGTATTATGGGGCAACCCATGTTGCGGTTGGCTGGGCTGCCAAAATCCAATACAAATTAAGCAGGAAATACCATAAGCTAGCAAAACGAGCTAGTGACCCTTAATTCAGAGCCCATTCTTTTTGTCCCCGTAAGAATGGTAAGGTAAACAGTGTAACTTATGAACTCAAACATAGAAGCACCAGTGCGTACGACCCCCCTATGCCAGCCAAGGCTGCACAGCTGTTGTACGCATGCACTGGGCTTGCACGTCTGACAGAACATCTTTGACGTCGCAAAACACACGATGCAGTGGAAGAATTAAAAATTTTGCTTTAAACAGTTTAATTTCCCAGTGAATAAAGTATCGTTTGCTGCCAGACCAGTGCTAGGGGAATATAAAGCACCAAATCTAAAAAAAAAAAAAGTGTTGTCTTTATGGCACCTTTAAACGGCTGATGACTACTCATGCAGGCTCAGCATACTGCCCTCCTCCATCACACTTTCCTCAACCGTTTTCTTTCTGTCTTCATTCGCTTGGTTACAACGCAGACGTTAAACAACAGCAGGGGCCGCCGAAGTGCTGTAGACTAAAACATGAACAGCTCCGGTTCTAAAGCACATTAGGTTTCAAAATCTTCATAGCTCTCACTGTTCCACATCCATTAACGACCCGCTACGGATGCAGCTAGAACTGAAAACTTCAAAGCACTGTGGTGGCATGTACCACCCTTCCCTGGTGGAGAAAGACCACTGCCTGTACAATTACCTAGTGCACCCACAAATGTCACCAATCACATGAAGCAGAACACACGTGTTGCTCGAATAACCCTTCATTGCGAACTGGCACCAGTCACAGCTGCCTTCAATGCTTCTTTAGAAAGTATTAGCCTTTGTCACTTTTGCGCTAAAACATTGAACAATGAAGGCCTCGACAGGATAACTTAGGTCCCTGTGTGCAACTACACTGGCAGCAGCTTTTTACTCACCTGATATGACGTTTGGGGCCCACGTCACGACGGCGTGGCTCCATGTTGCTGCAATGAACAACACAGGAGGATTTGAGCACAGAAGACCTTGAGAGCCACGCAAGGTATAGCAAGTATAATTAGCCCATATAGAGATTATTGACTGCCCCAGCCAGTAAAGAATGGTATGTTCTTTGGGTACTGCTCTGTTCGCATAAGAACATACAGGCTCTGCATCGTGCATTTCCAGTGTATTTATGGATCGGCATGGAAGCAGACAAGCTGCACAACCTTATTTCAGCCATGCGCCTTGGGGAACTTTCACTTTTGCAGCTGTTTCTGCGACAAGTTACACCATGAAGGCAAGCAGATGCTTAGGTTTAGTAACAGATTCTGAAGAACACATGGGATCATGCGTATGGCCACTGAATACTGGGGACCGTGTTGTACCCCTCATTTCACACCCCCCAGCACTGGCGAGTTGGACTAGGCGTTGTGAGAGTACACAACGTTTCCACCATCCACCACTCCTGCCGGGTTACGGACGCTGCCCACGAACTTGCACTCGCGGATAAGCATTTAGGACTGCTTCGTTCATACTGCATTTCATGCGCAACGGGGCCGCTTGGTGAATGAGGTTCAACAGGTCACGCGCTGGCAATGCGCGGGTGCGCGACAGTGGAGTTTCCAGATGCCGCCGCTACTTTTGGCGGGAGCGCCACACACCAGTGATGCCTCCTCCGACTCCCGCTTCAGAGCGCCTACGGAGTAACGGTGGTCATCGCCCATGAAAGAGGTTTTAACAAGCGTCCTAACTGATGTATATAGAAACTAACATTACTACAACTGATCAGGAAGTTGACTCTGCAATCTCAAAAATCTGCAAGAATTTCGATTTCGTAGAATATAGTCAGTAATTAGTAATTGAAGTTTAAAGATGGGAGCGATGATGCTGCCACTTCTGGAGGCATTCAGCACCCACATGGTGGTCCAGAAAAGGGCAGTACAGCCTGTAGCAATGCAAATTTGGTTCAAAAATTCATTGAATGCTTTAAAATGGAACTATGACTGCTGGCATTAATTATGCTAACTCTAAGCTATCCTAAGGGCAATTTAAAAACAGCGGTATTTTAAACTTGTGCAATGTTGCTCACATGCCTAGGGTCTAAAGCTTTCGCACTGCGAAAACTAATATGGCTCAGAAATTTGGAAATTACGAGTCAACAATAACATTCATAAAGAATGTTGCCAGATGGTACGACATTCACGACATATCTGGGCGGAAAACCAGGGACTATTTTGTTTCCCGTGATGGCGAGATGCTTGCATGGTGCGAGGTTAAATTCTTCCACTAAAGTGAAGACAAAACATAAGGGCTCGGATGGTGTTCCCCACTAAAGAGACCCAGGAAACAATCGTGACAATGAAATTGACGGGCGCTATGGTATACGTAGCTGGTTGATTGTCGGGTTTAACGTGCTGTCGCTACTAAGGCAATGAGGCGGGCAGTAGTGGCGGGCTCCAGATTAATTTTGACCACCTGGGGATCTTTAATGCGCGCTGAAATCTTCAACACACAGGAGTTTTCCCTTTTCGCCTCTATCAAAAAAAGGGGATACATAGCCTCTCAGTAAAGTCGGGCAAGTACAGATTTTCAACACATTCCATTTGCTCACACACGCAGTTATGCACCCACACAAATAAAATACTAAGCGTATTGTTATGTATCGAAAGTAATTTGTGAATTTCGAGATTAAGAGACTGTTAAAGAGACCTTTTCAAGGGGCGGTTGAAAGCGAACATTATTGGCCAGGTTTGGCTGTTCTTTCATCCTCCACAAAGGCGGGTTCAGCCATGTGCTCTAGTTGTCCAGCTGTGCAAACTAATACGCACATTTGTGGAGAAAGCTCTAGAATCCCAATGAGCACATATCCAGCACTGAAGGCAAATTTGCAGGCTTTCTTGTGATGTCACGTTTCAACGCCTCCCAGAATGCCAGCTGATGTGGTTAACCAACAGCTGAAACCCACACCCCGGCTATGAAATAAGAAAGGTATTCCTAAGAAAGCTGCTGAGGCCACTGCTCGCAAACTGGGCTGGTGATGTCAATAGCTCTCCGGAGAACATAATGAAGTCGTCACAAAAGCCTCTTTCCCAAAAAGTTTTATGCTTGTAAGACCCAACTGGTTAACTGTCTGGGGAAGAGTTTTATACCTGTGCCAGTGCACAGAAACTTTAAATTGACAGTTCGCTACTTACTCACACAAAAACAATACGCCACTCAATAAGGCAATCCATTCGAAGGCCTCCAAAAGGTTTCTGAAAAGATATTACTGCGCAATTTTTAGCAACCACAATGTCGCCTAATTTTTTCACGTCACTATTTGGCAGCAATTTCACTTTATTCAAATGTGTTGAGCATTATTTTTGGGCAGTCAACCAGAGAAATTAAAAAGCAAGCAATTTAAGGGGCCAGTGGCATTTTCAAAAACGTGATTAGGGGAAGCTGGAAAAACACAGTCGCAGTTGTAAAATGCGTGGCAAGAAGTGGACGATACGCCACAGCACCTCACATTTTTTGTGGCTGCGCTTATCTTGCCGGCAGATTAGCCCGGGGAAAAATTGCCGGCAGTTCCTTGCCATGTCATGCGAGTGCAGCCAGCCAATGGCAAGGAACTGCCGGCAGCCGGCAAATTAGGCTGCACTAATGTTGCTGGCCTAAACTCAACTCAAAGGCAGGTCTCGAAAAAAAAAAAAAAATACCGCAACAGGAACCAGCACCATGAATAAGGCGACGAAAATCAAAGGAACAAATTTCATTGAAATAAAATTAGGATCACAGCAGGTCGGATCGAACCAAGGACTCCGCGACCAGGAAGCAGAGCCGCAACCCCTGCGCCATGTAAGCCTGAACAACCAATCAGAAGAGAGCACCGGCAGATATGACCAGCTAAAGTTCCGTCTGACGGTTTCTGTTTTGGGACCTTCACATCCAGCAAATAACAGAGGATGTGGTCCTTCCAGTTCATCCTTTGATGATCACGTACTGTGTGAAACAGATGAGCGGTTCGTCAGAGTTCTTGCAAAATAATACCGTTCATGGGCAAGCATAATCCTTGAAAAAATTAAGAAATGATCGGCCCAGTGCGGGACTTTTCCAATACAGCGCATGCAGCCAACTGGCGCTAAGAGGAAAATAAATGTGTAGGTGTCTTCTGCACTCACTCAGGTAATGCAGCACTCGCCCCTTCGATTTTCGAGTGCAGCGCGCGGCGCCTGCAATTTTCTACGGTGCAGAGAGTGCACGATGAGTTCACGGCTTCCCATGCACCTCCTAGGGAGGGGAGGAGGTGCAGAAGCAGACGACAAAAGTGCAGGACCGGTTCTGTAGTGGTGGCACCTGCGCTGAACTCATGCAGAAAGTGCAGGCCAAATCGAAGAGACCTCATGTGTGCTTAAATGCGGTTATTCTGCGACGCTCACGAATCACGAAATAATTTTAATTATGGCGATGTTATCAAATACAGCCGTTCGTCTGCGCGGGTGCCTCAGAGCGCATCGAAGCAGTTAAAGAGCAGCCGCCGCGCTTCTTTCACCGATGATCAGCGCCAAGACCGACGCTGCGGCGGAGAAGTACTTAAAACTAGCGCAGTCACCGGCAGAGAGGCGCATTCGGCAGCCCGGACCTCCTTCCCATACAGCGGCCGTGCCCGTAAGTACCTGACAGGACAGCATTGGTGGGCAGCTCCTGATTTGATAGGGCGCTCCGAGCATGGGTATTTTTCGCTTGTTCGACACGTTGCCTCGCGATTCGCTAAATGGTCTGCAGTTCGCGTTCGCGATACGGGCTCATACATAACCATGAAACACAAAACAACATCCTCGCTCAGATGCTTTTCGGCAGACAGGTGACGCGAGCCACGCAAGCTCGGAATCGGCATGGATGCCTGCAGCCAAATGAAAGAGCGGAGCCGTATCGCCACGTTTCTCACAACGTAACGGCGAGGAAAGAGCACAGAGACAGGTAACTCACCTGGGCGCAGGGCGGCCAAGGACCGAGAAACGCAGATTTCACTTCTAAACGGGGGCTAGCCGTGTTCCAGGACTAAATCGAACTCCAGCAGCTGAAAGAGGGCGTCAACCCCTCAGCGAACGTGACAGTGCGGGAATGGTTCAAGGTGCATGCAGCACGCGCTCAGAACGCGCAACCCAAACGCCCGCCGCTCTTGCGGAGCCGCCTCAACCAATCAAATGTAGCCAGGTGAGCGATCTACGCGCCCCGTCGCGGCAATTAGGTGCGTCGCTTTCTTTTTTCGATGCCCAGATCGCCCCTTTGCAGCAATAATATTTAAAAAAATAATATATACAGTTGAAAATTGTCAAATGGAATTTAAGTAATTATAAACTGCGGATAATTTGAATGCGATGATTCCGCCACCGTTAATTTAAACTACGCGCCACCGCGGGCGGGTGAGTGTACCAGTGACGCTTGGCTTCGATAAACCGCACCGGTGCGCCTTTTCACCGGTGCGCACCGTTTGTCGTCGGCATGGTCGTCGGCGTAGAGTCCGTCGGTGAACAGGGGCGTACCGTCGCGTACCGAGACAGTCGACGGCAAAGTTTATAAACGTTGGTCGACGGAGCGCCGGGGTGCAATCCCCAGATGCATCGCGAACGGCGACGCGGAAGCGGCTTTCTCCGCCGTCTGCTACAGCGACGGCGCGTCGAAGCACTCGTTTGAAGGCGGTATCGGTTGTATATTGTTGCAAACAAGAATGGGTCACTTGCGAACTCATCGGATGTGACAGGCTCAGAACGTGTGCTAATAATGACCAGAGATTTCATATGAGCACAAAAACATTATGTGCCACGTAGGAATTCCGCTTGCCGCACGTACGTAAGGCTGCATGGCTAGCCAGTTTAGCAGTCCGTCCGTTCCGTCGTGTACGGAGTTACCGGTTTAACCGGGACCCGTCTTGGCACTATTATAGTGCATTCGTCGCGGTAGGGGGATCAGTTCCGCGGGCCTGCCTTCGCCATGTACGCGCCTCCTCGCCCTTCCGCGCGCGCAGGCGCAGACGGGTCCCGGTCACGCTGATCGCGGCCAGATCGTGTTCGCCCTTAGTACATCCGCAGACCGCAGCGGCGCAGGGGCGCTGCGAATGAGAGGCCGGCTATCGCTTGCGAAGTAGCGGGCGCAGCTGCTGTGGTTAAGGTTGCGCGGCGTGCTTGACTTTCCGTGTCATTCACGCTGCGTTTCGGTGTTTTCTGCTGCCAGAGTGAGGAGTAGACATTATGATTCAGCTTCCACGTTGTGTTCGTCACCGATCACTGCGGCTGGTGCCGCAGTGAGCGTTGTGGAACTCACGCGGTACAGCAAGGCGACGCAGTGCGCGGATATCGCGGCCCATGTGCTTTTTGATGGCAAATCTCTGCGAACGGCACTTGTAATGCACTGCGTTTTCTCCAGCAAGAAAGGCGACTTGTAGTCAAAAATGTGTGTTACACATAACGGCTATTTTGGCTTTCGTGGAACAAAAATATTTTTTTATCCTTATGCTGAATGTATACATGGGTAAGAACTTGTTGTTGGGCGAGTTGGCGCATCTTGGTGAATGAACACGGGCTTTGCGCGAGAAAGACACCACACACAGGACGGACGGGACTCGTCCGGTCAGTCCCGTCCGTCCTGTGTGTGGTGTCTTTTTCGCGCAAAGCCGGTCAGTCCCGTCCGTCCTGTGTGTGGTGTATTTTTCGCGCAAAGCCCGTGTTCATTCACCTATACATGAGTAATCAGGGGCCTAGACAGAGCAATGCTCTTAACACAGCGAATCGTTATATTAAAATGTAAAAACAAGGATGTTTGTTCAGAAGTATGGTTGTTATACGTATCCGTATTTTTGTGCAGATATTACGTGGACGAAACAAATAACACAGACATTACTAAAGCAGAAAAACGAAAATTGTTTCGCCGCAGGATCTATTTCTTTTTATTTTTTTACCTGTGGCGTATAGCAACCGCCGAAAATAATTTCTGGATACGCCACTGTGGGAAATAATAGACACCGCAATGTAAGGCTTCAAATTAACGCCAAATTGGATTATTCAAATCGTACAGAACACGGGCACCAGTTGCATTCTTTCGCTGATGCCGCAGTCAGTGTTACACTTATGTTGTTCGATTGAGCACCCTGATCAGTAAAATCTCACAATATCAAAAGTCTGGAGGTCACAAGGTCTCCGGACGAAATAATTGAGGCTTCCGCAAATTTTGACAAAAAAAAACGTGCAGAGATAAAAAGACAAAGAAAGGAAACAGAAACATGAGCTGTTGTGTTTTCCTTTATTCGATATATTCGCGGAAGGTGTCCCAGCCTCCTTCGATGATTTTGCGAATCTTATTCGAACTTCTACCCAAGCAGCCACCGAAGAAATCGAGTGCTCTTCCGACACACCAGCTCTCGATGCCCACCTCACAAACCTCTGGAAAAAAGTGCACTATCTCACACAACTGTACCGCTCTACCGGTAAACGTCATACAATCCTCGTCCGCATCCGCCGCCAGTATAAACTCATCACGTCATACCAACGTCGCCTTTCCAATAAGCACTGGAATGATCTCTGTGCCACACTCGGTCATGAAAAAGGCCTTCGGGCTCTCTGGAAAATTCACCAAAGTCTTGGACCTAAGAAAAAACAGCGACTTCCACTATTTGCTACCCTCACGCTCACAAAAGACCCAGTCAGCGTTGAACATGATATCATTATGGCTTTCTTCCCCCACGCCCAACTCCATCCCCCTCCTCCTCTTCCACACATACCCATTTCATCGCCACAGGACGACCTCGACCTTCCCTTCACCTTCAATGAACTTTACACGGCCATTCACCAAGGTAAACCCAAATCTGCCCCTGGACATGACGGTGTGACCTGGAAACACCTCCGCAACTTGCCAAAACCTGCCCTTGTTGCCTTACTTGGCCATGTTAACCGCTGCTGGGAAAATGGTGAAGTTACTGAGCATCTTAAGCTCACTCTCATCTTCCCTATTCCCAAACCCAAGAAGCCTGGTACCGGCCCAACTGACCTCACCAACCTCCGACCCATCTCTCTTACTCCTGTTTTCTGCAAACTCATAGAAAGGCTAATCAATAACCGTATCACCCATTACCTCGAATATGTCAAACCATACTTTCACCCTGCACAGACTGGCTTCCGCCCTAACCTGAGCACTCACGATAGCCTTTGGCTATTACGTCGAGTGATCAATCGCTCCCATCACAACCACTCTCCTCCCGACTTGATCCTAGCAGTTGACCTACGCAAGGATCGCGTTAATCAATCTGCCATACTAGAGGAACTGGCGCACGCCTACCCAAGCACCCGGGCACAAATCTGGATCCGCAATTTTTTGAACGCTCGGCCAATACGACTTCAAGGATCTCACCCAGGCTGGACTCCTCGCACGTACTACCTTGACCGCGGGGTACCTCAGGGATCCATACTTTCCCCGATACTATTTAATCTCGCCATGGTGAGGGTCGCTCGAAATCTCGAACGTGACTCTGCTGCACGATTCACAATATATGCAGACGATGTAACCATATGGACTGAATCAGCCGACTTTTCATGCTACGAAGACATGCAAACCGAACTCCAAGCCGCCGCAAATAGCCTTGAATGCTCCTTGGCCTCTCTTGGTTTGGAATTAGCCCCCGAAAAAACCGAATTCTTACCTGTATTTGGCCACAAACCCCCTCCACACTATAACCTTCCAACTCTTCTTCTCGCCGGTATAACAGCTAGTTTTCAACCCATACGACTACTCGGAATCCCAATCGGACACAAAAACAGCCCGTCAATATGGTTACAGCAGCTGAAAGCTAAATGGAAAACAATTCAACATGCCATACATCGCCTTTCGAACAAATTTGGTGGAGCAAGCCAGAAGGCAACCCAAACTTTAGCCCACGCCGTCGCAATTGGTACCATAACTTACGCAGCCCAAACCTACGACCTCAACAAAACGGCCATGAGAACGCTTCAACAGCTGCACCGAGCCACCCTTCGCACCATCAGCGGACTACCAAAACATACTCGTCTGGAGAACTTGCAAGCTGCAGTTGCTCTTCCCCCACTGGAAAATATAATTAAAGAGCAAGTGAATCAATCCCTTCATAAGCGCACATTAACTCATCAAGGTGTCTCTATCATCGCCTGGGATAATCTCAAGCCGCCTGAACCCCCCGACATCCCATCGCCTCTCGCTCCGTGGAGCCGCCCTTCTGTCACGGACTACGGCCACCCATCCCGTCCCGCGCAATGCCCGCCCCGTCCGCGCTGCCCGCATTAACGCTCTCCGAAACCGTAAACTCCCCAACGAAATCGACATTTACACCGACGCGAGCATTTCTCCTCCGCTAGTTGGCACCGCATGGGCTTCTCCTGACCTCCCTTCCATCCAAGGCAAACGATCCCTTAATATTCCATGTGCTACCATCCTCGAAGCGGAACTCCATGCTATTGTTCAAGCCATAGACTACCTCATGTTTGACTTTGACTCCTCCGTGCCTTCTCAGATACGCATCCTGACAGACTCTTTCGAAGCCCTACAGACTCTAAAATGTCCTACGTCGACCAATACCATCGCCAACAAAATCATTCATCAGATCTCCATCCTGAAATCTAGCGGCATTCATGTTCGCATCGACTGGTCACCTGGACATGAGGGGTCATCACCGGGGAACCAGGCAGCCCACTCGGCTGCGCGGGAGTGTATAACCTCTAGTCCTCCGCTGCTACCCGACTTGGCTCCTCCACCTACTGAGACATTACCACCAGCGATACAGCTTCTACGTTACAAAAAGGAAAAAAAAGACCGCCTCAAGGCCCTGACTCCAACCGGCTTTTTATCCGCCCTGCCCCCGCTCCCAAGATCAGCCGAAATTTTCATAAACAAATATTTTGCTAATGCTAGCCTTACCCCCGAGACCTTCCGGAAATGGTACACCCCGTCTCTACCGCCTCGATGTCCCTTCTGCGCCTCCCCCACTCCCGCCAATCTCCAGCACCTAATTTTGCACTGCCCGAAGTTCGTGCGCTACAGAACCTTCAAGCCTCCTCCAAATACAGCCTCTCTTTACATCGACCCTCGTACACTGGAACCCCCCATGCTGGCTTTAATTGCACACTGTTCCCTAAAAAGCGGTCTAGCGCGAGCAGTCTAGAGTCGTGAGCCTGCTCTCCTCACCCCACGTGGCCTCTCTGTACGCATTTAAGATGTCCCAAGTTACAACCCCCCCCCCCCTTTCTATTTCCCCTTCCCCCACTTGACGTAGAGTCTTCCTGCCACAATAAAGGCTACCTCCTCCTCCTCCTTTATTCGCCCTTGTCTACGTGCAGTTTTTTTTTGTCAAAATGTGCGAAAGAGCCAGTTAGCCCGAGTTACAAATTTATAAGAAATTATTGAGGCTACCGATGCCGGTATCTTCCATGTGTTTTCAAAGAAGCATTTACACATGCACACCACACGCCGTATGCCATACAGCCATCGCGGGCCCAGTTTTTACCCGCTGCACAGTCTGGTTTAACATACTACGTTTATAACGCTGTCTAATTTGCCCTGACCCTACTAAGTTCGGTGGATAATTTTGTGGTCCATGAAGTCGCCTTACCACGCCGACTGCAATTATTCCAAGATGACATCCGCCAGTCCCAGTTTAGAGTCGCGTCAGTATTTTATATCTGGGCGTGCACGCCTGTGTTTCCGTGAGATAGCTCGGCTTTCACGACGATACCGACGGTGCTGAGCGGTTAACCGCTCAGCACCGTCGGTATCGTCGTGAAAGCCGAGCTTGATAGAGAAATGCTCGGGAAATTTTCACTGACCATTTTCGCGTCGAGTAGGCAGCACTGCAGTGCCTTAGACATTAAAATGTCGCATATGTATTGTCTTGGTTTAGCTTCGTTGCGGGCCGTCGCGCATACAACGGCGCAGGCGTCACGCTACACAGCAAAACAGCGCGGGTTGCGTGCCTAGCTTTGGAGGTAGCATTTCTGATACAGGCGAAATACGAAAGCGTCACTGACGTCTCTGAACACGTTAAAGAACCACAGTTGGACGAATTTTTCATATTCTCTACACGGCGGGCATTACAACCTCACACCTAGGGTGATTTACACTGCTCAAGCAACAGTTTATGCTACGCGTAGGCTCTTCGGCCCAAAAGGGCGAGCGTGTGCGTTTAGCGCAACCTTTTATCTTAAAAGGCGGTAAAGTAACCACGCTCTCGGGAGTCGTGCGGATGAGCAAAAAAAATTATTCGCAATAGAAGCGTTGCGACAACGATCTCGAAAGTTTCGCACGACCGCGTTCTCGCTGCTGTTCCGCGCACTGCTGCAGTTTCTGTGAGTAAAATTGAAAGTAGCCCAAAATTATTTCGTGTCGACAGCATTTCCAATCTGCCTGTGCCTATCTGCAATTAAAAAACTTCATGTACACGCCGCTCCACCGAACGATCCCACAGCACCTGCATTACGGCTGCCGTAGCTCGGCGAGCAGACAGGTCCTCGTGGCGGGGCGCACTCTGGCGGCGTTCCGGAGAAGCGCATGGAGCGGCGAACAAGATCTGGCCGCTCCGCCGCGCGCAGTGTCAACACCTAAATATTCTTACACCGTGGTCCCGGTCAACCCGGTAACAACGTACATGACGGAACGGATCGACTGCTAAATTATCGGAGCTTTGCATTTGTTTTGTTCGAATGAGGTATTACGCATAGTCACTGGAGTGCCTAGACCACGAAGGGCCTACATATTTTGCCGTAGCTGAGGGCCAGGCCGTGACTGCAGGGCGTTATTGTTACTCTCAGAAGACGAGAAACAGCTAAATTTTAGGCAGCCGTTTAGTAGGAGTACGTTGTCGCGCATGTGTGAAGGATATCGGTTGTGTGGTGTATTTCAGTAAATATCAGTTTGTACCAGCGCTGTGTCATATTAAGCTGCTCTATTGGAACTTTCAACGCTTTCATGAGTTATAGCACAAGTAGAGTTCCTCTACATAGCCCCCGCAGGGAGCTCCCTGCGGGAGCTATACGTAGAGGGACTCTAAGCACAAGGGATGGCGGTAGTGAAGAACCACCCAGTTTGTCCTCGATCAACGCTCCGTGCCGGTGCGCACCGTCGTGGGGCATGTGCACGGCGCCGGTTTTGGTGGCAACCCCGGTGCGTGTTGATCGAGGACGCTATTAGAGTGGCATATTCTAGTTCACTCTAGCAACGTTCCATAAACATTGGATGCTTAGCACACGTCTCGGGAAACGCACCTACTGACCCGCAAGCAAGGAAACCCGTAATTGCGTGTGCTCGAAGGTCCATGGCGCACGTTTTGAAAGACGTCTTTTTTGCGATCAACGCCGATGTTGACGGACTGCATTGGTGTGTGGCGCACTCCGACAGACGCGGACATCTTTTCCCAGGCAAGAAGCGCAGGACCTGTCACTCCCAGTGACGACGAAGAGGTGAGGACGAACTTCGAAGCGCCCCTCTGCTGCGCAAGTCATGGCTAGATCGAATTCCGCCCGGCTCGTCTTCAGTTATGAAGGCGAAAAGGCCTTACGCCCCATGAATGAATGAATCAATGAATGAATTTATCCATAACAAAAAGAGGAAAGGAAGGTCCACCCGCAGGCGTAAATTATCACACCTAGGGGTGGACTAAAACGATTCCGATCAGGCTTTCTCGTTCTTCTTTCTTTTACTATTTCTCTCTGCAATATATGTACTAAATTCTTTCTTCGACTGTACTGTTTTTCCTTACCTGGTTCTTTTCAATGGAAAAAAATTCTTCTTGGCCCATCACCCTGAGTGGGTATGCGCCAGTTTATGGGCCACCACCACTACCGCCACCGGAAAACCTGCTGGTGCGGGAAGGGGGAAGGGGATGTCAGAAAGATAGATAGGAGAGGCAAATGAGAGATAGACTACAAGATACTAATAATGATAACACACATACACACACACATGCCACAAAATTTAAAAAAAAAAAAGAGGACTGACACTAGGGCTCCACTTAGTCTTTGGCGCAGGGACGAGTCCCGATGCATTCAGTTAGCAGCTCAGGGCCTGGTGGACTCCGTCCTACTCCCTGGCACAGCCCGGCGGCCACAGCAGCTGGTCCCGCGGCTAGACGCCCCGCAGCGCGGCTATCATCTCCGGCCTCCTTGCCGCGAACTCTGGGCACTCAGAGAGCAGGCGTGGCAGGGACTGGATAGGCGTCCTGCAGTGCCGGCAGAGAGGCTATCAGTGAGCTGCAGTCGGTGCTTCCGCTCGGCCATCCACACGGCCCCCACACGGAGGCGCAGGTTGGCGAGCGCAAGTACCGACTGCAGCTCACTGATAGCCCCACCTGCCGGCGCTGCAGGACACCTATCCAGCCCCAACACGGAGGCGCGGGGAGGCCGAGTGCAGCTGTCGGGGCAGACGTTCGGCCCTCACGGGTTGCTTACGGGGCTTCTCCAGCGTCCAGAGGGGGGTCCGGGCGCTGGGCACGCACATGCCGCTGGATGAGCAGGCGGGCGTCGTCCGCTGCTGCCTGGGCTGCCGTGGTGGAGGGGCCAGCTCGTGGGCCTCGGCGGCCAGCTCGTCCGCCCGCTCATTGCCTTCGAAACCGATGTGGACAGGCACCCACTGCATCCGCACCCGGGCGCCCCTGTCGGCCAGCTGTGCCGCCCTCTCGCGGACTCCCCACACCAGGAGCGAGCACAGGTCGCTCTCCCGGATGCGCAGCAGGACCACCCGGGAGTCCTACAACAGGGCACACCGCGCGGGGGCGGGCTCCAGCAGCAAGTCGAGGCCCGGGCTGATGCCACCAGCTCGACCGTGGCTGAGGATGCAGTGTAGTGCAGCCGGGCTTGCCGGGTGGCCTCCCCCAGCACGACGGCCGCTCCGGCCGAGCGCTGCCGCTGTCGCTCAAGCCGTCCGAATAGGCCAAGGTGTGGCCCTCCAGGTCGCCCCAGACGACAGCCAGGGCCAGCTGCAGCTACCCGCAGTGGGGCGTCCGCCGCTTGCTGCGCAGGTCCAGAGGCCAAGTATGCAGAACGACTACCCCCTCCCCCCTCCTTCCCCACCCACAAGGGCCACCTCCTGCACGAACAAGGCAAGCATGCGCCCCACCCATGCCCGAATGCAGGTGGGAGTGCAGCCGGTGCAGTAGGGGTCCTCCCCCTTCGGCACGCCGCAGCCGGTGGATGTGTCCCAGGGCCCACTGCTGTGCCAACATCTCGAGCGTCCACGGCTCCGCCTTAGCCAGCATCTTCTCGCATTGACAGTCTCGAGGTAGGCCCAGGCAGGCGCGGACGCTCTTGTGGTGGTAGACCTTTAGCTGCCGCCAGCTCGTCTTGCGGTAGGTGACCAGCGCAGCGTGCACATGAGCAACCCCGCAATGTACAGCCTCATGGCCGTTCGCTGTGAGCAGCCGTAGTCCCGGGCAGCCAGCTTCCGCACGGCCGTGGTAGCCACCTGTGCCCTGACTCGGAGCTCCCTGGCGGCATGGCGGGAGTTGACGGGGTGGTCCATTGTGAGCCCCAGATAGCACACACTACTCTTCCAGCTGAGTTCCTCGCCGTCGATGTGCAGGCACCTGACCCTGCGACGAGCCCGAACGTCCGGGTGCACCAGCATCGCCTCCATTTTGCTGGCCGACAGGTGCAGACTGACGTTGGCCAGCTTGGTCCGCACCACGTCCAGGGCCACATGCAGCTGCTACACGACTCGTCGGCAGCTCGCCTTGGGCCTAGCGCCCACAGGGCCACGTTGTCGGCGTACACAGACATGTACACCCTATGTGCCCCTCTTCTGGGCAGGCAGCCTGGCAGTGCCGCCATGACCAGGTTGAAGAGGAAGGGGTTGATGACTGAGCTCTGTGGGGTGCCCACATCCGCTGGTTGAGGCGCAGACAGCGCGTTGCCCACTTGCACTTGCTCCGTGCGGCCCGTCAGGAACGCCTCGACGAAGCCCCGCAGCTTGCCTGCAGTACCGGTCTCCTCCGCGGCCAGGGAGATGGCGGGGCGCTGCAGGTTGCCAAAGGCGCCCTTGACGTCAAGAAGCACCAGGGCTGCCCTCTGCCTGGTAGCCTGGGCGTGCTCTAGCGCCACCACTCCGTCGCCAATGGAGTCAATCGCAGCCTGGTGCCGCCGGAAGCGTGTGATCTGGTCCAGTGTGGTTCTTCAGCAGTGATGGCCTCCATCCTGCGCAGGGTCACCCGCTCCAGGAGCAGACTGCTGACTGCTTTGGTAACGTGGTCGTCGTTGTTTTTCAGCAGCCAATGGCCCCGGTTCAAATGCCCACAAATGATATTTGTACAATCCTTACTAGACCCGTTACGTGTGGCGCTATTGTCTGTTACCGTACCTAATCGTTATGTCTCATCCTTAGATGTAGCTTTCGATGAAATGTTCCCCAGGAATGCTAAATTGCTCCCGTCGAATCTCTTATCCGGCCTTTTGCAGGATCACCTCACAGCTTTCCCCTCTCATGTTATTATTGAAACTGATGCCTCCGTCCGAAATGAGGAGGCAGGCGTGGGAATTTTTTCTCCCGATTTAGATTGGGCCTTTTCTCTTCGACTACCTGATTTCACTAGTTCTTTCCATGCAGAATACTTGGCAATTGTACTAGCCCTTCGAAAGTTAGATTCGGCTAGACAACACGTAATAGTGATTACTGACTCTCTCTCAGTTTGCACTGCTCTTTCGGCCCAAAATACATCTCCTCTACGTCGAGCCCTTTAATTATTTAATTCCTACATCATTATGAGAACTTAGTTTGGTGTGAGTGCCTGGACACGCTAACATCTGGATTAACGAATCGGCAGACACTCTACCGGGTCTTGCATTGGATGGCCCATTGGTGGAAATCCTGTCGCCCATGCATTTCCTTACCTCGGCACGTTTTCGTAGATTAGTCCTCCTACAATGCATGGCTGAAACTGCGTGCGTAGGTTCAGAGCTTGAGCACCTCCGGTACTCATGGAAGTGCGGGATTAGTCAATCACGAGAATGTGAAGTTAGCCTAACTAACTTTCGCTGTGGCGTACAAAATTTTAATTATTATTTGCACCGCTGTGGGTTCGCTGCTAGGGGGCCGACACGGCCGGTTCGGTTTCGTATGGGCTCCCGCTCTGTGTTCCCGCTACAGCGAACCAAGGCAACTGATCTTCTTGCGACCACTGCCAACCCGTTGCTGGCGTGCTAAAGAACATTTTGACACTTCGTGGACCCTCATCGACCATCTGGAAGACCGACAGCCGCCCCGCGAGCTCGCCACCACGCCGCTGCCTTGCTAGGCCTCTGATCAGGCCTAGCGAGCCGAGCGATTTTGCGCCGAACGCGCTGGAAGGCGCGCTGGCTTCACAACCGACCATGACCGCGCCAACCATCAACATGGAGTGTCAATTTGACAGCCTCAGCGGACGCACCCTACCACCCGACAACCCATGGGAGCAAGTTATCCGCGCCAAAATCAAAGCAACGACGGGCCAGGCTCCTACCCCCCGCAAACTGGTGCGTCTAACCCTAATCCACCCGCTCGAGTGCCCCTGCAACGACTGCCGCAAGAGAACTACACGGTTATCTACCGCCCACGCTCGGGCCTCAACGTAGCCAAGTGGACCCCCCGCACTCTCGCTGAGTCTTGCAACGGCAAGTAACCTTCCCCGCCAGTTTTCTCGATGAGGTGATCGTGCAAGCACAGCCCCGAAACAACTTTCTTGTGGCTAGTACCGCCAACGCACACTTTGCGGTCACCCTGAGCCGTATCGCTTGCATTCAACTCGACAATACGCAACACGCGCTCGAGCCGTACATGAAGCCGGCGCCCGATACCTGTCGCGGTGTCATACACGGACTAGAGGAAGGAACAACCCCAGAAGCTCTCCAAGAACTCTTAGCAGCGAAGAAACCGCTACTGCTCCATGCGCGCATGATGGGCCGCACTACCTCCGTACTGGTAACATTCAACGGAAGCAAGGTACCGTTCTACGTGCGCGTAGGCTGCATTCTCCACCGCTGCCGACCTTTCCGACGGACTGTACAAGTGTGCCGCCTCTGCATAGACATCGGCCACCGCAGGGACATCTGCCCGTATCCGGACTCCGTGAAGTGTTCATCCTGTGGCCTCGCCAATCCTACAGATCAACATAAGTGCGCGCCGATGTGTAAACTGTGCCAACAATCAAATCTAACGGCCAATAGGACTGCCCGAAACGCCTCGTCCCCAACCGCCCATCCCCCAAGCAACGTCTTCACACCCCGTTCCTCCACCAGCCGTCCGAGCACCACCAACCCAGCAGTCCACTCCAGGTAGGCTGGTCCACTATTGTGTCGCCCCACCGCTCAGGACTTCCCACCCCTCCCCTCGGCACCCCACCCTCCCCCATCCCTCCCAAATCAACCACCCATCCACCCTTCTCCAAGCCCACATTGCTTCCTTCCCTAACCAAACTCCTCGAAAACATTCAACGCCAGCAAACAGAAATCATGGCTCGCTTAGAAGCACTCGAAGCCACCAACACCCAGCCCCCTCCTCTCCAGCTCCAGCTTCCCCCCAGACACCAGATAACCCCGCTCCCCTATCCATCCCAACCGAGCTAATCAAATCACTGGTAAACGAGCAACTTCAGACACAAGTGCTCCCCACTGTCGATCAACGTTTCGACGTCGCCCTAACCGAACTCAATAAACAAATCACGAATTCAACGGCAACAATTCAGCGACTCACTGACGCCCTGACCTCCCGCCTCAACACTCTAGAAAAAGCCCTCTCCACAACACCCTGTACCACTACTCCACAAACCAAGAAAGTCAAACTGTCCCCCGCACGCGGCGATTACTCAGTAGCAATGGACACAGCCCTCCGGGAAGATTATGCCTAACCCTTCTCAGCTGCACATCTACCAGTGGAACTGCAGGTCCCTCAATAGCAAAAAAAAAAGCCGCCCGCCCGCATCTTCCCACGGGGGGAACTCGAGTAAATGCGTCGCATAGGGGTGGTTGTATTGCGTGAAAGTTGCGTAATTGGGTAGTTTGTGGTTACCGTTTGGATGTGGGGAGGGTTTGGAATGCTTAATTATTTCTTTCGTCTTTATTATTCTTATTTAATGTTTCGTGACTTTCGGACACAGGAAGGACAGGTGAAGGTATTGTCATCATTATTTTCTTTTATTCCTTGGTGCTGTCGTTGTATTGGACGGAGATAACGACTGCTTTATGGTCGCTAAAGTGGACTGTCAAGGGATCTTTGAGCAGCGGTCGTGCGTTGGAGTAACTGGTGAAGATGAGGTCGATGCAACTGCCGTGGATGGTGGTGGGTTGCTTGTTGTTGTTGCTGGTGGAGACGCAGTGCAGGCCGTGGCGGGTCCCCATGTACGGTGGGGTAGCGTTGCCTTCAACGAGTAGAGTGACGCTGCTGTTGCATTGTGTCGCACTACTTGTTGACGGTACTGTTGCTTCCATCGCTTATACTTCATCTGGAGCCAAACGAAAGGCAAGCAAAAACGCACTTGACTGAAGTTCGAACGCGCGCTCCGCCGCTTATGTACACTGCGCGCGCTGTCGAGGGAGGAGTATGGGGGAGAGACGCGCATGCGCGCACTTCCGTACACAAGCGCGCGACCTTTACACGCCCCCCACCACGCTGTTGTCACGCAGCTGTCACACCGCTAGCACGCCGCTATCACGTGTACACCTGCCGCTGTTGTTGCTGAGCGCGACGGAGCGCACGGGGTAACTACTGCGCATGCGCGCGCAAACGCGTTCCCCCCGCACCGCCGCAGCTGTTGTTGAGAGCGACGAGGCGCAAGGGGCAGCTACGGCGCATGCGCGCGCAGACGCGCTCCTGCCGCACCGCCGCAGCTGTTGCTGAGAGCGAGGAGGGTACGGGGGAGAGGCGCGCACCTGCGCCTCGACGTGACGCCATGAGCTGCGGACGCATATGGACGGAAGAGTTGGCGAGCCTAAAAAATGCTCCGCATTTAAAAAAGCGCAACTAAACCTTTACATCGTACCCGAGCCGCCCGACGTTATTGTGCTACAAGAAGTGGATACCCCAAAACCCGAGCTTCGAGGCTATTGCTCGTATACACAAGACCCAGGCCACCGAACAGCTGTTCTAGTAGCGCAGCATATAACTGCGCAAGAACACCTCATTGCCCATACCTTTATTGAAATCGCCCACACCTTTATTGAAATTCTCCCTCCCCGCCCAAATCTCCCAAGTGTCTACATCCTGAACGTGTACAGTCCGCCGCTCTCATCCCTGAAGACCGTTGACCTGCTCATTCATGAAGCAGGCCGAAAGTCACAGCAAAGCCCTCTCATTGTACTAGGGGACTTCAACGCCCCCCATCACTCATGGGGATATCACCAAGCCTCTAAAAAAGGAACAGCCCTCCTCCATGCAGCACAAAAAATTCCCTAACCCTATACAATGACCTCACCACCCCCACCCGCCTTGGAAACTGTCTCTAGAGACACAACACCTGATCTCACCTTCGCCCGGAACGTTCCCCATTTAAGCTGGTCCCTCCGTACGGATACCCTTGGCAGCGATCACTATATAATAGAAATCAAGCTGCCCAACCTCCAAACGGCTCGCACAACCGGAAAAGCCCACATACCAAACTGGGCAGCCTTCCGTAAAAGCCCTACATCTCTTCCTCCAATCGAAGAAAACCTTGAAGCCTGAACAGAAGCCCTCGAAAGTCTGGTCCGAAAGCACACCAGCACTGTCCCTTTAACCGACAAAAACCCAGTAGCAGACGCCCACCTACAGCATCTTTGGGCAGCCCGCCACGGTCTGGTTAATCGTTGGAAGAAAAGGAAGCGCAACCGGTCCCTCAAAAAAAGAATAGCCGAAATTACTCAACAGGCGGCAACTTATGCCAAGATCCTCCAAAATCAAAATTGGCGTAGCTTTTGCGATCAACTTCAGGGCACACTCACTACCCAAAGAACCTGGCATATTCTCAGGAAGCTCCTAGGCGACGAAGCCCCTCGCAGACTAGGACAGCAACAAATCCAACGTCTCATTCATAACCACCACCTTCCCCCCAAGAGCTGCTCGATTCAATTCGCACCCACCTCTTCGGGCACCCAACAACTTACCCACCCTCACCTGAACAGGCCTACATTGGACCCCCAAATGACTGACTCGACGCTCCGTTCACTTCATCTGAACTACAACAAGCACTCGGCAGACTCACACGCAACACGACCCCAGGAAAAGACAAGATAACCAATAAATTAATCCGCAACCTGGATGATGAGGCTCAAGAGGACTTACCGACTCTCTTCAATTATCATTGGAAGCATGGCACTGTACCTCCCCAGTGGCGCCACTCGGACATTACCCTGATCCCCAAACCTCACAAGCCTCTAACAACGACCAACCTCCACCCAATATCACTGACCTCATTCCTAGGCAAGCTCTTTGAGCATCTAGTAGACAACCGCTTGACCACCTACCTGGAAAACCGTGACCTCTTCCCCCACACTATGTTCGGTTTCCGTAATCACCTTTCCACTCAAGACGTCCTAATTCAAATCAAGGAGCACATTATCGACCAACTTAGTAAAACCAATCCCAGCTGTGTCCTGGCCCTAGACGTTCAGGGAGCTTTTGATAACGTGACACACGAAACTATTTTGCAAGGCCTTCAAGAAACCCACTGCGGCCCGGCCACGTACAACTACGTCAAGGAATTTCTAACCAACAGAACGGCCTCCATCCGTCTCGGTACTCATCAGACACCTACGTTTCCAACACCGGCAAAAGGGACACCCCAGGGCTCTGTCATTTCACCTCTATTGCTCAATGTCGCCCTGTTGGGCCTCCCTAAGCTCCTCGCCGAAATTCTGGATCTACATCATGCATTTTACGCAGATGACCCCACTTTATGGACAAACAAGGGTTCTGCCGGGCACCAGCAAGACAGTTTACAACAGGCAATTGATACGCAATGACGTACCTCGCCACTCGCGGGCTTACGTGCTCACCTCAAAAGTCTGCACTTCTTATCCTTCGAGCCCGCACTAGAGGACGTCCCCCACAACCTACTCCGGATCCGACATTTTTCCTTCAAGGCACCCCTGTACCTCAAGTTTCGACACTCCGAATACTGGGCGTACCCTTTCAGGCTGACGGCTCTGGTGCTGCCCTCTTACCCCAACTACACCGTACAATCACACAACTTATTCATCTCATCAAGCGAATTTGCACCCACCAGCACGGTCTTCGTGAGCAAGACACCTGCCGCCTCATACAAGCCATTCTCATCAGCCGCATCACGTACGGCACCCCATATGTACAGCTAAAGCCTCAAGAACACTCCAAGATTGATGCACTCATCCGTCGGGCGTACAAAATCGGCCTCGGTCTTCCTGCCTTCACACCCATTTAGAAGCAACTGCAATTAGGAGTACATAACACTCTTGCTGAACTCCTGGAAGCACAGCAGGTAAACCAACTCTCCCGCCTGGCCCTGACATCTACCGGCAGCACGGTCCTCCGATCTCTGGATCGACCAACCCCTCCACCAGTAGAGACACTCCAGCATCTCCCGCAACCTATACGTAGCTTCATCAGAGTAGCCCCCATACCGCGCCACATGCACCCAGAGTGCAACAAGGGCCGCCGTGAAGCTCGGGTCAATTACCTCAACAGACGTTATTCTGGCCAACCAGACAGCAGATACACCGACATCGCGCACTGCATTTTCACATCTCGTGCCACCCTGGCAGTCACGGATTCTACATGCGCTATACTCACCTCGGCCACCTTACCTGACACCACAACCCCAACAGCAGAAGCAACCGCCATAGCCCTGTCAGCCACCACCACTACAAGTACGGGCCACCTGACCATCTTACCAGACTCTCAGCAGGCCTGCCGCTACTACCTTCTTGACCGCATTCCCTACCAGGCTCTCAAGATACCTCAATCCCTCAAGACTCCCCCAAACATCCAGATAGTGTGGACACCTGGGCATGCCTTCCTACCAGGGAATGAGGCGGCACATGCCGCTGCCCGTGGACTCATTTTCCGGGATTCCTGTCCAAGGACAGACGACTTGGCATCCGCACCATCCCTCCAGCCTCTGCCGCTCAGATACACCGACCTGCTTGCCCACTACCGCCACACTCGTTTCCACTACCCCCCTCCCCACCCGTCGCTCACTACAGCAGAGGCCCGGACGTGGCGCCGGCTACAGACAGGCACATACTTCAACTATACCGTACTGTCGCACATCTCCCCTACCACATTATCCTACTTCTGCCATTCCTGCAACCTCCCCACCACAACAGCCCATCTTGTATGGTTCTGCCCTCACCATCCCGATCCCCTCCCTTCCCCATCCCCTGAGCGGTGGGAACGCGCACTGACCAGCCTGTACCCGGCGGACCAGCAACGCCTGATCGACCGGGCCACCCGGGCTGCGGAAGCGCGCGGCTTCATGAACTGAGGACGCCACCCACCTTCTTTTTTTTGCTCAATAAAACGTTTTGCCTCCTCTCCTGCACCGCTGTGATCTGGCCCCCTCATCTCTTTGTGCATTTTGTAATGAGTTAGAAACAATACAACATTTTTCCATCTTCTCCCGACGGTTCACCTCTATACGGAAAAGATATTTTGAAAATACTTTTAATCAACTGGCCCACCCATTGTTTAATCAATTGGCCCACCCAATGTCTTTTCTTCTAATATTATCATTCGTGGTGAAAGTCCTCGGTTTTTGTCGCGGGGATCTTTGCCGCGCTGTACACTCATTCATTTCTGAGTCTCGCCGTCCACCGTGCTAGCAATCAAGATGGCGGGATTAAAACACGTCAGCGCCTGTACTCACTGTTTTCCCGCTCACTGCTGTGTCTTCTTGCTTTGTTCCTTTACGTACTTTTCCCGGCTGTCCTTGTATCTATCCTTTCCTTATTCAGTAGTGTTGACTTTATAGTTGACGTGTCCTCTCTCATGTCTTACCTCAATTTCTGTCAGTCTACTTATAATATTTATATTTTCGTTTATATACACTTTTTTTTCCCTAAACGAGTACTTCAAGTGCATGAATTATATTACTTTTAATCTCGAGCCCAGTTTTTTTTCTCATTTAGCACCCATTTCCTGGTGTCGGGAATCAGGGTGCGAAGACGGGTGAGACGACGAAGAAGAAGAGATGAAAAAGCGAGAAATTTCTGGATCTTATCTTAGCCATAAAGTTTAGGTGCGTCTTGTTTTGCAGTTGCCCTATCTACAAACTGCGATCGTTATACCTGTTGGAGAGGCGCATTCTTCGATTTTGCCTTGGCCTCCCCCGGTTCGTATCGAACCGAGTTCTGTACTTAGAGGCTCGCGTTCCTGAACTCAGGGTCCGATTTCTCTTGCTGATGGTTCAAACTTACCTCCGCATGTACGAAGCCCCTTCTGGAGCTGCCAAGCCTGTATTTATTTGTGATCCGAGTTTATTTTTTACATCTACATGGCCTAAACGTATTTTCCCCCAAGTGCTATTCGTTCAATCATGCCTGGATTGTTTTTCTGTTAAGCTATATGAAGTTATTTCGGTATCCACAATTGAGCGAGAAACTGAGTTTTTCTTTCAAAACCCCTTCCCTTCGGCTGCAAAACTTCTCCCCCGCTCGCTATTAGCCGCTATTTTAAATGAATATTTATCCAAGTATCCTGCTTCTTCTGTGATTTATACTGATGCCTCTCAAAATGGCGAGAAAGCTGGAATTGGTATTTTTTCACAATCTCTAGATTGTGGTTATTCGTTACGAATCCCGGATAAAACACCCATTTTATGGCCGAATTTTTAGCAATAGCTCTCGCTCTATGCGAAGTAACACAGCATGTATAAAAAATCATCATATTATCCGATTCGATGGCAGTTATATCGGCATTGACTTCCTCTTCCAACTCTCCATTGTACCGCACACTATTATTTTTTGTTCCTATAGGCACATGAAGGAGGTACGCTTGTCTTGGGTCCCTGGCCATACGGACATCAGGGGCAACGAGCTAGCCGACCATTTAGCTAATCTCGCTGTCGCAGCTCCTATTCAATTCGGAATTCCTAACCTGGCTCTATTTGCATCTTCAAGATTAAGACGACATTGGCATTTACACGCTACTCGTTCAGACTCACTTTTATCATTTGAAGAGTACCAACATTTAAAGTTCGGGTGGAATGTTCATTTTTGTGGTTCTCGGCAATGCGAGGTGACCTTCACCGAGCTGCGCTGCAGGATTCCAAGGCTTAATTTCTATCTGTTCAGATCAGGACTTTCACCTACGGAACTATGTGTGCGGTGCCAGGTCCCTGAAACTATCGAACATTTTTTTCTCGACTGCCGTCGTTTCTCAACAGCTAGACAACTGCTTTTGAAGGGCCCGATTCAGCGTTTGGGGTTGACTTTTTCGATTCCACTTGTATTATCTACTGGCGCATCAAATTTGTTGGGGTTTGCAAAAAGGGATATAGATGATAGGTTTCAAACTTTTCTTTCTGCTTCAGGTCGTTTGAATTGCTGAAGGGTGCTAATTAATGGGTAATTCGGGCTTTATTCATAATTGAGTTTCCTTTTACAGCCTCTTCCCGGAAATAATTTAGTATTTTGAAGTCCCCACGTATTTAACAACCGATTTAGCCCTGGGCAATTCCCCCTTGTGGGTACGTGCCAAAATCATCATAATAATAATCATCATCAGCATCATCATCATCATCATCATCATCATCTTTCGTGTGGAGCCTCTTTCTCCGCCTCCTTTACAGTGCAAAAAAAATGCTGACGATTTGGCCAGATGCAAATCTTCGGCTCGCGGCTGTTCGTGTGGGGGTGATCATCCTCCCGCACCGTGCAGTGCGGAGGAAGTAACTTGCTGTCTGTGTGGCAACTCTCACCCGGCGGACTACTCAAGGTGTCCGGTTCGCCAGCAGGAAATGAAGATCCTTGAAGTGATTGAGAAACGCCGGTGCACGCGGAGTGAGGCGATGACAGTGGTTAGAGAAAGATCGTCTCAGCAGCTGCCCGAGGCTCTACACTTGTTGACTCCTGTCTTGCTGAAATAATTGCCTCTGCAATAGAAAAAAAGCCAGGCTAAAGTAAGGGACAGATATATGCATGCTATGACAGAACTTTTGTCAGCTCATACAGCCCATGTATCTCAGACTGTGTCTGCATTGTGCGGCGTAGCGGTGCAAAGCGATTCGGCAGGTGGGTTCAGTTTTTAAGCTGTAGGGTCACTGAACCAGCACAGTTTTAGTGAGTCTGATCTTTCGGAATCGTCCAGCCATGTCATCTCCAGAGCCAATCAGTCTCTTAAACTTCCAGAGCACAGCGAGCAATTACCCGCCCCCCCCCCCCCCCGGGGGCACCCTTCGCCTCAGTCCTGCTCTGGACGTGATCCATCTTAATGCAAAATCGTTTCTCGACAGCCCACTTTTTTTCAATCCTCCAATATTCGTCCTGCTAACAAACCTAGTGCCAGTTCTGTGAACTCTCCAGTGGACATGGAGTATCAAACAGCTCCATTTAAAAGAACTGGATCTCCGACTGCGGGTTCACTGGAATCCTCTCCAAAACAAAAAGCACAGAAAGGTCAAGGCGTTCCCAAAACAAACGACATCTTGGAAGCTGCGGTGGGGGCCATCAATTCATCGTAATGTCGCTTCGGGTACTACAATGGAATTGCCGCTGTCATTTCAGCTCTCACAGACCTTGACTTCATAGTCTCTAAAGAACAACCAGACATTGTTGTACTGCAGGAAACCTGGCTGACTCCGCGTCGGCCATTTTAGTTCCAGAATTATCGGATATTCCGCTTAGATCGACTAACTAGAGGAGGTGGATTGTTAATTTTCGTATCATCGCAATTTTGCCATAAAGCCCGTAAGTCATTTGAATTCATGTCTGTGGATTGTGAAATTCTAGCAGTTACATTTAGCCTGCCTGGGTGTTTTGCATTTCTCTGGTTAACTCGTATTTTCCGGAAGGCGTCATTTCCGCCTCTCCTCTCGATGCTGTTTTGCCAGCGTGTTTGCGGTGATTTTTATTCACACCATGCCTCTTGGGGGCTCCGCATAGATTCCTGTGGTAGGCGGCTAAGTGGTTGGATTAATGATAACAATATGCATTGTTATAACTCTGGTTCAGCAACATTTTTTCGATGGAAGACTACTTCAGTCGTAGACTTGACTTTTTCAAACTCCGGCAATATCTCTTCGTGGTCTACTTTGGATCACGCTACAATTAGTGACCATGTTCCTATTGTATTTGAGATAGTGTGCCCTTCTAGGTCCCCACGTGCTCGTATGATTTGGCATACCAATTTACACCGTATGCAAAACAAAGTAAAGGTAGCCGTTCAATCTACTCCATCCGGTAACGAGAAATACAGGGCAGTTCACGTTACATCCTTCCTTTCGGATGCTGTTAAGCCTTCTCAATTTATTTTCTCTTCCCAAAAAGATGGAAATAGCCCGTGGTGGAATGAAGATTGCGCGCTGGCGTACAATCAAAGGCAGGCGGCTTGGAAGGTAGTTCTTAGAAACCAATTCCCGTCTAACTGGACCAATTACAAATTTGCGGCCGCCATATTCAAACGGACAGTGTCTAAAGCGAAAGAAGATCATAACACCCAGACGTTTGCCGCTCTCTCAAAGCCAAAGCATAGGCGATTGCTATATAAGTTTCTTTGCTAGAGAAAGGTGCTACAAGAGCACTACAATGAAAATTCAGTGGTTCAGTCAACTCAGGAGTCTATTGAAGCTCTCGAACAAATTGCACAAGACCTTAAATCCCGATTTTCTTGTTTTTTCCGCTCCTTTTATCAGTCGACTTTCTAATGTTGGTTTCAACCCAGTGACAATGTCGGAATTGGCTGAAGTTTCACAGCTGTCTGTGGCTTCTCCGGGGCCAGATGGCATTACTGTGCCAATATGTTACAGTTTTTATTTGAGGAAACCCCGGACGATTTACTCAACACAGTAAACACGTCGCTGAAAAATAGCTGGATACCTCCAGAACGGAAACTCTCTAAGATAGTGCCATTGCTAAAAAAACGAATGTTTAGGTTATGTCCCAGATAACATCAGGCCGATTTCCTTAACTGGCAACTTGGTAAAGCTCGTCGAGAGGATACTGCATGGGCGCCTTATACGGTTTCTCGAAAGCAATAGGATGTTAAGCCCCACCCAAATTGGCTTCAGACCCGGGAATTCTATCTGGAAGGCTCATGTTGACATTGAGAGCCGCGTTAAAATAGCCCGTAGCCTAAAACACGTAAGCGCACTTGTTACTCTGGATATAACAAAGGCCTATGACAGCGTAGAGTATACTACCTTAATGTCACATCTAGAGAGTAGCGAAATTCCACTATACATTCGGCCCTGGATTGGTAAGTTTTTAACTAAAAGGACGTTCTTTTGTTCGAAAGATGGCATATCATCTTCGCAATATCAGCAGTTTCGTGGGGTTCTTCAGGGGTCAGTCCTTTCTCCGGTTCTTTCTAATATTCTTCTCGGATCAATTCCGCTAATGGATGGTATATCAACTTGCGTTTGTGCCGACGATATTGCTTTTTACTCCTCGGGCAGAGACATTCATGACTTGTGTCAACGACTACAACGCTATCTGTTCGGCCTAGATAATTGGCTTAGCAGGCTGCATTTATCGCTTAATGTGGGAAAATGTGCTGTTTTAGTATTTACGGTTACCATTCCCATATCATTTTGCCTATTGTACCGACAGCAGCCCATCCCTCAGGTTACAGAAATTAAATACCTCGGTATAATCTATGATGACAAGCTTACATGGCGTCCTCATATTAAACATGTTGCCGCTAAAGGAGAAAGCTTGCTACAGCTTTTTATTTGACCCATCTTTTCCGTAGTATAACGAAGGTTATGGAGTCCACCCACCGACGGCTCTTTCCAGCTCTTTTCATCTTATAGTTTACGGCTCTTGCTCCATTATTGGCCACAGAGACATCGTGTCTGCCGCCCGTTGGATCACTGCCGTCACTGGCCCGGTCGTGTCTTTCTTTTGATGCTGCCATTGCTCCTCCGAGTATGACGCATGCCCAACCAGGGTACCCCAATCGCCAGTGGTTAAGAACCACAGAGTTTCATACTATTATATACTAAAGGGAAATCTGTCGCCGTGGGTGGCACCATTGCCGCTAGCGACGTTCCTCGCGTACTTGTCTTAGCTAGCCGTGTGGCTTCTTTTTTGTCTCGAAGCCAAAATTAACCAAAAATGGTAACATTTTTTTTCTTGTTCACCGTGCATGAAGCTTCTAAGTAATTACTGACAAATTGTTCTTTTTGGAGGTTCAATTTTATAATAAAAAACAAATATCATGAACCTTCTGCAGCAATATTGTTTCTTTTTTTGCAGCCAGAGACAACTTTCCAGCCTGTTCATAAGCCATGCCAAGGACAAGTGGAACGTGCTCGCCCGGAACATGACGGAACGCTCGCTGAAGCGTGGCGCCCCTAGACAGTGCCGCCAGATTTCCCTCTAGTATATATTAGTATGAAACTCTATGTTGAGAACGTTATTCTGAATCCATATACATGATGAAAATAATGAAAAATTGAAGAGAAGAAAAAAAAGAAATGAAGCATAAATGAAACAACATCTGTGGCGAGAGTAAACGACGCAAATTATGACGGGAATTGATAAGCGTTCACTGTTTTGTAATGTAGCTCAGGAAGGCAGAGCAAACGTCTCCTCGGCAGAACTCCGTCTCTGAAGCCCACAATAAAAGTAGGGCCGGCACTGACATGGCAATCCCCCTTAGTAGATATGCGCCTGTTTATGGGCCACCACCACCACCACCACCAGTCCAGACGTGGAGACGGCCACCGGACCAGCTGACGAAGAAGTGGAGGTTTACCGAGGCGAGGACACGCTACAAGAGGATCTGACCTACGCGGTTGTGCCGTCGGAAGACGACGACGAAAGGGATGACGACAATTGCTACTGAATAAAAACACTGCACATACTTTATTGGTCTTTGCTTAACAGTGCCGTCCAAAACGGCTTTGCATTGCTGGGGTCCGGCTGCTCCCACACTTCTGGGATCCGCTGTCAGTGTGTGGAGAAGCTAGGTCGACCTCCAGCTATGCTATTTCTCCATTCTTGCACCGGTAGTGCAAGCTGCGGCACTTTTTACTGTCAGCCCCGTCCTGGAGGATCAGCTACTGCTGGTCACCAGGGGCCAGGCGGCGACAGCAGCATATGGATTCCCGTGAACAGGGAACCACCTCCGTCCAGTGTGGAGTTCGCAATGAACGCCTCTTAAATAAAGTTTCTTCTCTCTCTCTCTCTCTCTCTCCCTAAAAAAGTCACATTATTTCGGCACCTGATGCAAAGATTTGAGGCAATCCCTCGCGTGGCTATGTTGCCATTTCTCCAGTGCACCACCAGTCTACTTCATCTATGCGTGCTGCGCGCGCTGTGGAACACAGTTTGCTCCATTTGGTCAGCACATGTTGACTTGGAAAGCCGTATCCAGTTTGCGCGCAGAAATAAACAAGACAGCGCCCTTGTCACCTTGGATGTTGCGAAAGCGCACGACAGCTTGGAATATAGTGTCATGATAGCCAAACTTACGGAATGTGGGTTACCCCAGTACATCCGTTCTGGATTCAGAAATTTTTAACTGATAGTAAGTTCTTTTGGTCACAAAATGGTTTGAAGTCATCGACTCTATCTCAGACAAGCGGCGTCCCTCAAGGATCGGTCCTCTCCCCCATACTATTTAATATATTACTGAGTTCCATTCAAATAAAACAGGAAATTTGTACCTACATTTACGCGATCGATATAGCCTTTTTTGCTGCGGCTCAAGACATTCATGTCCTGTATCAAACGTTACAAGCCTATTTGTGTTCAATCGAAAGGCGGATGGCAAATATAAAATTGAGCATCAATGTCAATAAGTGTGCTGTCATTGTGTTCCCGGTACCTGCTCAGGTGAGCCTATGCCTGACGTGCCGGGAAGAAACTATCCCTCACATGGCTTCCTTGAAGTACTTGGGTGTCATTTATGGTAGTACTCTAGATTGGCGCCACCATATAAATCATAGCGTGACCAAAGGAGAACGGGCACTGGAATTGTTGCGGAGAATCAGCAACAGGAGTCTGGGAATGAGATGGAACACATTACTTTTCATTTACAAGGGGTACATGCGTCCCATATTAGAGTTTGGCTGCGTACTCTTTTCTGGCTCAGCCGTTTACAAACACAACCAGCTTAGTCTATTGGAGCGACGTGCCCTAAGATTGTGCCTCGGCCTCCCAAGGTGCGTGGTCAATAACATCTTGTATCTGGAGGCACGCACGGCGTGTCTAGAGTCGCGGTTTCAACACTTAACTGTGGTGACTATTATGATGATTTTTGAATCGCCACAAAGCCGATTTCTTTCGTTGCTGGTAGCTCGGCCCGCACTGTTTTTCAACTCTTAGTGGCCTCGGCGCATTCGTCCTCAGTGTGTTTATGCCCAGGCATTGTTTTCTCCATTGAAAATCAACATTCCGACAATAATGCAAATGCCCTGTGAGGTCCCTCCAGCGCCTTTAACTTTTCATAATATTTTTACCAATAACGCCAAAATGCTTTCGTCAAGACTACCTACAGGAATCCTGACCGACCATGTGGCAAGATTGAATGGTTACGTAATTGTGGCAACTGATGCATCGCAACGTGAGGAGAGGACAGGTGTGGGCATTTTTAGTACACAGCTTACCTGGGCAGTCTCGCTGCGGTTACCAGACTTCACTCCAATATTTCAAGCCGAATTCATAGCGGTCGTATGGCTTTAAAAGAAGTACCTCCGCAGCTCTTCAATATAGTTATAATTACTTACTGACTCTCTATCGGTCTGTTCCACTTTGGCATCGTCTGAAAATTCACCCCTGATCTATGCATTCACCTCTCTGGTGCCTTCCCATTTGCGGGACATCTGCCTCATTTGGGTTCCCGGGAACAAAGGATTACTCCGTAACGAAGAGTCTGATTCCTTGGCGCGATCGTCTTTGGATGGCCGTTCAGTTGATCTTTGCCCTGTTCCGGCTAGTGTAGCAGGAGCAAGGTTTGGTAGGTATCAGCGCCTAATGAGTACGCAGGAAGGGGTCATCATTAATTTTGAAGGGTATGCCAATTTAAAACACAGTTGGAATCCCCGTTTGTGTGAATCTCGTCAATGCGAGGCCACATTAACCAACTTCAGATTTAGGGTTCTCCAGCTGAACCTCTATATGCACAGGTCTGGTCTCGCCTCCTCCGCCCTATGTGCCATTTGCGGTGAACATGAGACACTATATCACTTCTTATTACATTGCCGTGGTTTTTCAATGATCAGACAACGTCACCTTATCCGGCCATTACAACGAATTGGACTTCCTATCTCCATGCCCGTACTACTGTCGCTAGGGGCCACATCACTGGGATATTGTCAGAGGGGTGGCTGCAGCCATTCATGCATATGTGTCCGAGACCAGGCGTCTGCCCTGTTAGCCTTTATTATACCGGGTATGTTTTCTCAAATTTATCCGCAACTTTCAATTTTTAGCCAATTCGTCCTTCTAATGTCGCGCTGTTACTGGACGCCAACAGCGAATTATCCCCATCTTGCTCGATTCCTGGCCAATCCCCCGCGTGGCTATGCGCCATATGACGTGGAACAACAACAACAACAGTTTGCTCTTATTTATATGCTGATCACATAGCCTTCTTTTCTGCTGCGCGGCATATTCATGATATATATGAACAATTACAGGCATATCTGGGTTGAATCGAGAAGTGGATTACAGGCTTGAATTTGTGCATCAACGTCGCTAAATGCGCGGTCCTGGTGTTTCCAGTATCCACTGCTGTTAACCTTTGTTGAGTTATCGGGAGAAGATCATTCCTCTGGTGACTGCTTTGAAATACCTGGGTATTATGACAGTACCCTTCATTGGCGCCCGCATATATACCACATTTCGACTAAAGGTGAAATAGTTCTAGCATTGTTGCGTATAACTACATGCGTCTAAGCCGATGAGCGACGCGAGAAAACTCACTCATTGGGTACGGCAAACAGGTATTGTGGGCGACACAGACAAAATTTTTTTACACAGGCCGCTGACGGCGGCAACTGCGGCAGGCGACGGGCCGTCGCCGTCGCGGGCTTATACCGGCCAGAAGCAGCCCACGAGCGAGCGGCAGCAACGACGACGAATGGCATTGGCAGCAATGCATTTTTTTTTTCGTTTGTCGCTGTCGCCCACAGTGTTTGTTGTACCCATTACGTTACTTTTTTTCGCGTCGGTTGTCGCCGTCGCTGCGTGCGGTTTAATGTTCGAGCGTTCTGGTCGTTCAATAACCAGCCTATTGGTTCTCATCAGATGTTGCGATCTGCAGCGTACATGCAACGAAGCGTACTCGAGAATCAAGAAAACAGTAGCTATATGACCCATAGCAACTTTTCCACGCTGTACTTGTGAACGTATAATGGGCCGTACCTTGCAGTCGGCTGAGGGCAAAATCCTATGCAAATTAATCAGGGATTATAACGTTACAAAAATAGTTCTCTTTACTTAAATTTTGTGAAATGTTTTTATGCCGGGAACGATAGCGGGGTAAACAATAGAAGCTACGGACACGTAAGCACTAATGGGTTTGGGGCGCATTGCGTAGGCAGACAGCTGTAGGGCGCGCTGTCTGACGTGACATTGGCCAAGTGGCACAATGAGCGTGGCTGCATCCAAGGTCACCGCACATTCGCATGTAGACTGGTGACTGCGCCAAGCAGTATTGCATTCCAATACGGGTTCAATGCGTTCTCTCGGCGCAAAAACTAATCTATCACGTCGTCAAACTCGTCAATTTTTTTTTCATTGTAGAAGTTATCTTTGCTGTCCCCCTCTTTCTTCCTATGTGGGAACCACGGGAAGACGCAACTTGCCAGAAGATTTTTTTTTGAGAGAGAACGAGATCCCCGAGGCGTCAGCAGGAGTGGCCGTCGCATTGAAGACACTTCTCCTCACATCCTTGGACATCGTGAATGAGTTCCCATTGCTGCTGTCTGTGTTTTGGCTGTTCAGTGTGTAATACGTTTCAAAGGGGAAGCGCACCTTGTTGCTTCTGTAGACGTTACTTCGGCTCAAGCACGGTGCCCTGGTCGGTACTGTTCTGAAGGCCGCCACCAACATTATGAAGCATTCAGCTCGAACGTGTTTGTTTTTAATACCAAGTTATGCCTTTTTTAAATCTTACTAGCGCATCCTCATTTGAGAACCACCCGACTAAAAAACCCAGTGGGAATGTTTCCGGTGGTTTCCTATTGTCCCACCAACATATATCTGTTGCAAAGTTCCCGTGTCAATGGCTTTGGATCTTTGTGTTGATTGCACCTTGTAATGCGCTAATAGTAATACACGCTGAATAGTTTTAGTCCAAGATTTTTGTTTCGCAAAATTTATTTGTAAATGTTTTTGATGTGTCCTAAATAAGAGCTGGCTTTCCAGTCCATGTGAAGCACTCACTGATATACTAAGGCCACTTTGTTTTATGTTAATACTGTTAACTATTTTCCCACTGCTGTATTTCTACTGACGTTTTCGTGCTAATGCCAGTACCTTTTTATTTGTGGGTGTTAATGTCATTTTTATTGTCTTAATTTAATGTTTGTATTTCAGTGTTAGCAATTGCTTTGCTGCATTTTTATTTGTGAATTTTTCTTGGATGTATCCTAAATAGGCGCTACGTCTCCTGTGTGCATGTGGAGTAAGAACCGTTTTTATGCTGTGATATTTTAATTCAAAATAAATTGCTTTTTGTGTGAAATTGCAGAATGAACCGATTGTTGTGGTATTTTTTTGAAAAATAAAGTCTGACCTTGTTTTTTCTTCTTTTCCACGTTTCAAAATAGCTTGTCCTGTTTTGTGTGCTTGTAACTGCCTATAGTACCATCGTGGGGATGGGGGGGGGGGGGCTAGTAGCAGGCGGAGCGAAAACACGCTGTCTCGCGGGGAATAGCATAACGCTCTTGAGGCGTAACGAGATGCTTTACAAGAGAGAGTAGTAGTACCCGTCTGCAGTATCCGGGAACGCCGAAACCAATAGAGCTTATTCACGCCTAAAGGGAGTGACGGAACGCTGCCTTGGACACGGCATAGCAATTCCCACACAGGGTTCAAGTACTCCGCTTCGGCAGCAGCAAGTAAATCCCACGAGGAGTGTTTCCCCTCTCGTTTGGCCGCCACGCGCTACTCCTCGGAAGAGTAGCCCAATGCTTCCAAAGGGAGTGAAATATGGGACAAAAGTTTTTACTCCTAGACAGAGTGCCCAGCACTCCTCGTCTTCTTAGAGTGTACCGCAAGCAGAAAGGAACAATTTACTGGCTTTGCTGCATTGCTACAGGGAGTGTTTTTCACCAAACTCAAAACCACGTCACACACCTCTAGCGAAGCACCGAATAATAACCGAAGATTGAGCCCGACCTACCCGACAGTCACCGTACCGCGTTTCTTCACACGAGCGGGAAGCCATCCGGAATGAAGTGGAAGACATGCTTAGCGGCGACATTTTACTGCTGTCGAAAAGCCGCTGGGCTGCGCCGGTCGTACTGGTCAAGAAAAAAATTCCCCCGCATTTCCCCGAGGGGGAGAATGTGAAAGTGCGAATGCACGGTTGTCAGCCCGCTTGCGGCGCTTGCGCTCGGCCCCCGCAGCCCACCGCCTCGCCGCCTTCTCTTCCATCTCTTCCATCGGGTTTGTAGTATCACGTGTACACCACGCAGTTATCAAGCCGCTATAACGCCGCTGAGTCGCCAACGCACGCCGCTGACGACGTAGTTTGAATGCGTTAAAGATATAAGGCGCGTCACTAACACTGATATCAGCGTCGCGTCCGTGGCTTGGTCGGTAGAGCGTCGCGCTGCGGCCGCAAAGTCCTCGGATCGAACCTGGCGCCGGATGCTGTTTCTTTTTTAAATATAGAGGAGCACTGCGGACGCCGCCGCCGCCGCCGCCGGCGGCGGTGGATGGTTTGGGGTCGCTTATAAAGTGCATTCGCACTTAAAAAAGGAAATAAATACGTGCAACGCTAACAGCAAGCTCGGGGGCGCACTTTTGTTTATTTTGCCCGAGGCTACTGCCAAGAATAGCAGACGGGCAGCCCGCGCATGCGCAGATCGATACTGACAAAGGTCCATATACAAGGACTGACAAGAGTGAAATTTGGGGATTCAAGGGAGGGTGTCCAAAAAAACTAAGGGGGGTCTACACACCCCCTAGGGGGGGTGTAGGGAAATCACTGTGGCCGACGACGATGCTTGAAGTCATGCTTCCGAACGTAGAAGACGACGACCTCAACGCCGACGTCCAAGGATACCTTCAGCGTGCGTAGGAGGCCCGCCAGCTCGCTCGATTTCGTACAACGGACCAGCAGCTGGTGGATGCCGTACGCTACAACCTGCGACGCCGAGACGCCGAGTACCGCCCAGGGGATCGTGTGTGGGTTTGGACTGCCATCCGACGACGCGGACTCAGTGAGAAGCTTCTGCGATGGTATTTCGGACCCTACCAGGTTCGGACTGTCGTTTTATTTTAGCATCGGGTCGATGCACTCTTAGAGGGGGGGGGGGGGGGGTAATGCCGCGAACCATGTACGGGTTTGTTTATTGTTTGTTTTTAGTTCCCGGCCGCGCCCGGCTCTGTTATCTGTGTCCCAAGCGAAGCGCGTGTTCCTTTCTTTATTTTTATGCCGCACGGGCTATCTCATTCAGATAAGGAGACTGTTTCGCCCTAACCTCACTGGCGTAGAATAATCTTCCTTGATCCACGATGTTCTGGATGTGAACCGACGGTTCGAGAACCACGCGCGCCGAAAGATAAAAAACCTGCAGAGCAGACGCCGCGGGATTAGACTCGCCGACGCTCGTTAGTGCATGTCAATTGAATGACTGCTGCTTCGCCGCCTGTGTATTCTTTGAGTTGTTAGGGGAGCACAAGTTCGCTCCAATAAACTTCTTTCCCTTGAAGACAACTGCATCGTCTTTGGCTTCGTGACAATATAAAGGTTGGATTTCACATTAGTTAGAGGACATGCGCTCCCCAAAAAGCGGTTGGCTGTCCGTTAAAGTGCAGGGAATATCATCAGCTGTAGATCCAAGCCGCTTGAAAGAAAGCCTGGTTCAAATTAAGGAGGAGGCGTTTGGCCGGCCGTTTAATGTGGAAGATACCAATAATGCACGCAGGACGGAATTGCGAGGGACGGGGTCTCAAGTAGGGGCAGTGCGAAGAAAAAGCTAAAGATGTTGGAGATAAAATGATTTTTGACCGCACCATATTAGCACGCATAATAAATATCACGCATATCTGCAACGGCCTTATAGTTTTCTTTATCTTATAGTTAATGTTTGCAGATGCAAACTAGCTTCATTTGGGACAGTGTAGGCAGCAATGCTTGGCTGGAAAGGAATTCATACAGGACGTCATTTTGGGGATAGGAGTTTTTCGTCTCCACCTTTCCACAGCTACTCTGGACCTGAGCCCAGTCCGGCCTCGCCGGGAACGAATCCGCGGACGACGCGCCTTAGACGTCAGTTTAGACGACTGTTTCGTCTCGCTGCGGGCAGGGACAGACTCGTGTCCTACAGTGATACTCTAAACCACTATCGTCAGACTCGGGCCCGCTTTCCACCCGCGCATCCCTCCCTAACTAATCGCCAATCCGTGGTCTGGCGACTTCTCCGGACAAACGCATATCAAAGCCCGATTGCCTAAAGCTACTGCTACCCAGGGCGTTACCCCCCAGAGTACCACAGTTACCACGAACGAACGGACCTAGCACACGTGCTACAGCAATGTCCGCAGGCACCCACACTAGGTCGCAATGTTAGCAACAGGGATCAGTGGGGGACCGGGCAGCTGGACGGGTGGCGCCACCACTCGGCGCTCCCCTCGTCAGTGGAATGAGCCGGTGCATTGGACTACACAGCCTCCCGTTGTTTTTGTCGTATTTGCTTCGGTGCTTTGTATGTTTTGGTGGCGTTGTGAGCAGACATGTGAGATGAAACGAAGTCTAGACAGATGTGTTGGGTTCTTAGATGCAGTAATGACTACGTAAACTTGTCGGACGCGTCTAAAGTTGGGTATCGGCTGCAATGGCATGAGCGCTTTTTGCAGCGATCTGGGCTGGGCTCCGCCCGTTCTGAGAACGAATACAACTGCTATTATTAGTATTATTTTCTTCTTAAATGCACTAACGGCCACGCAAACTCATTGGATGCTTGTAAGGTTGTGGAAGGGCTACATTGACACGAGCGCATTTTGCAGCGCTCTGCGCCTGGCTCCGCGTGATCTGAGTAGGAATAAAACTATTAGCAATATTAGAATTCATTTCTATCACTTTAAATTATCTTCACTGGTTTCAATGACTACGGTTTCCACGCCAGCCTTAGCGCTGGGATACCTCGATACGTGTGCTTTAAATAGAAAGGCACCTGCGTGCGAGATGGATTACCGTGTAGCCGTAGAAATGTTGCGGTAGTTTACATTTTCTGTAACCGTGAGCTTTGTACCTTCGGTTTTGGTGAGCGACACTGTGACAGCATGGGAGCCTGAAAGCCGAAGTGGAAATCCCACGTTTGTGGTGGTCATTTTATCAAGAGCCGAAGTTATTCACCAACTCAACAGCCCAAGCTACAGACCATCCCTCCTCCCCCTCCCGTTTTACCACCTGCGTAGAATAAAGGCTGGCACCGATAGTTAAAAAATGTGGCAGTGTTAACGTCAGCCGGTGTTTTTTAATGATGAAGTATTCTTTACAGAGTACTTAAAAAATCGTGTTATGCCTGGTGAAGACACCAACAACGCGCGATTAGTTGCCTCAAATATGAGTGCATGAGCCCGAGTCCTCCACCACAGACACATTTCCGACACGCTGGAAAAAAGTTTAGATTTGGAGAGGGGGCATGTAAGTTCAAAATTAAACAGCAAAATCATCTAGCCCTTCGTCTAATCATTATGATGGTTGAACACTAAGCTTTCTTAGTGCGAAATCGAATGGGAAATGGTCAAAGTCAAAGACGCTGCGATCAAAAGACCAAACTGCGTGCTGGTCAAATTCGACGCTCAACTAGTCAAAGTTTAAATCCAGAAGGCAACCAAGGAAACCCATACGATAGAGCTTTGCGATAAACCATCATCGTCGTTAGACGGAGGTGTGCATGATTTTTCAAGCGTAGGTGGCAGCTTGTAAACCGACCGCAGCATTCAGTTGTGAAGCTGAGTGCAGGCTTTGGGCACCCTCCTGTCTTGCGTCCTTCAGCCACGCAGGAATTGGTTTTTGAAAAACCATTTACCAACTAGCCAGCAACCATTGCAATTCTTGTAAAGCACTGCTTCTCCGCGACAAGCAATAACGTTCTACTATCATGCGGTATTTATTCTATCAACGATCCCCGATGACTGTTGTAAGAAGATCATTTCTGTGAAATTAAAAACGTTTCAGCCGTAGGCAATGAAGTTCCGGAAGCGTCGCCCGTCACAATTTCTGTTTTAAGGTAAATCTTCGAAGACACCCCCCAACTTTGTCTTTCGCTTGTGCACGACGTCGACGCCGTTTCGTCATCAACTGCCAAAGGCCAGCGCCGCAGCATTCCTAGATCGGTTGCACACACCGGCTTTATGGGAGCATTTAGCGGCAATATACTCCTCGATTCGCGAAACTGCATGCAGGCATGAAAAAATTGCATGAAGCAACGAACTTTCACTTCCAGCTTGACTACCAGCTTGGCGCATTGAGCGTCGTCTGCTATTTGTAAATACTGAGTATGGGCGTAAATAACACACATGGCATGCCTCGTCACATCCACGCTGAAGATTTACCGATCTGAAAAATGCACGTGGGGTTACGCACGCTTTGCAAGCCGCACCGCAGAAAAACGACAGAAAGCCATGCACAACTACGCTGCGCTGACCGCCACCGGCATTCCACTGACGAGCGGTTCGCCACGGGCGGCGCTGTTCGCTGAAACGACGGTGGTGCCATACAACGGTCGCCCGGTCCCTATACGCCTCGAGCGCGGCCTGTAGGGGCGCCACTGAAATCCCCCTAGCGGCCCGTTTCGAAAGCAGGCGCGGGAGTCCGCGCCCCGCTCCCCAGTGCCGCCGCTGCTTTTGCGGCACGTTCACGACTGAGATTTACCGTTTGTGGGCGTTTGAAATCCATGTTTGTGTGGAGTAGTCACTCTGTTCGCAAATGGGGTGTGTTTACGAGAGTGTAAATGTTTCCGACGCGATCTTAGTGTGGTATTTTCGGTCTGTATAAGCGCCAGATGTGTGTCACAGGCCAGCGTCGCGGAACCGGCGTATGATGGAGCCGATTGTAGTTACACTGACCTGAATTTACTAGCCGTGTCTCCGTAACCACCGGTTCCTCAGATGTTCATGCTGCGGCTATACACTAGGATTTAAATCGGTTTTGTGCGCTTACATAATCAGCGGAGCACTCATAACTGACAGCACACCAGTTACGTTTGCCAATATTATACCTCAGATATTGATCACCACCATTTACAAGCCAGTCTGTGTTAATTTCGGAAATATTCAACAAAAGTACGATGGACAATGCATAATTATACTCGGGGATCAGCGCACGACAGAGTCGTCTTGTCGTGACGTGCGCGCCCGCAGACCTTCATCTGCTACATATATCCTTTGCGAGCAGCACGGAGACTGGCTTACAATATAATCCGCGTCCGCGACTAAATGCTTCTTCGAAATATCGTCATATGGCTCAGGGAGCCTGCAGAATAAACCAGAAACTGAAATCAGAGGGCCTTATCACATGCCACACTCTTCCAACGACACATTTCATCGCTTTTTGAACAGCCTACCCTGTACACTTCCAAAAATGCGTCCGCCGTACGATCAGCTCTTCGTTGAAGTAGAAAAACAAAAGGAAAGTGAACGCGAGATTTATGTGTGGGATTACTAAAACGTTCATTGCTTGATTCCGCTCCGCATTTGTACACGGCGTCCCCCTCCTCCCCCCCCCCCCCCACCGATTTCTCGCAAAATAGCAGTGCATTTCGCGTATAGTTGGTCTAGTGAAACCTACCTGGCTTAAGTTTAGACGAACGTCTTTAGCATGCGAGAAGCTGCACTGTTTCACTGTTTTTTTTTTTATTTCCGTTAGAACTATTATGTTTCTAAATTCCGCATTGGCACAGCATTTATTTTTCTGTGGTTTCATTTCCTTGGTTCTTGCTATATGGCGTGTGTGGGCACATATTTAACGACGCACAGGCTTGGAATATACTTTACATTTTCGCATGCTTTATATTCTTATAAAAGGCATAAGTTATTGTCCGGGATTTCGTAATCACATCCCCGAAACATATTTTTCTGCGGCGTATATATGCGAAACGAAGCCGCATTCGTTGTCTACGCTGCAAAATGAAGCCAACCTCTCATTGTGCCAGTATCAGGTCTAAACGAGGCGTCAGAAGAATTCATTTGTGCCTGATGTTTTGGAGGTGACATGGGTGATATGTTGCTGCCGTCGCCGACGCCCGGAAAAGCGGCGACGAAGCGCGCAGAACCGTGTCCCCGGGTAGCTCTTGCAGGCGATCGCGTACTCTACGAAGACGCAGCTGCTTTTGAAGTGACCTAAACGTACTCTTTACCTATATTCGTCACCATAACAAGTTTTTTTAGGGCGCGGAAAGGCGAAAAGAAGCGAAATAGAACCAAAACACTCCACGAGCCCCTATCAGTCACGCAGCGCAAATCCCGTCAACGCCGCGGAGAAGCGGCGGCAGGCGGAGCAGCGATCGCGAAGCTCGAGGCGTATAGTTGGTCTAGTGAAACCTACCTGGCTTAAGTTTAGACGAACGTCTTTAGCATGCGAGAAGCTGCACTGTTTCACTGTTTTTTTTTTTATTTCCGTTAGAACTATTATGTTTCTAAATTCCGCATTGGCACAGCATTTATTTTTCTGTGGTTTCATTTCCTTGGTTCTTGCTATATGGCGTGTGTGGGCACATATTTAACGACGCACAGGCTTGGAATATACTTTACATTTTCGCATGCTTTATATTCTTATAAAAGGCATAAGTTATTGTCCGGGATTTCGTAATCACATCCCCGAAACATATTTTTCTGCGGCGTATATATGCGAAACGAAGCCGCATTCGTTGTCTACGCTGCAAAATGAAGCCAACCTCTCATTGTGCCAGTATCAGGTCTAAACGAGGCGTCAGAAGAATTCATTTGTGCCTGATGTTTTGGAGGTGACATGGGTGATATGTTGCTGCCGTCGCCGACGCCCGGAAAAGCGGCGACGAAGCGCGCAGAACCGTGTCCCCGGGTAGCTCTTGCAGGCGATCGCGTACTCTACGAAGACGCAGCTGCTTTTGAAGTGACCTAAACGTACTCTTTACCTATATTCGTCACCATAACAAGTTTTTTTAGGGCGCGGAAAGGCGAAAAGAAGCGAAATAGAACCAAAACACTGCACGAGCCCCTATCAGTCACGCAGCGCAAATCCCGTCAACGCCGCGGAGAAGCGGCGGCAGGCGGAGCAGCGATCGCGAAGCTCGAGGCGTATAGTGCTCAGCTCCAACCCGGAGGTTTCATTCTGGGCCGTCCAACTGGCCAAAAGCGCTGCCAGAGCCCAAATGCTTCTGGCGGCTTTTTCTAGGGCGACGTCCAGGAACTCCAGTCAGCAACTGAAAAAGTTTTATCTCCTCTCTAACGCCCGTCTGTACGAGATTTCGGCACACGTTAAATATGCCCAGGTGGTCAAAATTAATCCGGAGCCCTCCACTTCGGCGCGCCTCATCGCCTGCGTTGCGTTGGCGCGTTAAACCCTACAATCAATCAATCAATCAATCAATCAATCAATCAATCAATCAATCAATCAATCAATCAATCAATCAATCAATCAATCAATCAATCTATTCTCTTCTCTCCCCTTTCCTTCAGGTACAAAAAACTGTCTTCAAAGAAAGGAGTTCTGTGCTCTTATTGCGGATTCCAGCTTAGGGCGGCAAAAGAGGGCCGTACAGAAGGGCTGTAGTTGCCACTGTACTAAATATTTTGGATGCGTGTCAGGCTGCCTTCGTATGGCTGTTAATATCAGCGCATGATTGCACCGCAGTTTAGTAGTCTGATGTATATACATGATTAGTGGCTGGTAAAGCAACAGTGCTAGGGACGCCACGACAAACTGAGTTGAAAAAAAAAAGGGCGCGGTGAAAATGTTATTTTAGCAGCGGAGCTGTTCTGGCACTGGCGCTCACAACAGCCTCTGCTTTTATCGTTTCTCCACCCTGCAAAAACCGGTTCCCTGTATATAAACAAATACAAAAAACGGTCCTAAGGCCTTTATATTTTTATATGAGACGGCTTAGATGTGCCTCGAAAAGATGTCTTCCTAGCAATGCATTTTGGCGTAAAGGTAAAGCAGACTTCATTGTAATCGGTGTAAGCTTGGTCTATGTAAGGAGCTTTTTCCACATTGTCTGTTGACGGTGAAGCATGGCCATTACGGACGGGGTAAAATTACAGAAGACGGCTTGTGTTATCGAAAGTATTCCGATGCAAATAATATGACGTTTAGCTGATAAGACGATTCTAGTATTATGTCGAGTTTTATTTACTTGTCTTCAGTTCATAGTGAAGTTGTAAACGTTGGAGAATTACTGTCTGCTATCAATACGTGGCCATCTCCGGAGAGAGTATGGTCGGTATGGTTACACAAAACGGCTGCAACTGCTGTTTTACTAGAAGTCTCCGGAAACAAATTGTACTACAATTAGCCACAAACACGACTGTAACATTACGCGCCACACCTTCGCTGGTCATCCTTCATAGAGAGAAAGGGCACTTTTGTCATACGCGACATTTTGAAGGCTATTGAAAGCCTTGGAGGAAGGTGATGGAAAACGAGCCGGAGAATTTGTCATGCAACGTTGCCGACTCAATCTTGTGAAGGGTGACAGCAGGAGCAATGGTTTTTCGCTTTTATTTTTATCTCGTTCTTACAGGGGCACTGACACAAAAATTTTGCATCTTGTTTCTTTTGTTGCGATAAGTAGCCAGTGACCTACTTATAACCTGTAGAAACCTCATTTGCTTCAGCGTGCGACGGTTGTTTAATTAGAGCCATTGTCAATGCGGCCAGTCGCAGTTTCGGTTTTAGCGAGTGCCGCGAAACGATGGATTTTGTGGATTTTGTGTGAACAAGGACGGCTGACCACGTGACCATCGGAGGGATATCACAGAGCAGAGCCGACGTTGCACTGTCGAATCCGCATCGACGGCAGTTTCTGCGAATGCCCCCACGTACTGATCTCGTGAGGCGCTTAATTAAAAAGCGACCGTGGATGTGACGCAGGCGTTGCGAGTGCAAACGCTACCACGGCTAAAGAACGACGCGCGGCGCTCGAGACGGTGGGTGGCAAGATGCGCGCTGGGAGCAGCCGGCCGGCCTGCCTACAGGTCCGCCTACAGATGTGTTCGGCTTAGCACTGCGGCGGATATTCGAGTGCCGCTCTCGTAAGCGGTGCAGATGACAATTTTTAATGCAACCCGCCATCGCATCATTAACTCCTTTCTCATGTAAGCCACCATGGTCGGGACTTGGGGACAATTTCGTGCAGCGGTAACAAGCTATCACTCGAGCTACCTGCGCCGGCCTGGGCCACTTCGCGGCCGTGGCCGCCGCCTGCACAGCGACCGTGCGGCTCGCTCAGTGGGCTTTTCGTGTCTCCGGCGCGTTTTCGCGTACAATGTAAATAAAAAGTAATAGAAACAGAATGCCTGGAATCGCTGTAGAACTTTGGTCGCGGCCAGCTGCCCGATGAGCTGACGAAATCACGGCGCCTCCGCCGCCAACGATCGGGTCGTTCGTTCTCGAGAGCAGAAGCTCCGCCCTCCGGCCTTCCGATTGGAGCGGCGAGCCGGGCGAGCCGGCGAAAAACGCCGGCAGTGCGGAAGCGGCAAACACAAACTCGTGACGTGTTTGGATATTGTTTATTTACACAATCTCCTCGGGATGTCGATTGCGCGTGGTCCTCTGCTGGCAGCTCGGTTGCGTTTCGCACACTTTAAAATTGATTTTAAATATGTTCTAGGCTGTATTCGTCGCTGATATTTTGCAGATGGTGTATATGTATTCCCACCAATCTATCTCTGAAGTTCATAAAGCAAGTAGCTGCCTCAACCTATTCTTCTTTCCTCCTTTCAGGTTCTAAAAGTGATATTCTGGCGCCAATGCAGACTCCTGAGTGCGGTGCAAGTTCACGGGAACACGTTTGGGCTGCAGCGATGGCTGAAATTAATAATTTTATTCTGAATGACGTATTGAAGTTTTTGAATGCAAAATAAAGTGCTCGTAAATGCTGCTCGGCTCGCCTGGCAATTACGTCTTTACTACGGTGGGAAATATCAGGCCTCGGGAGGGAGTTCAGGCATGAACTAACATATTGAGCAATCGGCAGATATATCTGTCGCGGAAGCTACCGCGAGTCAAGGACCCAGAGCCCTAGACAGAGCGACTCGGGTGCTTCTTTATTCGATGTGTTCGAACAACTTATCCTGATGATGCTAATGCGCCGCGTGCCCCTGCCCACTTTCCGCTCTTCGTTTTCAACATCTTCCCGCGGGCCCAAGATGGTCAGGCGGCGAGTTAAAAAAGGTGCAGTTCTTGCATTAGAAGATTGCACATAAAACTTGTCATGCGGCAGTGACACTTGGCAAAGTCCCATTACATTTTGCACTGCGTTGTCGCTCAGGATCACGATCGCGATGTCGTCCATCTCCATTTTTCCTTCCTTTGAGGTAATGGTGGGAGCATTGTCCATCTTTCGCAATCGGCATTCCGCTGTCAGTTGAGCCACTTGAAGACAGACGTTTCCGCTTCTTCATTGATGCAAAGCTCCGCTTATCTTGGAGCTTGAGGCAGTGCATAGGGCCCTCTTGGTAAGCCGGTCATTTTGCTTGTAAGTGCTGCCCGAATTTGGTTCCGTGTAGACCTCAGTATTCTTTCTCGCACTGTTGACCCACGTGCACATGTTGGGTGTACATCCCGACTGCGCCTCCCCCTTGGGCGGGCTCCCAGAACTAACCGAATTCGATTGCCCATGGGTGGGCTCCCAGAACTAACTGAATTCGATTGCCCATTTGCGGCGGTCGATTTTGATCTGCGGTTCGGTTCGGCGTAGAATCGTCAGGTTCATATTTTCTTGGGCCTTGTTCAACGGATCGGCTTCTCTGGCATTCTTTCGGTGGCTCCTTAGAGCCGGTACCTGTCTGACTTTTCTGAAGTGCTTCACCTATTCTTGAACTGCCCGCCGATGAATAGAGAGTTTTAGTATAGCGTTTGTTGCCTTTGCGTACGGTAAACGCTAATTTTTTGCGTCACGGTACGTGAACACCGCGAGAGGAGTTCTAGTAGAGCGTCTCATCAGTGTTGCGTAGCGACACGCTAATGCCTACGGCGCCATCTGTCGAATGTTTTCCGAAATGAATCGCCGGCTGATCTGCTAGTGGAGTGCCGGAGTACTTCGACATTTTACGACTATCCAAACAATTGTAAACAAACGCTTTCCCATTAGTATTGAATGCTACACGGCCATAACACGACATGAATATTCTCTTACCTGAGCACGTTCCACAAAGAAAGCGTTGAAGCCCCGTGGCATCGTGCGATCGCAGAGAACGCCCTGAACCGAATGCCCGGGTTTGACGCGTACATTTTATTCAACTTCAAAACAATCCAGAGATGCGTTCCGAACGAACACAACGTCACAACATGCGTTGCAAGTCTGAACCACGATTGACAGGCGATCGGTACGTTGTTTGCCTCCTCCCGCCCGTCGTAAATTAGACACTCACCTCGCGCGCGGTTTGCGGGAACGAACAGCAAGTCACTTAAAGGGGCACTGACACAAAAATTTTGCATCTTGTTTTTTTTGTTGCGATAAGTAGCTAGTGACCTACTTATAACCTGTAGAAACCTCATTTGCTTCAGCGTGCGACGGTTGTTTAATTAGGGGCATTTTCAATGCGGCCAGTCGCAGTTTCGGTTTCAGCGGGTGCCGCGAAACGATGGATTTTGTGGATTTTATGTGAACAAAGCTGACCACGTGACCGTCGGAAGGATATCACAGAGCAGAGCCGCCGTAGCCCTGTCGAATCCGCATCGACGGCAGTTTCTGCGAATGCCCCCACGTACTGATCTCGTGAGGCGCTTAATTAAAAAGCGACCGTGGATGTGACGCAGGCGCTGCGAGTGCAAATGCTACCGCGGCTAAAGAACGACGCGCGTCGCTCGAGACGGTGGGTGGCAAGACGCGCGCTGGGAGCAGCCGGCCGGTCTGCCTACAGGTCCGCCTACAGATGTGTTCGGCTCAGCACTGCGGCGGATATTCGAGTGCCATCGCATCATTAACTCCTTTCTCATGTGAGCCACCATGGTCGGGACTTGGGACAATTTCGTGCAGCGGTAACAAGCTATCACTCGAGCTACCTGCGCCGGCCTGGGCCACTTCGCGGCCGTGGCCGCCGCCTGCACAGCGACTGTGCGGCTAGCTCAGTGGGCTTTTCGTGCCTCAGGCGCGTTTTCGCATCCAATGGTAATAAACAGTAATAGAAACAGAGTGCCTGGAATCGCTGTAGAACTTTGGTCGCGGCCAGCTGCCCCATGAGCTGACGAAATCACGGCGCCTCCGCCGCCAACGATCGGGTCGTTCGTTCTCGAGAGCAGAAGCTCCGCCCTCCGGCCCTCCGATTGGAGCGGCGAGCTGGGCGGGCCGGCGAAAAACGCCGGTAGTGCGGAAGCGGCAAACACAAACTCGTGACGTGTTTGGATGTTGTTTATTTACAATTGCGCATGGTCCTCTGCTGGCTGCTCGCTTGCTTTTCGCACACTTCAAAATTGATTTTAAATATGTTCTAGGCTGTATTCGCCGCTGATATTTTGCGGATGACGTATATGTGTTCCCACCAATCTATCTCCGAAGTTATCTCGCCTTCAAAATTTTGTGTCAGTGCCCCTTTAACTCTGGCGCGCAAGCCGCGAAGGCTTTTAGCCACGCACTCTGCGCATACCCGATGCGAGGTTGAGTCGTACGTCGCTCGAGAAAGATAATCCAGAGCATGGGAAGCACAATCCACCCTCAGAAGCACAACATCCCATTTCATCGCGAAACGAACGCGTCCACAACACACACACACGCACACACACACGCACACACACACAAACACACACACACGCACACACACACACGCACACGCACGCACACACACACACACACAGAGAGAGAGAGAGAGAGAGAAGAGAGAGAGAGAGAGAGAGAGAGAGAGAGAGAGAGAGAGAGAGAGAGAGAGAGAGAGAGAGAGAGAGAGACAGAGCTTTGGTCGCTGGCTTGGCTGCAAGCTTCATTCGGATAGTCAGCGATGTTACGACGATACAGAGCTGCGCGAGGGCGACCACTCGACGTATTTAAAAAAAAATGACACCATCTTCCCGAAGGGAACTATGTGGTGATGCAAAGCAGAATTGTTGGCGTCCATTCAGCTTATCGAACGGTGCAGCGTGTCTCAACCGAAGCAGCAACTGAGGAAGCGGCGCGCGGACCGGGTTTATTATATAGGGCAGATGGAGTGGAGAGGAAATGAGAGAGGAGACGCGCGTGCGCGCTTATCGCGCAGCTGGCGTGTTGCCGTTATGTTGAGTGATCTGGTGCTTAGTAGCGCCAGAGGGAATTCCATGTCCGGGTCCACACCGGTGGCAAAGGCACGTTGCGGCCAGAGAGTCGTGGGATCAAAACCGGGCGCTTATTTCTTTTTTTATAGTGTAGGGGGAGAGGTGCGGACAACGGACGGACGCCGGACATAGCCCCGAGCAAGAGATGCTTTGCATCTAAAACACGGGAGCAAAGAACTAGGTCCATCGGAAGCAAATTACTGTCCACAGAAGAGCGGAACCATGGATGGTTGTCGTGCTACTTGCCGCCATGTTGGAAACGCAAGCGGCTTCATGTACGCACGCTATTTTGCTGAAATAGCGTCCGCTATTCTTCCGTCCGCTAAACGAAGAAGCAGCTTAACGTACGGCGCATGCGCAGTGCGAACTACGCAAAAAATAGCGTTCGCTAATTGTTTGCGTACGTCTGCGTACGTTATTCTAAAACTCTCTAATATCGCTTGCGTTGACGTCCGCGCGCATCCTTTTCAGTGGCAATATCGGTGCATTCCCGTTCCTACGATGTGACCTTCGAGTTGATTGTCTTCTAGGGAGCTGCGCCCTCGGATGTCAGTTGGCTAGCACAGCATGTTACCTGCGCCACTTCGTTGGTCATTACGTCTTCAAATTCTTGCTTGGCGCTTGTCTTCTTACGAGTGCTCGGACGGGCCTTAGGGTTTTCGATTCCTGGCGATGAGCAACAGCAGCTCTTCCACCGCCACACAGTAGATGCTTAGAAGTCTAAATGCCTCCGTGTGCCACCCAACGCATGGCGCTAGCTAACCGGCACTCCGGAGATTCGAGCATCCCCTGAACCATCCAACCTGGAACAGGTTGAATGGTTCAGGGGATCCTTTTGATCCTGTTTGTTGATCCTGTCTATTTTACCGGTGGCCACCTTCCAATAGGCGTCGGATCCAACCAGAATGCTGATCTTTCCTGCTTTCCATGTATCAGGCTGGAAGGCGTCGGCCATGGCATACCGCTTCCCATCCAGGATGGTTGTAGACGCACATCTAGCTGCGGACTGGTCACGGAGCAAATCTCAGGGACCTCCAAGGCTTCCAAAGTGACCAGTCCTCCACGAGATTGTCCACGTAGCGTCACTTTCACTCGTCGGCACTGTAAAATCTTGCGAGCCTTCGCGAGCTGCGTTGGATGGAGGCTGCCCTTGTTTTCCTTCCTCGCGAATTTCGATTTGAATTCTTCGGAATTCCATCAGTTCTTTCGCCTGGCCAGCTCCTTACGGCTGCATCGCGGATTCGTCCGTTAGCCCTTGGTCCATCTCCTTAACCCTCTGCCGGTACAATAAAGTCAGATCATCCGGCAGGCATCGGAGGAGCACACGGTTCATGCCTACGGCGTATTGCTCTCGCGGAACTCCCAGGGCTTCCAGGGCACTGCCACGGAATTGTAGCTTGTCGTACATTTCGCGGAGCCTCTCGATATCCATTGAGCTTCGTATCGGCTTCTTTGCCCTGAGTTGGTCAATGTGCTCGTTGATGAGCAAGTCTCGCCGGCCGAATCACTGAACTAAAGTGTTCACCGCGAGGTCATAGTTCGCGTCAGCAAGCTGGATTCCATCAATGGCTCGTTTGCCGTCGCCGATCAAGTACGTAATCTTCTCTATCTTCGGCAGCTCGGTATTTTCATGGATCGTCACGTCAAAATGACCCCGAAACGCTTGCCAGTCGTGCAGATTTCCCGAGCACGCTGGGATCTCGAGCTTGGAAGCGTAGCCGTCCGATGACGTGACGCATGCGTGTGCCCGCCTGACGCACCCATGGGATCAATGACCGCAGCAGCTGTCCCTCCACTGGAGACGGAATCGTTCACGCTGGGCATTTGCTGGGCTTTTCGTAGGAGGAAGCGTGCTTGAGAAACGGCGTAAGATATCTTGCGGGTATACTCATCCCCGTCGTCATCCGTGGCATCGGCGATTTTCTTGTTGAGGGCGGTGAGCTGAGGCTCTTGCTGTACGATGTAGCCAACGTGGGAGCTGTGGGTTGCCGCGTTGGGAGAGGGCTGCTGCAGCAGGTCATTTAGCTGGGTGAGAACTCGCGTGACGCTGGTCGTGACGACGCCACGAGTCTTCCGAAGGCGCTCTATCGACGAAGCCATGTGGGTGATGATCCGAAGGGCGATTTCCCGGGTAGATAGGCACCAAAGATGTCGCGGAAGCTACCGCCAGTCAAGGACGCCGAGCCCTAGACAGAGCGACCCGTGCTTCTTTATTGTTGTTGTTGTTGTTGTTCCTGGTGACTTGGCTCATACCAACGTGGGGGACTGGCCAGGAATCGGGCGTGAGAAGGGCTAATGCGCCCGCTTAAAATACCGGAAACTTATACACCTGGCTATTTATACGAAAAAAGAAAGAAAATGGAATTGGTTGAAAGTTGTAAGTGGATTTTTGAGTAGAACAACTAAGCTTTTTTGGACCGGAAAAACTACATGCAAGAATCAAAGATAACAGGGCAGGCGGCTGGTCTCGGAAACGTATGCATGAATGGCTGCAGCCACCCCTCGGTGACAATATCCCAGTGATGTGGCCCCAAAAGATGGTAGTATGGGCATGGAAATAGGCAGGCCAATTCGTCGCAATGGCGTGGCAAGATGACGTTGCCTCATCATTGAAAAACCGCGGCAATGCAATAGAAAGTGCTCTAAAGTCTCCTGACCACCGCAGACAGCACATCGGGAGGAGGAGGCTAGACCAGCCCGGTGCATATAAAAGTTGAGTTGGGGGACTCGACATCTGAAGGTAGTTAATGTGACCTCGCATTGTCGAGATTCACAAAAACGGGTATTCCAATTATGGTTTAAATGGACAGAATCTTCAAAATTAGTGATGATCCCTTCCTGCACTCTTGTTAGCGTTGGTAAGTACGAAACCTTGCTCCTGCTACAATGAAGGGATTAGGGCATAGGTCAACTGGAGGGCCACCTAACGACGATCGCGCCAAGTAATCAGCCTGTTCATTGAGCTGTAACTCTTTGTGACCTGGAACCCAAATGAGGCAGATGGCCCGCAAATGGGAAGGCACAAGGAAGTTGAATGTACGAATAAGAGCGGAATTTTCGGATGAAGACAGAGCAGAACAAACCGATAAGGAGTCAGTAATTATTGCTACGTTCAAGTGCTGCGGAGGTACGTCTTTTCGATGTGCTCGAACCACTAATCCTGATGATGATAATGCGCCGCGTGCCCCTGCCCGCTTTCCCCTCTTCCTTATTTTCAACAATATCTATTAGGTGTACCGTAAAGGCATCAGCGCGCATCTCTCCAGTCGCAACTTCCAAGAGTGCAAAGCACGTCCATTTTGAAATTAACACAGGTTGGTTAAACTGTGGCTGAAAACATTGTTATGCACGTGTAAACCTCCCAAAAGAGGGATTTACAATATTCTCCTAAACACCTCCAGAGAGCGGTCACCTGCAAAATTTGAAAAATCTTTTTAATTACTGTAGTAATGAAAGCTTGTCAATATGGCAGCTTAGCATAATGGCAATCACGATTCTAAATGGATAATTTGCGCTTGTCACATATCCGAAGGACGATTGAAAAAATTGAGCGGAACCAAGCAACGAAAACAAATTTATGCGTTTGAGGATGAGGCGGTGTCGAGTTTGCTAAATTAACTTGTATTCTTCAAAAACTTGGAGCCTTAAATCGTACCCGGGAGAAGAGTGGAACTAAAGTCCAGAATTGCTTAATCGCACATTATTATTAATTTACTCCATCTACAGGCAAGTAACCACGCTGCTGGTACTGAGAATTTTTTTCATGCGACCACGTGGTGAAGGGTGTATTTCTGTTCTACCAGGTACAAGTGAAGTTCTAACAGCCAAAAACTTGCTCTTCCCATCTGTCCGTCTTTCAGGCTCCCGGGGATGGTAAATGGATATGTTTCTTGAAAAATTTCGTCCTAGCAAGAACACTTTTTGTCCCAGGAAGGCTTGGGGAAAGAAACAAACCCCGCAAGGGGGGACCCGCCCAATTTTGTTAAACACTCTCATACACCAAATACAGAAAAATCCCCCCGCTAAGTGCACACGCGAACCTAGATAATGAAAACACAAAGAAAGAATTACATTTTCCAGAGAAACAGGAAAAAAAGAGAAATACAAGCACAAAACCACTAAATCACGAGGTAAAATCACGAAAACATCAACAAATAGGCACAGAACGTGACGCCCTCTATTTGCCGAATTAGTCATGCGATGCCGAACTACTTGGCTAAGCTAACGATATGTTGCGCGCGCACGCTATCATTATCAGCGACTTTGCTTTTTCCCTTTTTGTATTCATTATTTTTGTTGCCACCCGCGTTTTTCGGCGCTCATTCTCAACAATCGTGATGCTGATAGTTCTCATAGCGCTGATGGTTTCAGTTTGGGATTCGAAGCTTGTCATGTGTTTATCATCCGCGGTCTGTTTTTGCGCCCTGAGGGGTAGTTAAGCAAAGCACAGGCATCCGACACATGGTTCAATCGAAAGAGCAGGAGCTGTAGCATTTAAAAACATGCGTCGCGGGCGTGTGCAGTGCTTTATGTTTGGGTTGCGGGGTGGCAAAATTACGTTTTTGCCTATTCTTCCTGCTTTTTCTCTCTTAACAAATTTCGCTTGGGCTGTGGAACAGCAGCAAATGTTCTCAACGTACTGCGCTTGGTCTATTTTTGTTGGCGCAAGTCATCCAAGCACAATGGTGTGCATGACTTGCATGTGCACTGAGGAAGAAACTAATTTTCAAGGCTGTAAACACAAGGAACCCCATCGCCCCCTTCGCGATCCTTGCTCTTCGGGTGCTCGCCTGCAGGCCCAAAAACGTTCTCAGGCCATCGTGCGACTACTGGTTGAAAACGTTTTCCTCGCTCTATCCGAATATAGAAAAATATTTATCGTGCCACGAAAGATAGCGAAGCCAGCGGCCAACAACCGAGACGCCTCGAGTAAAGTGGTCGGCGCTAAGCCGTCCGCTCGGGTTTTAGCCCCCGAAATCGCCCTCAGCGCTCGACTCAGAGACCCGAATGAGCAGCAACAGTAAACTAGAGGTTCCGGAGAGCTTGGCAGTGTAATTATGGTTAGCCTGGTCCTCTCAGTTTGGGAACTGGCGCCAAATTAATCTTAGTCATCCCGGGTGGCCAAAGCGCCCCCGAGATGCTTAACGCCCTGATGGATAGTTAATCAAAACCCAAGTTATCTAAACACGGCTCAATCGAAACAGCTGGAGGGGGAGCAGCACGCGCCGCGCGCGTATGCAGTGCTTAGTTGTGAAGTTACGGGTCATGATAGTTGCGTTTTTGGTGATTCTTGCCTGTCTTGTGGTGTTGACAAATTTTGCTGGGGCTGTGGAGAGCCAGCAAATGGTCTCACCGTGCTGAGCTTAGTTTTTTTTACTGCAAGCCATAAAACACGATGGTATGCGTGAATTTCACGTCAACCATAAATAAATATAATTCTCAAGCCAATAAACGTAGCGAACCCGTCTTTTCATGGCGGCAGCGTGCAGTGTAGCGACAGTAAAAGCAAGCGCATTCGAGAGAAAAATGGATTTGCTGTTGTAGGTTATTCCCTTAGCTTGCGGAGAACTCATACAAAAATGGAAAAGAAAAAAAAAACAAAATGCGCATGCGCACGCATGTTCGAGCTCTCGAGGAATCAGCCTGCGCTTTGGACTGCTGTTTGTGCTCGTACGAAACTTACAGAGGGAAAAATATTAGCAACCGCAGCAAACGTCCTTCCGTCCTCCAAAACCAATTCCACCAAACGCCCTTCTCCGCAGGGTCTACCGTGGCAAAGTGTCTTCGTCGACACACTCGTGTCCGCAAGCACCCAGATGTACGCCAAACGCACATTTGCCAGAACGGCCTGGACATCCACTTCCCTAGTAAGCCTATCCTTACTGGGGACAGGATGCGCCGGCGCATGGTGACGGCAGTGGAGGCCTACCTGACGTGCAGCATGCCCATCCACGACGACGGCATCACAAGGCGCCGCCTAGACCTGCTGTTCATGTGCTCCGCATGCAACAAAGAACTAGTCACCCTCACTGCGGCCAATAGCAAGGCCCTCTACAAGCTCGTGCTCGACGCCTTCCTAACGCCGTCGTCCGAACACCGGTTCGTGCACGCGTTCGAGGTCATGCTCCGGAACGCCCCCCGGAAAGCTGCTTGCCGTGCTCTGCACATGCAGCATGCGCCCGCTGTACGTTGCCATCTACTACAGCAACCACCACCGCTACCTCCTTGCGTTTCTTCGCGAAACCGGAGTTCACCTATCCTTGTAACGAAGTCTTTATGCCATCTGGTACAGAATCGCAATAAAAAAAACCCCACTTGGTTCGCACGTGCCACCGTGTGATTAGTCACAAAAACATTGCAAGGCCGATCCGGTGATCTGATGCATTGACCGTTCCACCGCGTGGGTGGTAAGCACACTCCAAAAACTCAACCCCGTGGCAGCATTAAAGTAGACACGAACGAATACGTGCGCATGATGAGCCTTCTGCTGCGTTACGGGGCACAAGTGGTGAGAACTGAGCACACCTGCCGGTACGACGAGCAACACCGCATGAACCCGCAGGTACTGGTGCACAACTCGCTCGCATAGGAACTGGATTCCCGCGCTCCCCACCCCACCAGGGACAGACCGCACGCGGAGGACGTCGTGCGGCGCCACGAGCTAGCCCTGCTCGTGATGCTGACACACGATACGGAGCTGCGCGGGGACTGCTACTCTAACTTTTTTCGTGCGCACTTTCACGCCAATTACCGAGAACGAGGAACGGCTGGCCTGCAGCACATGTGCAGGGCCACAGCGCGGGCTTCCCTGGCCACGAGTTGTGCCATGCCGTCGGGGGTTGAAAATTTGCCCCTGCCAAAGAAGTAGCTGCACGACTACATTTTGTACCAGGATAAGCTGGTGTCGCTAAGACGGCTAATTGCAAGTGCGTCGGGTTCTTCATTTCGTTTTTGCAAATAAACCACCTACCTGTGGTTTATAAACTTGGTTGGTTTACAAAGAAACCAACAACACGCGTGTTGCGCGTTGCAATTTGCGAAACAGTCGTCATCGGATTTGGCCTGAAATGCGGTAAGCGTGGTCGTAATTTGTAGCTAGCTGTACTCTGCCGTTGCGTCCTAAATTATTGCCGATGGCTCCAGCTGTCAGCAACAGGCAACAAAACAATTCGCGAAAGCTATATTAGCTCATTTCCTCGCGAGTTGACTGTATGTCTTAAACTCAGTGGGTTTTTACGTACGAGCTATCCGTTCATCTTCACCTACGTAGGGAGAAAATGGACGTTGAAACAGCGCTTACTGTAACTCTTCTTGACTTGAGCCCCATGCATGCACACGCGAACAGTGACCACCTGTCAGCTTTCATACCCATGACGAACTCATAATTTTGCAGTAATCTCTCAAGATATATGCCGCATCGAGCGAAGTCTGCCGTTGACGTATGACAGAGGCCTACGTACGTGTTTTGTAAATTCCACTTTTCGAGATGAAAAACGGACTGACGGGCGTGGCACATTTTCAGGGAATTCGTTCGTGTCTACTTTAATGCTGCCACGGGGTTGAGTTTTTGGAGTGTGCTTACCACCCACGCGGTGGAACGGTAAATGCATCAGATCACCGGATCGGCCTTGCAATGTTTTTGTGACTAATCACACGGTGGCACGTTCGAACCACGTGGTTTTTTTTTATTGCGATACTATACCAGATGGCATAAAGACTTCGTTACAAGGATAGGTGAACTCCGGTTTCGCGAAGAAACGCAAGGAGGGAGCGGTGGTGGTGTCCCGCAAAGAGGTAGCGATGGCGGTGTCTCGATATCCACCGCTGGAGGTCCGGTGGTCTGCTAGGGTGAGGTCAGTGCCCCGGAGGTGTCGTGGCCTGGCCGCTTTCAATGAAGCACACGTCCACAGCAGGTCTTCTGTGTCCGCATCTTCGGCAGGAGCCGTGCCAAAGGGGCAGTTCTGTGTGAACGGGGCATGCTAGCGTGGTGGCCACTCCCGGGTAACGGCGGGAGACAGGGCTACACCAACACGAAGTTTTCGCAGCAAGACCTCCTCCCAGCGAGCGAGTCTACTAGGGAGGTCCGTTCAACGCGGCGGAGTTAGAGCTCGTGTGTCGCAACAAAGGTCTTCTTTCTGTTGGAAAAAGCGTCGTGGGGCATCTATTGTCAGTAATGGCACCGGTCGTGCAAGAAATGCAGGGTGGCAGGCACCATCCGCCGCAACGTGAGCCGGGAGCGTATTTCGCCGTACCCACGATGATGATGATGATGGTTGGAGTTTTTTGGCGCAAGGCCACCTGGGGCAAAGAGCGCCAAACAAAACTATCTAAAAGAAAATAGTGGCTACTAAAGCCAGAATAACAATAAAATCAATTAACGGCAATGGTGATGGCTGGTGTATAGGGCCAGATTTGATTATGCGTGATAGGAAATGAGGTTTAAAAAGTTAACGTCTGACAAGTACTCAAACACACGTTTCACTGAAAACATGGCATCGTCACCCAGAAACAGCTATGAATGTAGGGGAATATGTTGTCTGTAGAGTTCTCTGAAGTGTTTGTGTCGTGTGAAGTGCCTTGCATGTGATTAGTATGTGGACCACGGATAGGGCCTCTACGCACCTGCTGCACTGGGGTCTAGAAGATCCCGTCAGCAGATACGAGTGCGTTGCATGGGTGTGCCCTATCCGCAGCCTACCCAAGGCGACTTCCGTGTGTCTGTTGTGTGAGTCAGCTGTGTACCGTCCCAAGTGTGGCTTTATTACATGTAGTTTGTTGTCTGTCTGTTCGTCCCAGTGTGTTTGCCATGTTCTGCGCAGGTGTTGTCTTATGTGTGGCTTGAGGTCTGTGTAGGGTACCGTTGTAATGTCCACAGTGTTCCTGAGTGCAGCAGCAGCGGCCGTCTCGTCTGCCAACTCGTTCCCAGCGATCCCAGCGTGTCCTGGGACCCAGCAGAGGAGCAGCTGATGCTTCTGTGCATACACAGACATGATAGTGGTAAATGCAAGATTAACTATGTGGTTTTCGGGGGGTGTATGCGATGACAGTGCGCGAACAACACTCAAGGAATCTGTGTAGATGATAGACTTCGGAATTTGATTTTCAAGTATGTGTCGTACAATCAGTAAAACTCCATATGCTTCTGCTGAAAAAATTGTTGTGTGGACGCTCATGGTTCTGGCTGCACTGAAATTCGGACCATGAGCAGCGCAGGAGACCATAGTGGAGGTTTTAGACGCGTCACTGTAAAATTCTGCAAGTGGGTATTTAAACTTGTGGGGACCAGGGTTCTGACGGCGGCCTAGCTCGATCCTCGAGATCCGGCCGCAAGGCTAGCTCCACTGAACACCGCCACGGATCACCAACTTGGCGTATCAGCAGCGAACAGCAAGGAACACAGGACACAGAATTCGCCCACTCCGACGTTTATTGCAATGCAATAAAGGAGACGTCGGGCGCGTCATTCTACACCGCCGACCACCTTAGCCAGGGCGGGAGAGACAGGCGCGAGGGCAAACAAAGGCAGGCCAAAAAGGAGCGAGTCGTACTTACGGCCGCTCCCGACGATGGTTCGTGTCCAAAGAGGCCCTACCTCCGTCGCCCTCGTCGGACCAGGCCGCCGGAGCTTCCGGGCAAACCTGTCACGTGAGGGGGTCGGCCGCGCCCCCTCGCTCTCACGGGTATCCTCCCGTAGGGGGAAGCGCGCGACCGCGAAGAGAGAGGTACCACCCCTCTCGCCTCCGCGGCGGGCCGAGAGGGATAGGCAAGGTGGCGGAGCTCCGCAATTCCCACATCCCTCCCCCCTTTGACCACAGCCGCTCTACCGCAGCTTCATCAGGTCCCTGGTCGGCCCCTGGTCCTCCATGCCTTGCTCCATGGGGGTCGCTGCCGCCGGATCCGCCGCCCGCGGCCCGAGAACGGAGGCAAGGCCTCCCGCCGAAGGCCCCATGAACGCAGCCGCCTCGGCTGCCGGAGCCGCGTGGGCAGGGCTGTCGGCCCCCGGAAACGCCTCCGTCCGCAGCGCCGACCCGGCGGAAAAGCTGCTCCCTCCTGGGCCCTGGAGCTCGACCAGGGGTGCCGCCGATGCCACGTTGGCGGGCCGGTTGACCTCCGCTGCCGCCGAAGCCAAAATGGCGGCCGCGAAGGCCGGATCGGCCCGCATTTTGGCCCGGACGGCCCCGAGGTCGACGCGAGCCGCCGCCATGGAGCTCGACGTTGCCGGCCCCTTGGCTGTTGCGGCGGCACGGTGCCGCGCGGATGCCTCGTGGTACTCCTTGGCCACGACCAGCAGCCCGCAGGTCCCACAGTAGTTGGCGCCGGGCTCCGCGGCCGCAACGCCGTCCGGGAACCAGGCGTGCTGCTCACTGATCGTGCGCCCGCGGAAGATCCAGGGCACCCGCTCGGGCGCCAGCTCCTTTTCTATCACCAACTGGTGGTGGCTCCACGCCGCCGCGGAGAAATAGCAGCGCGGCGGCGCGTTCCCCTCCTGGGACGTCCACGTGGCCACGTTTCGGCCTTTCTTCGGACGGGACGGTGTCTCCGCCAGGGGGGGGGGGGCGCCGTGGCCGCCGGTCGCCACGAGCGGTGCCGCCGCTGCTTGCAGCGTCGACTTGGCCCCTGCTCACTTGGCGATGTGGACGGAGTCGCCGGCCGTGGGGTGAGGTGCGGGCCGTCCGCAGGATGTTGCGGACGCGGCCGGCGGTGCTGGAGCTGGCCCAAGGCGCGGGACTCGCGGGTGCTGCTTGCAGGGGGGGCCATCTCTCAATCCTCACTCGTCGGCGCGGGGCTGCGGAGTGACCGGACCGGGAGAGTCGTGCCCGGTCGCGAAACCGGTTGGCTCGTCCGGGAAGCCGTCACCCCTGCCGGGACCACGGGAACCTTCTCCTGCCGGCTGGCGCCCTCTGGAGTCACCCTGCGCAACCCATTGCCGGACCTCACGGCGTAGGCTGCGCGTTTCGTTGGCGCGCCTCGAGGAGCTTCCTCTGGCAACCCCTCCTGTGCGCAACTTTGCGCGCTGGAGGGCGGTGACCCGGTCAGCGATTTCTCCGGTTGCGGGTGTTGTAGCGGTGCGTCGGGAACCTTCCTTCCGCACCTCCCTCTAGCTCGCGACCTCGCGAGTCCAAAGTGGGAGCGTCGGCAGTTTCTCCTCTTGGAAAGTACTGCTTCAGCTCGCCCACGTGAATGGGGCCGCTTATTCGACCAGACCGCGGGTATTTCAGCTTGTAATTCAGCCGCGAGATCTTCTCGGCGACTACGAACGGTCCTACCCACTTGGGTGCGAGACCGGCCGCGAACCCTGCGCTGGCATCGCTCAGCGCGTGGTTGCGTTTCAAGACAGTGTCGCCCACTTGGTACGCCACGTCTCGATGAGCTCGGTCGTAGGCCGCTTTTTGGTCGACCCTGGCCTTACCGCGGCTGCGGTTCGCCTCCTTGATGGCTTCTGCCAAACGCTCGCGCAAGCGCCACGCGTAAGCCGCATCTGCTGCTTTCGCGGGGACTGCGGTCGACCTCCTGGCCAGAACCGTGTCCGTCGGTGTGTTCAGCTCCCTGCCAAACATCAGGAATGCGGGCGTGAAGCCCGTGCACCGATTCACGCTTGTGTGCAGAGCGAAGGAGATCGAGCTCAAGTGCTCATCCCAGTCTTGTTGCCGCCGGGCATATGCCCCAAGCAGTGGCTTTATGTCTCGATTTCGGCGCTCCGTCACGTTAGACTGGGGGTGATAGCACGATGTTGTTTGCTGCCTGACACCCATTGCCGCGCACGCTTCACGAAACAACCTTGTTGTGAAATACGTGGCGTTGTCGGTAATCAGCCGCTCCGGAAATCCGTAGCGACAAAACACCTCAGACAGCTTTTGCAGGACCTCCTGTGCTGTCGCTTTGCGCAGCGGATAGAGTCCAGCGATCCCACTGAAGTGGCATGTCACCGCGAGTACAAACTTGTACCCTCTCTTGCTGCGCGGCAGCGGGCCCATCAGATCGCACGCCAGGACCTCCCACGGCTTTGTGCTCACGATAGGCTGAAGCAAGCCCGGCGCCTTACCGCCTCGCGGTTTGCGCTCTTGGCACACGTGGCATGTGCGTACGTACCTACATACTTGTGCCTTCATGCCGGGCCAGGTAGCATACTGTTATGACTCACTGGCGCCATGTTTGCGCGGGTCAGTCGCCCGCCGGTAGACCACCCCACCGCTTGTCGACGGGAATGAAAGGAGGCCTACAAGACACCGCGGCGGCCACTGATTGACAGCGGCTTTTGAGCGGCGTTGAGTGTTGTTGCCCCAAAAGGGATTAAGGAGCCACCGGTATTCCCCCGGCCTGAGCAACTGAACGCGTGTGCGCGTGAAAGCCCAGACGGCGACGACCGGACAATGGGACCCCGTGGCGGCGGTAGCACAGCGAAGAAGGCAGTGGCGATGGTCAAGCCATTAACCCTTCCCGGAGTGATTCCACGAACCTTGTTAATCTGTGCTGTTAGGCTCCCTGGGAACGCAGCGCGCGGCAGACACCAAAAGAATACGCGGCGCCCGCGCGTCTTCCGTTCTTCCCCTCTGCTACAGGCTCCCGACGAGTGGCAAGGGTGTGTGTGTGTGCGTGTGCTGTGCATCTGCCGTCATACCTGAAAGGCGTGTCCCTACCCGAGGGCGGTGCTTCACAGCGAGGAACGTACACATCACCATTGGTCCGCATTGTTTTGTATGGGGATCCCTAACCTAGGGAACTAGGGATCGGGGGTCAACAAAAAGGGCGTGCTGCGGCCCGCCAAGATCTGTCTTCTGTCTTCATCTCGACAACTCACTGTAAAAATGTAAATAAACCCGTTGAGTTTGCTCTAAACTCTCCCCTAGTCGTGGCTCGACGAAGCGACGGCGACCGGCCCCGCTACCAGCAGACTGCGGTCGCTACAACTCGCTACAAGACGCAACAACTGGATGGCAAGCGGTTGGATCTGAGCCTGGAGGACGGAGAATGATCAACACGCCGAGATCACGGAGACTGACAGCTGTGAACTGGTGAGTGCTGGCTTTGGTTTTTTGGTTGCCAGGCTGATAAGATAGAAGTGCAATCTTTTCGCTGGTAGAGGCTACCACAGAAGCAGTTGTTTCCGGAACTTCTGGGTAGATAGTGAGCCGCACCACACTAGTTCTCTGTCATGGATTGGAAGCGTTTGTTGAAGAATCAGCTGCTGATTCTGGGGGAGGAGCTGGGAGCAGAAGTAGATTCGGGGATGAAGAAGGACGAAATTGTTCGCGCTATCGAGGGCTTGAATCTCACCAGTGAAGATATTACAGAAACGTGGAATGAGAATCTAAAGCAACAGGAACAGGAGCGCGAGCAAAAGCAGGAGCAACAGGAGTGCCAGCTAAAGCAACAGGAGTGCCAGCTAAAGCAACAGGAGTGCCAGCTAAAGCAAAAAGAACTGGAAGTAGAACAGCTGCGCCTGGAAGTGGAAGTGAGGAAGATGGCTGAGGTTCAAGGAGTAGAAGTAGCAGGAAGACAAAATCTTTGTGATTTATCTAAGCTAATGCAACCCTTCAAAGTAGGGCAAGATGTGAGCCTCTTTCTTGTGAACTTCGAGAGAACCTGTGAAAAAGCGAAGCTTGGCCGTAGCACATGGGCTCGAAATTTGTTAAGTTTGCTGCCATGTGAAGCAGCGGATGTGATCGCGCGGCTTCCGGTGGAGGATGCGGACAATTACGACAAAGTGAAGGATAGCCTTCTAAAGAGGTTCCGACTTTCGTCAGATGCGTTCCGGCAGCGGTTTCGCAATCTGACAAAGAAGCAGGGCAGCACGTATTCTCAGTTTGCCTACGAGTTGAAGGTAAACTTGGTAGAATGGATGAAGGGAGCCAGCGCTTTTGGGAACTTCGAAAAGGCTCTTGAGGTAGTGGCTCTGGAACAGTTTTTTTCTAAGCTTTCCGAGCCAATGAAGCTCTGGATCCAAGATAGGGCCGGAGTAGTAACAGTGCAGGCAGCTGCCGACTTGGCTGATGAGTACGCGTCACGCCGTGGAGAAAGGGACGAGGTTCCTCCCGCAAAAGCGGGAGATAAAGGAAAACCTTGGACGGCGAGGCAAGGGGCTGGCGCAGGTATGACGGCACAGAAAAAGGCGGACTTCGCTGCAAGTAGTCAAGGATCACAAAACAAACAGGAGGGAAAGGCTTCGGAGAGTTATCCCAAAAAGAGTCCTTTTGAAGCGCGGCAACCACCTACCTGCTACAAATGCAAGGAGGTCGGTCATATTGCCGTAGGCTGTCGTAGACCCAGACCAGCCCTTTCGTATACTTGTGACTCTGCCACTAGCGAGGAGCTTCTCAGTCCGTACCTTTTTAACCTAACAGTGAACGGAAAGCCATGCCGCGTCTTACGAGACAGTGGGGCAACCATTGATCTGGTGCACCCTGACTATGTGGCACAAGCAGACTACAACGGCAAGTGCGCATGGATTTAGCCGGTTTTGGAAGATGGAAGCATTTGTCTCCCGGTAGCTCGAGTAGTCATCACTGGGCCGTTCGGAGAAGTAGAGACGGAAGCGGCGGTGTCAGACAAGCTGCCCTCGCAATACCCCTACTTGTTCTCGAATCGGACCGACCGTCTGCTTAGAGAGCAAGGGAAAAGTTTTCACGAGGGAACAGTCCAAGCCTTGATTAGAGCTAAAGCACGCGCTTTAGCAGCCGAACTAGAGCGGAAAGAACCGAGTTTCACCGGAAGTACAGCAACACCAGCTGGAGTCAGCACAGCGGAGTCTACTATCCAGTCGCCTACTGAACAAAAGAGAGAGGGGTCAGGGGAGGAGACTCGCGCTGATATAGCTGAAGGGGAATCGGAAAAGGGGCTGCTCGTGTTGCCTGTATCCAAATCACTAGGCAATGTACAGGGCAAAGTGACAGGAGACGAGCTCATCGAGCAGCAGAAAAGCGATCCCAGCCTTAAGGAGATTTGGAACACCGTCAGGGAAGGGGTGGCGAGGAAGAATGTCAGTTTTCCAGTCAAAAACGGCACCTTGTACCGCCACTACCAGGATGCAAAAGGTCGCACGTTTGACCAGATTGTAGTTCCGACTAAGTATCGGCATTACATTGTTGATCTCTGTCACGGAGTTGGTCGGTTGGGGCATTTAGGAGCTCGGAAGAGCAAAGATAGGCTCCTAACGGAGTTTTATTGGCCAGGATGCTTCACCGAGGTTGAGAACCACGTAAGAGCGTGTGAAACCTGTCAGAGAGTGGGAAAACCGCACGAGAAGGGAAAGGCGCCACTTGAGCTCCTCCCGCTCATTTCAGGGCCCTTTCGCCGTCTGGTAATAGACGTTGTGGGACCACTCCCAGCGACAAAATCAGGCTACCGGTATTGGCTTACCGCTGTTTGTCCACCAGCCAAATTTCCAGAGGCGATCCCAATGAAGGAGCAGAGCTCGGTAGAAGTAGTCAACGCACTACTGGCTATTTTTTCTAGAGTGGCCTTACCTAAGGAGATACAGTGCTACCAGGGTTCAGTGTTCAGCAGCGTTCTGACTGCGGGCTTCCTGGAGAAGTGCGGGATAAGGCTAATGAACCGAGTTCTGCAGGGGGCTGAAGGGTACGCTGTTCCCTACTTAGACGACATTGCTATTTACTCTAATACATGGGAAGACCACCTGGGCCATCTTAACGATGTCCTTAGACGTTTGACGCACGCTGGACTGACAGCGAAGCCGGCTAAGTGCCAGCTAGCTCGCGCCGAAGTACGGTACCTAGGGCACGTAGTAGGGCAGGGCAGGAGGCGACCTGACGAGTTGAAAGTAGAGGCGGTTAGCGAGTTCCCGCAGCCAGAAACCAAGACTGCTATCCGCTCCTTTTTGGGACTGACCGGGTATTATCAGCGCTACATTCCTCAGTACTCGGAAGTAGCCGCTACGTTAACGGATGCACTGCGCAAGAAGGCCCCAGAAAAGGTAGTTTGGAGCCCGGAAATGGAGTGTGCATTCCAAGGCCTCAAAGCGGCTCTTGTTAGCTCACCCGTACTGTATGCACCGAACTATGATCGTCCCTTTATTGTGCAGTGCGATGCCAGCAACAGAGGCTTAGGAGTAATACTCTGCCAGGAGGATGAGAACGGGAACGAGCACTCAGTGCTGTACGCCAGCAGGAAACTCTCCATTCGCGAGGAGGCCTACAGTGCGTCAGAAAAAGAATGTGCCTGCATTGTGTGGGCCACCCAAAAATTGGCCTGCTACCTTTACGGAACTTCTTTTGTCTTCGTCACTGACCACTGCCCACTGACGTGGCTGTCGCAAATGTCGGGAAAGAATCCGCGACTACTACGCTGGAGCCTTGCGCTTCAGGAGCTTAACTTCACTGTGAAGTATAAGAAGGGTTCCGCCAACGCCAATGTTGACACATTAAGCAGAGCCTTTTAGCTTTTTCGCTTTTGCTTTCTTTTGTTTTCAGTTGAGGAACGTTTTTCTGTAGCGATTTTGAGTAGTGTTTTAAGTAATTCAGTCTAAGTTTTTAGCTGTGAGCAAGAGTATTAGTGTGGTTGCCATATAAAAAAAAAGCGTAGGTGCACTGTAGCACCTTTGAAAGAGCAGCCTGGTTGCCGAAAACTCATTGCCGGCGCTTGCTGGTTCGGGGAGGTTGGTCTTTGTGGTTTCAATGGTGCTGGAAGAATGCTGCTACTGTGATCTCTCCCGTCGAGCAGCTGATACTACACGACGTCCGAGATCTTCCCGTCGGCGGAGGAGCTGTTATGACTCACTGGCGCCATGTTTGCGCGTGTCAGTCGCCCGCTGGTCGACTACCCCACCGCTTGTCGACGGGAATGAAAGGAGGCCGACAAGACACCGCGGCGGCCACTGATTGACAGCGGCTTTTGAGCGGCGTTGAGTGTTGTTGCCCCAAAAGGGATTAAGGAGCCACCGGTATTCCCCCGGCCTGAGCAACTGAACGCGTGTGCGCGTGAAAGCCCAGACGGCGACGACCGGACAATGGGACCCCGTGGCGGCGGCAGCACAGCGAAGAAGGCAGTGGCGATGGTCAAGCCATTAACCCTTCCCGGAGTGATTCCACGAACCTTGTTAATCTGTGCTGTTAGGCTCCCTGGGAACGCAGCGCGCGGCAGACACCAAAAGAATACGCGGCGCCCGCGCGTCTTCCGTTCTTCCCCTCTGCTACAGGCTCCCGACGAGTGGCAAGGGTGTGTGTGTGTGCGTGTGCTGTGCATCTGCCGTCATACCTGAAAGGCGTGTCCCTACCCGAGGGCGGTGCTTCACAGCGAGGAACGTACACATCACCATTGGTCCGCATTGTTTTGTATGGGGATCCCTAACCTAGGGAACTAGGGATCGGGGGTCAACAAAAAGGGCGTGCTGCGGCCCGCCAAGCTCTGTCTTCTGTCTTCATCTCGACAACTCACTGTAAAAATGTAAATAAACCCGTTGAGTTTGCTCTAAGCTCTCCCCTAGTCGTGGCTCGACGAAGCGACGGCGACCGGCCCCGCTACCAGCAGACTGCGGTCGCTACAACTCGCTACAAGACGCAACACGGCCGTTCCTGCTCTTTCCACTACTTACTTCCCTGTTTTGTGTCAACTGTGTCGTCTACGTCAATAATTCCTTTTACGGAGCGCGCGTTTTCGGGGTTCAAACTTTGTGTCTGCTAGTGTTGGGTTCCTGTTGTTGGTGGGAACGGCCAAAATTCGGTAACCAGCGCTTCGGTATTTCTCCGACCGCCTGTGTTCAGACGCACAACGGCACCTACCCGGCTGCCAGATATTCAGTTCCCTTTCGGCTGCCCATGTTGAGAAAGAAAACGGCCGAAGTACGGCTTTAGGACATCCGTTTTTCCTTCGGGAAGCGGTGTTCAGCCGAAGCACGGCAAGCGACCGGCCACGGAATATCCGTATTCTTGTGGCAGTTGGTGTTCGAAAGGAGACCGGCCGGAGCGCGGCTGCCGCGCATTCGCTCTTTCAACGGTGAACCGCGCATCCGGCGGCAGAATTATTCGTTTTCTTCCGGCAGCCGGTGTTATATTGGAGACCGGCCGACTTACGGCCCCAGAATGTACGTTTTTCATTCGGTTAGCGGTCCTCGGCCGAATTACGGCAAGCGAACGGCCGCAGAAGTTTCGGCAACCGGTGTTCAAGAGGAGACCAGCCTTCGTAAGGTATCAGGTTATACGTCATTATGCGAACAACGGCGGGCGTCTGGGTGCCGAGAATTCATGCACAGACGTGTTTGAAAGAAGACCCTCCGATGTAGGACCGGTTTTTCCCTGGGTGAAGAAAGAGCCGTTAGGGAGCCGAAGGGCCCAGACACGTTTTTCATCCGCTCAGTGTTTCTACGTTTTAAATGAACGAACTACGTTTGTCAAACAGCAATGAGTGTTCTATGTGAACGGGCAAGGTGCAAGGACTCAGTGGACATTACCACGGAAAGTTTTAGTTCATCGAAATACCATTTATTGCGACAAGAAGACTGTGCCACGCCGACCGGTGAGCTAAGCCTCGCCAGTAATAGCCGCTACAACGCCTCGCCCGTCAGCTTCGTCGACGCATCAGCTCGAAACAATTCGCCCCCTCAAGAAATGGATACCATTGGAGACATCGACCCGGCAGCGATGTCTGACCCGAGATGGCGGTGGTTCACCAAAATAAGTGTCCTTAAAGGGCGTATAGCGAGCGGCCCTCGTGCAGGAGCTCAACCGGCGCCATGTCAAGGACTCCCCACCAAAGAAAGGCAAGGGCGCGCAAAAGCGCAAGTTTCCGGCTATTCTTTTTACAACAATACTGCGAAAAACAATGTGGCACTATATTGTTGGTGATAAACGTAGAAGAGGCTAAGCTCGTGCATTCGTAGGCTCAACTTCGTGCCCTGCACTGTGTTACTTCATGGGATTTTATGACTGCCTATTTAGAAACAAGTATTATTTTGAATTTTCCATAACAACAGAGCCTTGTGAATGACGAAGCCTGCATATTAATTTAGTTGCGGTGTTTGAAATTGACATTAGCTACACTTCGAATATGACTCATTTGGTTAAACATAATCACCAGCATCCTAGAAAACACTGTTTTCGTCAGGTTTTTCTTGCTCAACAAGCTTGTTGAGTTCACGCACGATTTGGCTTTAGCAATAGATAAGCTTAAAGTAGCTGACTATTTTCTTGTACGGCTAAAAAGCATTTCACGGTGTTTCATATCACCTTCTTTTTAGTGCATTGCGGCGGGCAATAAACTGAATGAGTCTGTTATTGCATGGATAACCGAGTATATCTCTCTAAGACAGCAGTAGGTTGCTCTCAATGGTTGTTCGTCCGGATATATTCCCACGACCTCAGAAATTCCCCAAGGCTCAGTTGCGGGCGCTCTTTTGTTTCTGTTATATATAAATGTTATTACTAGTGGTCTCAAATCTTTGTTTAGAATGTTCGCAAATGACGGTGCAATTTACAGGACTATAGCGAATGAAAGTGATTCCGAATACTTGAAGCATGATTCGAATTTAACAATATCGTGCAGTGCTGATTCAGAAAAGTCGTTGAATCTTAAAAAGTGTGTTAACGTCAACTTTACAAGAAAACCTTCATTCCAGTTGAATACGTACACAGTAAATTACACTGCTTTAAGAACGGCCGGGGAATATAAATAACTAGGAGTTTATTTAACGAGTTTTTTATAGAAATAAGCCCGTTCACAACATAAAAGTTACGGATGCAGATGTTTTTGGCTTTCCGAGATAAAATTTCAGCGAACCCCCACTTAGCTTAAAAGAACACCCGTATTTCACTCATGTGCGCTTAATGTTGGAGTCAACATGTTTTTTTCTGGGATCCCTACAGCAAAGAGCTGGTTGATACACTCGAAAACATACAGAATAGGGCAGCGCGATTCGTAATAGGTAATTGGCACTGCCAACTTAGTATGGGGGAAAGTAAAAGTAAACTTGAATGGTAAGACGGGAAAGATCATAGACGAAAACTGAGGTTGAAATATGTTCGTAATATCTATCATTCGAAAACTGGAATAGAAGGGGAGAAGTATATCCGAGCGCCATTCTGCATATCCCAAAGTGGGACCGCTAGTTTGAAGCAAATTATTAACTTTCCTTTAAAGGTGACGCCTAGCGCGATTCATTTTATTTTAGATAAATGTGAGAGTGTAATTATCTTCCACGTATGATTGTATCTACTGTTTATAATGACGATTTTCACCACGCTTAGTAGAATTATTTTGTTATTTGGTCTCATATTTGATGCTTAGTGTTATGCATCTCTCTGCTTTAACGTATGCAAAGCCAAGAAGGTATCCAAAAATAAAATAAATAAAAATAAATAAATAAATAAATAAATAAGCTTGCGGAGCCGCAAGCTCGCCTCCGACGGATTGAGAACCATACGCATTAAAACTTGACCAATAAATTATTTATTTCTTTATTCGTTGCAGTATGCAAGGTTTGCTGAATGAATACTACCATTGCTAAGTTATTTGTTTGAAACAAAATATTAAACTCTAGTCTTACGCCTTTCCTTGCGTGAACACAGAGGGATACAACTGCAGCCACCTGAAGCAGGGCGTCATTCGCAACACGTCTAAAATTTTGTTAACGTAGTGCGACTTTAGAGAAAATTATGTCTTTTGGACTATAAGGGAAGTGCTCGTAACTCATGAAAACAACATAAAAAATATATTGAAAATGAAAGTACTTCTTTGATCTCTCCTAGGATCAGCCCTGTGAAAGATCGTCAGAAACGTTCATCGAGTAGAAAATTTCTTTGCAAGAAAAATTGGGAAATACTGTGAAGGAAATTATATTGAATGCTGCTGAGTGTTTTGTGGAGTACCGAACCGCTTCGTAAAGGCATTCGCACCGGTTTTATATACAAAAAGCTGGTCAAGCAGCTGTTGTAAATGTAGTTGATTTAGTCAGAGCATGAAAGTATTGTCTTAAAAGAAATTGCCTTAAAGCGGCACTTTCATCTTTGTGAAATTCAACCCAGTAAAGTATGCGCCTTCCGCCCCCCTCCCACTCCCTTTATCCTTGTTTATTACGGGTAAGCCGCCAGATATCAGGACCTGGACGATACATCTATTCCAGCTCTGCTAAGAAATGAATATTTGCTGTATTGGACAGTAAAAGAGGCACAGCAATAAAGGAACGACTATTTGTGAGCACTGTTGAATAAATTAATTTTGGTGTAAACTGACGCTGATAATTAAGCAAAGCTGCGTTGAAGGCTGGACGGCTGGTGGTTGCGCGCGGGCTCACTTTGATGTGGGTGCAGTGGACCCAAAATGGTGGGTTTGTGCTGCTGCACAGCGCGATTGCGTGATCTGCTTGCGCTGCATGCTGTGGTCGTCTACCGGCCTCAGTACCGCTAACGTACTGTGGCTGAACTCCAATGACCGTAGCACGGCCGAATTTCCGGTAGCTTTAGTCCGGCTGGAGTCCGACGACCGCATCTCGGCTGTCCTCCGGTGGCCGTACTTCGGCCGCACACGGGTGGCTTTGGGATGGCCGGAGCCCTACGGCTGGAATCTGGCCGTATGAACGTTAGCCGGTCGACTGGCCGACGGACACTAGCCGTTGCACAGTAATTGGAGTACGGCCGTGTAGGCCCACATTTGGACACGGGCCGAACATGGTTGCCGGAGAAAGGCCGGGCAGAAAATCACCGGCCAAAGTAGACCGGCTTGAGTTAGGCCGAACAGTCCTGTGCTGCCTGGGATACCGACAAGGCTTCCGCCATGTCTTTGGCGCGCTACCGTGGCCGTCTGCGTCGTGGTAGTGCTGCAATGCAGCAGACATGAGCTTGCTCGGGATAACGGCCTTAAAACACTCACTTGAGTCATTTTTGCCGGGCACGTATTTCAGCAGAGCTCCGTCGGCGTCAAGCAGGTACCTTTCCAGCTCGCTCGCAGCAATACCAGCTGCATTAGAGCCCGCGCCAGCCGCAATACCAGCAGCTTCCCGGCGCCCGTCATTCACCGGTGTTCGATTTTCCTGAGGGACCGTCTCTTCATTAAGACTGGCGATCACCTCCCGACAAAACACGTCCTCCTGCTGAGCCTCGACTAGGTCTTCCCGACTGAACTCAACCTCGAGCGGAACTCCTCCCCCGACGAGATGCACGTGCTCTGAGCTTCCGAAACTTGGGTCCTCCCGCGTTCCGCGCTCTCCCCGCAACGAGAAGGGTCGCTGACCTACAGCGTCCTCCTCGGCCTCTCCGGCCGGTTGGGTGTCGTCCACCCGCGCCCGTGACAGCGCGTCCGCGACCACATTCGTGGCACCTTTGCGGTAGCGAACTTCGAATTCGAAGCGTTGCAATGTCAGGGCCCATCGCGCGAGCCTCCCGCTGGGCTCACGGAGGCGGGAAAGCCATGTGAGGGCCATGTGATCAGTCTCGATCGTGAATTTGACCCCCTCTACGTACATCTCGAACTTTCGAAGTGCGTAGATTATGGCCAGACACTCCTTCTCGGTGACCGAGTAGTTTCGCTCTGCCGGTGTCAGCGCACGGCTCGCAAAAGCCACGGGTCGCAGTTGTTCTCCATACACCTGGAGGAGCACTGCCCCTACGCCGAGGTCACTCGCGTCTGTTTGGATCACGAATGGCCTGTTCAGATCCGGCAGTTTCAGCGATGCAGTGTCTGCAACAGCTTTCGCCAGTTGGCGTAGGCTGCTCTCCTGCTCCTCTCCCCACTCCCAAGGGGCGGATTTCCTCAACAACTTTGTCAAGGGTGCTTGCAGGCGCACGCAAGCGGGGATAAACTGGCGGTAGTAGCCGATCATCCCTAGGAAGCGCCGAACTCCGGCGACATCCTTCGGCGTGGGAAACTCCAAGATCGCCCGGAGTTTCTCGGGATCGGGGGACACCCGTCCGCGTTCGATCCGATAGCCGAGCAGGCTCACTTGAGCGCTGCATATTTGCGCCTTGGCAGGATTGATGGTTATGTCAGCCGCCCTGAGTCGTCCCAGGACGTCTCTCAGGTGGCAGAGGTGCTCCTCGAAGGTGAGGGAGTAGACGACAATGTCGTACAAATAGGCGAAGGCATGCTGCCACTTTGCCTCACCGAGCACCCGGTCGAACAGGCGTTGGAATGTGCTCGGACTTCCACACAAACCGAAAGGCATACGTACGAACTCGTACAGCCCCCGATGGCAAGTGAACGCTGTCTTGCATTCATCGCCGGGACGCATCTCGACCTGAAGGTACCCCTTGCTGGCGTCCAAAATGGAGAAGTATTTTGCGCCACCGAGATTCGCGACGATTTCGTCAACGCTCGGAAAGGGGTACGCATCCTTTTTCGTGACCGCATTCAGCCGCCGATAGTCGACGCACAAACGCCAGCTACCGTCCTTCTTTCGAACAAGCACCACTGGAAACCCCCAAGGGCTCGTCGAGCGGCGGATAATGCCTGCTTTCAGCAGTTCCTCCAGCGCCTCATCAGTTGCCTGCCTCTTGGCGGGGCTGACGGGCCGGGGATTGCATTTCCATGGTTGAGCATCGCCGGTGTCTATGCAGTGCTGCACCAACCTTGTGCAACCTGCTTGCTCAGTGAATATCTCGCCGAAGTCACCTAACAACGACAAGACGCGGTCACGCTGCGCTGCTGTCAGCTCGCTAGCACTTGCTAGGAGCGCGCCCAATTCCTCGCCCTGACCTCGGGGTGGAAGGCGCGCAGCGCAGAAGAAATCAGCCGCGGCAGCAGCAACGACCGAGCCCGGAGGTTGCTGCGCGCGCAGGCTACCGGCAGCGCCTGCAGCTTCTGCTTCCCGCGGCGCGAGAGACGTTTCGGCGGCGCGCCCATGCAGTGATTCCTCTGCGGGCGGCGGCTCGGAAAACGGTTTTAGCGGCATAAACGGGCCCTCCCGATAGCCTCCGTTGCCGACGTCCACGACGCGATAACGCTGCGCCGCTGTCAGCTCACTAGCACCTGCCTGATTTCGGGCTGGAGGGCTGGCGGCGCAGGAGAAATCAACCGCGCCGGGATCGGCAACACCCGAGCTCGGAGGGTGCCGCGCGTGCCGGCTATCGGCTGCGCCTGAAGCTTTTGCTTCCCTCGGCGCGCGGGACGTTTCGGCGGCAGCCTCACACAGCAACCTCGCTGCAGGCGGCGGTTCGGCGAACGGCTTTAGCGGCGTAAACGGGCCCTCCCGATAGCCTCCGTTGCCGATGTCCACGACCAGTCCAACCTTGGACATAAAGTCTCTCCCTAGAATGACTGGGACCGTCAGTCCGGGCAAGTGGAAGAAACGCATTCGCCATACACGCTGACTCCAACGCACGCCGAGGCGTACGTCACCGCGTGACGACGCAAGCTGGAGCGGCAACTTCCGCGCGCGCAGCCGAATAGCTTTGCGCTCGAGATGGGAAACGACCTCGTCCCCTACGAGTGAAGTGCTTGCCCCGGTGTCCAGCAGTGCCTTAAAACTTCGCACGAGAAAGGGCGCGGGCGCGCTGGTCGGAACTCCGACTCTGAATGCGGCGGGCGCGGTGATGTTTTCCTCTCGGGCGCGTCGATCAGCCGCCGGCGACTTCACCGGCGGCCCGCTGCGTTTCCCTGTCCACCTGGGCAGATTCGCATCATGTGACCAACTTGGCCACACTTGAAACAGTTGCTTGCTGCGCCGATCGAGGCTGCTCGTACGCTCCGCGGCCCGCTGGCCGCATCCGGTTCTCCGGGGGCGAGTTGTGAGCGGGTGCAGGCAACTGGGGCAGCGCCGATCCCGTGTAGGGAAGCCCACTTTGGCGTGCGTTCGCCGGCCGATCACCTGACCGGTTTGTTGTGTGCACTGCGCGCGGGGCTGCCAGGACCTCCGGCCGTATCGCCTCCGCGTTGCGCAACCCATACGAGTAGGGGTCCAGCGCTCGGTCCCCGAGACCGAGCTTTTCTCGCTGGCCGGGTATCAACGTAGAGCCGACCTCGACTCGTCCGCTGCCCGCAACGCCGCGCCAAGCACAGCTTGGTTCCAGTGTTTCCACCGGAGGCGGCGGTGGCCGATACGCGTGCAGCCGCAATTGCTGCTTGCACACGACGAGCTTCGGCCGCCAGCTCGTTGAGATCCCTGCACCTGCAGCTCCTCAAGTACAAGGCAAAGGTGGGGTGGCATTGCCTGATGACCCGATCGACCCGCTCCGAGTTCGGAGCATGTGGGTCGGCGTACTCGTAAAGCAACTGCATCGCACGGACATACTCGATCATCGATTCTTCCGGAGCTTGGGTGCGCATTTCCAACTTTCTACGCATCCGCGGGAGGTAGTCGACGGGCAGGAATTGTTCCCTGAACATCGTTCGGAAGTCATCCATCGTGCGCGCCGTGTGGCCTATCACTCGATACCACCGGGCGGCATGGTCGACTAGGGCTGCGGGCAAAACTCTGTGCAGCACCTCGCTCTCGCTGATGCCGGTCGCCTGCTCGAAACGGCTCAGAGCCAGCAGGAAAGCGTTCGCGCTCACTTGATCGCTATAACCGCTATACGTCGGCATCGGTAGCTGCACCCTGGGAGCGGGTGAGCGCGCCGCCTGCAGCACTTGCTGCATGGCGCTTGCGAGAGCGTTCGCGATGGAAGCTGCATCCACAGTCATTCCTTCGCTTACGGGCGCCTGCGTGCTCACTTGCACGAGAGGCGCGCCGCATGGGGCTTCAGCATCTGCGTAGGCCCGGCGCATGGTGGTTGAAAGCGCGGCGTCACCTGACGTAGAGCGCTCGCGGAATTCGGAACTTTCCGAACTTCTCGTTGCCGCGCCAGCCGCAGCATCTGCGTAGGCCTGGCGCATGGGGGTTGAAAGCGCGGCGTCACCTGACGTAGAGCGCTCGTGGAATTCGGAACTTTCCGAAGTTTTCGTTGCCGCGCGAGCCGCAGCATCTGCGTAGGCCCGGCGCATGGTGGTTGAAAGCGCGGCGTCACCTGAGGTATAGCGCTCGCTGAATTCAGAACTTTCCGAAATTCTCGTTGGTGCGCAAGCCGCACTCGCGGTTGCGTAGGGGCCGTGGAGAAGGGGGACCCGAGCCGCTCCTGAGGCTCGGGTCCCCCTTCTCGGGTCCCCCTCGGCTCCTGCGTATCGGCAGCGAACAGCAAGGAACACAGGACACAGAATTCGCCCACTCCGACGTTTATTGGAATGCAATAAAGGAGACGTCGGGCGCGTCGTTCTACACCGCCGACCACCTTAGCCAGGGCGGGAGAGACAGGCGCGAGGGCGGACAAAGGCAGGCCAAAAAGGAGCGAGTCGTACTTACGGCCGCTGCCGACGATGGTTCGTGTCCAAAGAGGCCCTACCTCCGTCGCCCTCGTCGGACCAGGCCGCCGGAGCTTCCGGGCAAACCTTTCACGTGAGGGGGTCGGCCGCGCCCCTCGCTCTCACGGGTATCCTCCCGGAGGGGGAAGCGCGCGACCGCAAAGAGAGAGGTACCACCCCTCTCGCCTCCGCGGCGGGCCGAGAGGGATAGGCAAGATAGCGGAGCTCCGCAATTCCCACAAACTGCAGAGACAGAAAGTGCTGCAGTATTGCAGCTCGCGGTACCCGATTTTTGTCAAGTTTCATAAAAGAAAGGTCGGAGGACACAGGACGACTTTCCAAGGAGGTAAAATGTCTGAAAAGGATGATCTGTACACATATAAAAACGGAGCGCTCATATCCGAGGCTCGCTCTCTCACTCTAAGTGAAAAGGGCAGAGGAACGGATGGGCGATTTACAAAAAGCACAGATGTGGATGTGTCGTTAAAGACAGGATAAAAAGGATGGTTATTCAGCGATGAAATTTTAGAAGCATAAAGTAAGTCCATGTAAGTCCGTTCGTTCTCAAGGCTCCACTTCTTACACTCGACATACAGACTCTCGACAGGGCTAGTGCGAAAAGCACCCGACGCAAGCCGTAGCCCCAAGTGTAGCACTGGGTCAAGCATTCGCAACGCTGTTTTAGTCGCCGACCCATATACCACACTGCCATAGTCTAAACGAGACCCAACCAAAGCAGTATAGAGCCGTAGTAGGAGTTCTTTGAGGAACCATACGATTGGTGGGAGAGAGCCTTCAGAATATTCATTGTTTTCAGACATTTATGTTTAGGTTCCTTGATGTGTGGAATGAATGTGAGTTTCTGGTCAACCACAACACCTAAATACATGTGCTGCTTGTTCACAGGAAGCGACACACCATTAAGAGTAATGTCTGGGTCCAGAAGGATCCCGCGCTTCCTGGAGAACACAACGCAGGAGCATTTTGCAGGATTCAATTTAAACCCATTCTTGTCTGCCCAGCCGGCAAGCTTCTTGACACCAAGCTGGACTTGACGTTCGCATATTGATATATTACATGATTTAAAAGATATTTGCACGTCGTCTACATACATAGAATAAGAGATTGTTAGTGGCAGTGCCTTTCCAAGAGAGGTCATCTTTACTATGAAGAGAGTGCAATTCAACACGCCACCTTGCAGCACGCCATTTTCTTGGACGTGAACCTTTGAAAGTGCACAACCAGCTCTTACTCTGAACGTTCTCTCTGACAAATAACTAACAAGGGGGTTCAACATGTTACCCGAAACACCGAATGACTTGAGGTCACTAAGGATCCCATAACGCCAAGCGGTGTCGTAGGCCTTCTCGAGGTCGAAAAAGACAGTTAAACAGTACTGCTTACGCACGAAGGCATCCTTGATGTATGAGTCAAGTGCAACCATTGATCGTTCGTCGATCGCCCCACGCTAAAGCCTGACTGGCAGCTCTCGAGAAGACCATTGTACTCGAGGAAGTACACGAGCCTGCGATTGATCATCTTCTCGAAGAGCTTGCACAGCAGCTCGTTAGGGCTATTGGACGGTAACTTGAGGGGGACGACGGGTCCTTTCCCTCCTTCAAGAAAGCCACTACAATGGCCTCCCTCCAAGAGTGTGGAATGTGCCCCGAAAGCCATATTTTATTATATAGATGTAGAAGTGATTCAAGTGTGTCTGCGTGTAGGTGTTGTATCGTTGTATATGTAATGTTGTCTGGGCCCGGAGCTGAGGGTTTACAGGTGCTCAGAGCAGCCCTCAGCTCATGTAGTTAAAACAGGGAGTTGTAAGAAGTCTGTGATTTGTTGTTGTCGTGTAGGGACTTCTTTTCACTAGAGTCTTTATACTTCAGGAAAGTGTTCGTGTAGTGTGCTGAACTGGACACGTGTTGGAAGTGTTCTGCGAGTGTGTCAGCCTGGTCTTCCAGTGTGTCCCCTGTTGTACTGACCAGTAGCAGGCTGTGTGTCTGTTGTCCTTTCAGTTTGCGTATACGTGTCCATACCTTGCGTGTGTCTGTGTATGAATTTATAGATGTTATGAATGAGCGCCAACAATCTCTTTTTGCCTCACGGCGTACGCGTTTTCTAACACCTTTGCCCGTTTGAACAAGAGGAGGTTACCCGATGGGGGGTACCGACGAAGGATACCCCACGCCTTGTTCTGGGCCTCTCGCACCCGCCTACAGTCCTCATTTCACCACGGCCACATTTCGTTGCACGGGGATCTACAGGCGTAAGGAATGGACTTTACGGCGGCGTAAAAGATGTGCGCCGTGAGTAGCTGGGAAGCTTCTTCAATGTGTAGGCGTCTTATGGTTGTGTAGTGTAGTGTGGATGTCTCTGTCAATGTATTCCAGTTAGCTCTTGCTTCATTGAACCTGTTCTGGGGAGATGGACTGCGTGGGCCTTTACATATCCATGTATATGTTAGTGAGGTGGGGAAGTAGTCACTGCAGTATGGGTCAGTGCCCACACCCCACTCGAGACATGTAAAGAGAATTGCCGAACCAATAGCCAAGTCAAGATATAAGTATGTATTCTATGCTGTTTTTTTTTCAAAAGGTATGCGCTCCCGACGATGTTAGGAATTTCTCTATCAGGCAACCTCGGGCATCCGTGCGAGAAGAGCCCCAAAGAGAATTGTGCGCATTGAGGTCGCCTGTGAGGATGTATGGTTCGGGCAGCTGGTCAACCAGTGCCTGGAAGTCGGAGCTCGAAAGTGCAAAATCGGGAGGAATGTAAATGAGCATACCGTTATCAACCTATTAAATATTGTGCGGATTGCTACAGCCTCAAGGAAAGTGTTCAAAATGACAGGGTGGCATGCTATGAATTTCCTGGCGATGATTGCTACACCGCCCGAAGGGTGTGTGCAGCCATCCCTGTCCGTTCTGAAAACAATGTAACTATTCAAGAAATTTGTGTGATTGGAATTCAAATGTGTTTCTTGAACACACATTACACTTGGCTGATTAGCATGCAGTATTTCGTATACAACGTCACGAGTTTTGAAGGTCTCTGCAGTTTTATTGGATTGTTTCCTCTTCCAATTATGAAGTGTTCGGAGCTACTGAAGTGTGTTGTTTATGTATCGTCTTCCGGGGCTTGGACTCTCGGAGGGGGCTTTTTGAGCCTCTCTAAAGGTTTGCATGCAGGGTCCCGTTCCTTCCGCTGCCACGCAGACAGAAACCGTCCCACGTCCATCTCATCCTCGGATGTCCTAGGGGTGCCCGATGGACCAGGCCCCCCCGGACTTCGTACCGATTCGGGCGCCCTTTGTTTTTTGAGCCGCTACCGCCGAAGGTGTCGGGTGCGCCACAGGTGGCACAGATGGTGCAGCCGGGCTGACAGCCGATGTTGGAGCCTCCGTGTCCATCTCCTCCGCATGCTCCAGTGGAAGCAGGGAGGGTGAGGAAGCAGGGGTCAGAGCGGCATCGGTCCCAATGGTGGCTGTTGCCACCACAGCCGCTGCTGGCTCAGCGAGTGCTGTGGTGACGGGTTGGGCTGCCTGAGGCAACCCGGGGGGGGGGTAGGACCAAGTCAGACTCTCGGTACTGGGTCCCTGCCGGAACCAGACGCCGCTCCACCCCGGCGAGCTGCGTCAGCGTACTTCTCCAGAGGGAAAGAGGCGAACCTCTTCGGCGCCTCTGGGAAGGTAATGTTCTCACTGACTTTTAAGGTCATAATTTGTTTTTCTTGTTTGAACTTTTCACAACTCCTAGAATAGGCAGCGTGCAGTCCCTGGTAGTTCGCACAGGTGAAGCTCTTGGATGCAGAATTGTCGGTTAAATGATCATGTGCTGCACATTTTGCGCACGTCAGTTTACCATGGCAAGAGGTTGTGCCGTGCCTAAACCGCTGATACTTGAAGCAGCGGCGTGGGTTTGGCACGTAGGGTCGGATCGGACATCTCATTAAACCTGCGTTGACCGACTTAGGAAGTGTTTAGCGGTCAAATGTCAAGATTATGTGCTTGGTTGGTATTATTTGGTCATTTCGGCGTATGGTGATTCGCCTCACTGCTGTCACGCCCTGATCTCAGAGGCCCTCGAGCAGATCTACTTCTGTCTCGTTTATTTGATCCAGATCAGAGATCACGCCCTGGCAGCTATTGAGGCTGCGATGGGGTGTGATCTTGATATCATCATCGACCATGCATGTTTGCTTGAGCAGGTTAGAGGATTGTTGTTTGTTTTCTATTTCAATCAAAACTTCTCCCGTTGTGAGTTTCTTAGCCTTGTTCGACTTCCCGATAAGGCTTTCGAGAAACTTGGAAATCAGAAAGACAGACTGGGAGGTGGTGCGCTTTGACTTATCGAGGGATTCCATTATCAAAAAACGGGAGAAATCATCTAACTTTGGAAGAGGCATCGAAGGCAAAGGAGGAAAACAAACTTTGGTGCGGCCACTTTTCAGGGACGGATCACGTTTGGGAAGGGGGGGGGGGGGTTGGAAATACCATATGCTATAGTATACGCTCGGGTTACCCTGATACCAAGAGAGGTCCCGGAGCTCCCTGCCTGGTAAACAGACAGGGAGCCACGACGGTCACCGTTCGTGGTTTCTCACCGTCCACCTATAAACACATCGCAACGGTTGGATACAGCTTATGTTTGGGGGCGGGGGTCCGCGGTGTTGCCAATACCGTCACCAAGATTACTCAAGGTGCTCCGTGCGGGGCAAACTAGCGGGTCAGCTTGCGGGTGGCTTTATAGTCTTATATGGTCTCCATGTTGGTAATAGGACTTCCCATGTGTGCAGAAAAGTCCAATAGGCTGCGCTTGCATGAGCGACATTCGACACTACGCGGACTTCTGCAACACGTTACTGCATGTGGGACACATTTTTATAGTTTACAGGTTATTTTAACTTTCTTGTCCGGCCTGATAGTGTCTTGCGTATCTCTATGTTTTATTCGATATGGCTAGAAATTTCGAAACGAAATCCTGCGTACAACACTCGTGGTGGCAGTATTTATGGTAGTTTTGGAATTACTATTGGTACAGTACCAGTCGCAGTAATAATAGTAATAATGATAATAATAATATAATAATAATGATAATAATAATAATAAGTAATATTATAATACCCTAAAACTAGTGTGAGCTGTAGTGGTTGTAGCAGCAAAGGCAGTAGTGATAATAGTGGTAGTCATTGTAACAAAAATCGCTGGCCATCTCCACTAACGTGAAACCTGGGGGAGGGACGACGCAAGTTTTGGCTGTATCGGGTTTTCTTAGATCGGATCTTGTTAGATAGCGCTTTGGATGTAGTTAGGCTGATATATTTTGCTTTCTGCTAAAGCCCATAGAGGGCACATGCTGCAACAACTGAGAAGCCCGCTGATTTTCGTGTTTAAACGTTAAAAGTGCGGTGTAGGAGGCGACGTCGGTGTGGCGGGGTACACTGTCCCGCACGTAAGCTGGCAGGAGCACGCAATGAGATGACTCAGCACAATGCAACCTCGTCGATACGCCTATGATAAACGCGCAGCAACGATGACTAGCACAAATGTTCATATGCTGCGGGCGAAGAAAGAGAGCTTCAGAAAGATTTTGAAGATAGCGCCGCGCTTGACTCTGCAGCAACGCGAAGCCATCGTGCACATGGGACGTACCATGTCTCAGAGGGCAGTTTCAACGGCACCAGGGCGTTCTTTGCCCACAGTTAATCGTATTCTACGAGCATTTCGCGAAGAAGGCCGCCTACAGGATGCTGTGCGCGGTGAACAACAAAGGGCTACCACTCATGAGGAGGACCTCTTAATCGTCGCCACTGCTGCAGATGACCCATTCCTCTGCACTTCTACTCTGCACTACTACTGCACCTAGAAGTGTCCGCGCAAACCATTCGGCGTAGGCTGCACGACGCGGACATGAAGAGCCGAATACCCGCGCAAAAGACGCTTCTGGGAAAGGTCGCACCGGGAGCAACGCATGGACTTCGCTTCAATTGTCGAAGATTGGACGGGCAGAAATTGGAGGTGCGTAATCTTCAGCGACGAGGCGAATTGGTGGGACGGGTAAGTGGTGAGGGGAAGGGGAGCGTAGAAGGCAGAAGGAATGGAACGGTAGAGAAGAAGGACACGTAAAGAGTGAGAACAGGTAAAAGGACACGATAGTGGGAAAATAAACAAGGGAAGGGGAGGGAAAGGGAAGAACTGGGAATGAACAGGGAATGCGATTGGGTGCGATTGGAGCAACTTAATATAAGGGCGAGGAGAGACCAGTAGCATTGAAGAAGGGGTTAGAGGAGGAAGAGGGTGTGGGGGAGAGCAGTGTAACTGAAGAGGGAAGAGGAGGAAAAATTGTTTGAAAGAAAAAAAAGGATGACGGGAAGGAAACGGGTGAAATGAGTGTAGCGGATGGGGCGCGGTCAGGGAAGAGACGGAAATTGTACGGTGGAAGTAGTGAACTGGAATTGTAAAAGTGGGAAGCGGGATGATAAGGGGCTGGAAAGGGAAAAGTAAGTACAGCAGGGGAGAAAAAAGGATGCCGAAGATATTAGGAGGAATGGCAGGAGAGGAACATAGATATGGTAACAGAAAAGTTTAAACTCGCACAGGGTTGGGGAAAAGGGGAGAATCCAGAATTTAAGGGGAGAGTGGATAGAGAGGGAAGCTAGAACGCGGAGGAAAGGTTCTAGAGGCGTAATGGGGAAGGCATTGCGTAGTGACTTAGGAGGAGAAAGATGGGTAGGGAGCAACACCCGTTTAACCTTCCCTCCCTGTCTTTATAATTGAAAGCTTCGACATTATGATTACAGGCAAGTTCTTCCATGCAATCATTACTTCTATTACGCTTACCACGCAGGCATGACCCAAAGTACATCTACCATGTGAGCTCCAGCGGCAGCAAATCTGTCACGGTGTGGGGAGCACTGAGCTACGAGGGCACAGCTAGTGCACCTTCGTGTACATACCTCGTGTGTAGTGTCCTTGTGTACCATCCAGTGTAGTGAAGTGAGCTACACGGCCACTACACAGAGTTACCGGTCGGATGATTGCAGAGGGGTACGCGGAAGTCATACAGACTGTCTTGCTGTCATACGTGCTGGACAGACCGTTCCCAGACGGCCTTTACCATTTTCAACAAGACGGCGCATCCTTGCACACTGCCAGGGTTGTTCAAGAGCGGTTGTAGAGCTTCGGCATACCAACGTTGGACTGGCCTCCCCGGAGCCCTGACCTGAACATTATTGAAAATATGTGGGGACGTATGAAGACGAACGTTTTCAAGGAACCAGGCCTGTCAGCTGCCAGCCCTGACCAGTTGTGGCAGGCTGTGCAACGCGAATGGAACCGCCTGCGGGACGACCCAGTGGTCATTGAGCCACTGTACAACTCCTTTCCCGGCGAATCCAGAGCTTGAAGGAGTCTGGATTGGGAGCGACGCGTTATTAGCTTCGCCGGCGTCTTCATAGCCACCCCCCCCCCCCCCCCCCCCGTGCAGTGCTACCCAGTTCCGCAAACACCGTTCCACCCAGTGCCTTGGTTTATGATTGGTGCTTGGGCGCCCCTTTCCGTGCGACAGGACTGGCAACGAGATTACTCCATGTGATGTGTTTTCTCCACACCGTTCTAGTTGCGGCGTGTATCATTGCTCCTTATACGCCACGTATTTGTGAGAGGGCTGACAGCGGATTACAGCTAGTTGTGGGTCCAGAGAATTGAAATAGGACACCCTCCCCAAGCGATTGATTGATTGATTGATTGATTGATTGATTGATTGATTGATTGATTCATTCATTCATTCATTCATTCATTCATTCATTCATTCATTCATTCATTCATTCATGGACTGTGAGGTTTAACGAGCCGACGCTACACAGGAGATGAGGCGCGCTGCAGTGGAGGGCTCCGTGGATTAATTCTTATCACCTGTGGATCTTTACCGTGCGTCGAAATCTCGCCCACACGGCCGTTTTCGCTTTTAGCCTCCATCAGAACGGCGGCCGCCGCGATCTAGAATCGAACCCGCGTCCTTAATTGTGCTTAGTGGCACAACGCCATAGCCAGTGAGCCACCGCGGCGGGTCCCTCCCAAAGTGTGCGAGGGTGGTTGTAGACCTCAGGGTGGTTGTTGACCACATGATTACACCTAAGCTGGCGTAATTGGTGGGCCTAGCATGTTGTTGGTTCCAGCTTACAAAGTGCATGCAGTTGTTAGCTGTCGCCCACCCCTAAAAAACCTGTACGCCACCCATGAACGCATGCAAAGGCGACGGCATTAGGGTTCAATATCCGAAGGGATACGCCAGTATTGGTGGCGCTGGTATGATGTATAGGGGGTACACCGTGGGGTGTGTCCTCCATCCTGGCTATTTTCACGCCGCTTGTTTGGGAAGCGCCGTAGAACCGCAGTTGTCTTACAGCTTCTGATGATTTAGACGCCCGTCATCGTAGTGTCCTCGGATTCTTCGCTGTCGCGCCTGCTGGTTCTTTGTTACCGCCATCTCCGCTGTTGTATTTTCGCTTTTTCGCTCGCGGTGGGCAAGTGACGTCCCTTGGCGCTTGTATAGCCCATTAGTTTGGCTTCCTTCGCAGCCGGTGCCCGCTCACTCGCCTCTTCGGGGCCGCAGTGCTGCGGGACACTAAGTATCGCAGCTGGTGTTGATGTACACGGTTGAGAGTCCATCCCCGTACACACCACAGCAACAAAATGTAAACACACGTGGCGTGCAGAAGGTAGCGCCCTTATGGTGATGCACCTGCAGTGGCGCGTTAGCTCCTTCAAATCTGCATGGACGCTCGGGTGAAGTTTTGTGGTTACGAATAATCACTGTCATTATTTCCCATCGCCTTCTTTCCCACCTCCTCTTCATTACGACGGCTGAGGGACCTGGGAAATCGCACTTCTTGGGCGACGAGCAAAGCACGGATCTCCCAATGGCGTTTAAGTGGTAAGCTACCTTACCAATTAAACTAACTATACCTATGTGAAGTACAGCCAGAAAACTTAACGCTTAAATTGTGGAAGCAATACAATGTTGATTTGACGCTCTTGAGCTAAATGTGCATACGTGTTATCTGTACTTTCATTCATGCTTGTTTTTATGTTGTACCATGGCGCAAGTTGTGAAATTCTCTAGGATGTAAATAAGGTGCATATTTGTTTCGTATGAACTATGCATTGTATATTGTAACATTTAGAAATTGTTCTGCTCATTTTTTGTTTCATTTGTTTTGTTTTTTTTGGTTTTTCGCACTTGGTTGGTCGACTGAGGTTCGACTTGTTTCTGTTCATTTTTTTCATTTTTTTAACATATGACACTTGCTTTGTAATTAGAGAACGGCAGTGCTGCGCTGCCGCCGACGTGTGTACACGTTGTAGGGTCCTCGTCAAGCCAGCGCCTGTGCTGGCTTTTTGACCCTTCTCCTTGCAACGTGACATGTAACTACATAAATGAATAAATTTGAATTTGAATATAGGTGCTTGTGTATACATGCTGAAATTACTTCTGTGGGCCGCAGTGAATGGCCTTATTAAACGTTTGAAAATCGATGGCCACAGCCCATTCAGTATCTCCAGCATTGACCATGGCACTGTTGTCGGTCAGGCGGTGCGTGCTCGAGTCGCCTTCCAATGGCGCTATATTCGCATCCCACCCAGAGCGCAGTTTACCCAAACTTCTTTTCAATTAAATAAATTTCTTCTTTATGTAGTAGTTATTCTGTGAAAAGGGGGTCCTTCCGAGAATTCATTTTCTTGTTATACCTTGAGCAGCCGGCGGTTCTATATTCTAGATTCGTGGAATTTTTAACCGACATAAGAAACTGCAGCTGTCTGAGTGATACAACAATGCAATGTTTCTACGCGTAAATCGGGCTTCAACGCATTTTGACCAGATGGACACCTTATGTTTTTCCCAAGACGTTGACCAGTTCACGGAACGCTTCACACTCGGGCACAACATCGCCAACCGTGCGTTGTGCTCTCGACTACGTTTTGAGCGCCGTTATGCCCTGCTATAGGACTATGAACGCGACTTTCTTCGGCGTGCAACAAGACAGTTTATGGAAGGACCCTGGACAACTCCGAAACGGCCTACCAAAACGGTACTCCTTCGTGCTCCATGTCTTTAAATAAGTACTATGAGTTTCGTGGCTACGGACGACCATTCGTCCCGGACCACTGCGTCAAACCTAAGCCTTTGCTCGGGAGGATACCCAAAGATATCACTTTGCGGCTTGTCAAAGCCTACGCGCTTAATGTCGACACCGTTATCGTTAGTGATGTCATTACGGGGCTGCCAATTTTCCGTGAAGCTGAATATAAACAATGATTGCCACGGACGATGTCTTGGTTAACGTTAAGTTTTTGCCACGCAACAAAAATTAATCGTGGTGGATTTCGCGCCGTCGGTTTAAAAAAACCTGGCACCCCTCTTTACACTCTCTAAGCCACCGCCGTCCTTGCTAGCAACACGGGCCAGACAAAGATCTAGCTAAATTAAACCATTGTCTGCCATCTCCATTGAGGGGAAAGGACTGCTCAAGAAGCAGATATGAACACTGGCGCAACTCCTTCCGCGCTCACCACCAATGAAGCTCCAGTATCCTAACTGGCGATAGGCTGTCCTCCTGACTCCGCCATCGTCTTGTCGTACACGCTCGAGCGATTTCAGGGCAACTAATGAGCTCTCGCCCCAGATATATCCCCTGCTCTGTGTTAACGGCGCAAATAAAGAAAGCGTTGTGCGGTGGAGCACGGTAGCAGTAGCTGTACCGTCTTAAGATGGCCAAATGTTATCACGGACATTTTGCAGCCCCTCAATTACATCTAGTTTTTACTATTCTTGTTATGTCTCAGTGTAATTCGTTACAAGTTATACTCCCTTGTTTGTTTTTATATATTTTACCCTCTCAACACGTGCTCGTTCACACCTTTCGTTGTTCTGAATTGTGATGCTATTTTCTTTCAATGTATCCCGTCGTTTATAAAAAGAATTTTCTCTTTGATTTTGTGACCCACTATTCTTTTCGCTGCCATACCGGGAAAATGTGGTCGTCAAAAGACAGCCATTTTGCAGTGGTAATTCACGGAGCACACAATTTCCTGTGGATTTTCTCACACTTTCCTGCGGGGGGGAATTGTGTACACGTACTGGACAAAAAGTCAATGGATCTTATGTCTTCGCCTGTTGCTTCTCGTCAATAATAACCAATTGATTCGTCGACGAAATCTTAGACTGACACCTATGCGACGCTATTTACCCGTTTTTCTAGGCATGCCAAAAAAGTAGGTTTACAAAGAATGTGATCTATATTGCATCTTTCAGCGCCGGTTCGTCAGTGCAAAACGACAGTACCTGTGGTCGTGATATGGTTGTAAAAAAACCTTTACTGCGCTAATATTTGCCCCGCAATGCAACTAATCAATGTATGCATCATATATAGATCAATCAATCAATCAATCAATCAATCAATCAATCAATCAATCAATCAATCAATCAATCAATCAACCAATCAATCAATCAATCATTCGAATAATCAATCAATAAACTATTTATTTTTTTCTTCATCGAGAAGAAATGTCTGCATAGGCACTAGGTTGATCAAAAGTATAAAGAAATGTTTCCGTCAGCTTTTCTTGCATGCTGTTCGCGCACGTGGCGACACGGCAAAAGAATCTACAGCAACAAGAGCACTTCGCAAGAGCAGATCGGGTTACCACTCCGAAGAAAGTGTGGCCCCAGTTTGTTACTGGTCCTCGATTCCGCCTTGTTTTGGCAGTAACCAAAAGGATAACTTTTATACTTTTTAATATTCCAGGCGTTACACAGGCCGGTGATTTATTGAATATATAGCGGCATTAAAAATTCGCCGTCTCGTAGGGTATTAGAAACGCAAATTTACGGGGACAGCCTCAGTTTCTACGCATCTAAGACATGCAAAAGATTTACTTTGCTCCAGGTTCTTTTTGAATGATCACATTGTTTCTCTGTTCTGCTTGCTTACTCAAGTTCTCGTTATTGAAATGTATTTCTGTTATTTCTATTATTTATTTAATCGTCCTAATTAAATGCCCTGATGAACTTAGTGTTCCCCACATTTTGCTCAGTCATCCCCGCTTGAATTCCTCCACTTATAATGCAGACTAACTCATCTATTTGGTTACTCGACTACTATATTATTGTGGTAGTCTATATTAACATATGCTGATTACCCGACTTCAATCACTGTCATACACGCTCACACTTACATACACACTCATTCACTCACACCTTCACTATGTGACTAATCCTCATTCGTTTTATCCAACAGTTCTTGCCCCCAATTCACTTTGAAGTATGCTTTTACTATTTCGATCACACCTCCACTATCTCACTGCCCTAATTCGTTATATTTCACATTTATTCCTCGAAATTCACTTTCATATAAGCTTAGCCTCTTAGTCTTATTATTCAAATCACGTTGGTTCTTCTAATTCCGCTTGGATTCCTCTTAATCTACTTTGCCCTCCTACCTCACTTCGATCAATATTACTTCACGTTCAGTTCTTGTCAATCACTTTGATTCATTTTAATTTATTTTGATATAACCTAAGTGCCCCACTCATGCGATTTGTTTCTCCTTGATTATTACGAACTCACATTGATCTGTCATTATTTGGTTTCTCCTCCGTCTTAATTTACGTGAATCCAGCTAACTGGATTTTGGTTGCTTTGAATCAGTTTTATTCATCTCAGTTTTGATTGATACAGCTTGCTTCGTTGAGTACACGCTTTAATCCACTTTAAACAAGCCACATTAATTTAGTTCCGATTATTTCGCATTCTCTCTTCTCCATTTTTTGTCTGGTCTCGTGCTTCCCTGCGATTCAGTTTCAATCACCTGGGTTCCTGTTAATTCACATTTTTCCGTCTTAATGCGCCCATTCATTCCCTCCAAATTATTTTGATTTCTTACAATTCCCAATGATTCCTTTTAATTTATGTGCGTTCCTTCCTAATTATCTTGGACTCCTTTTTGATGCCCATTGATACTTGTTCATTCCATTCCTCCTAACCTGGGCCAATTCTTCACCCCATTTAAGTTACTCTCACTTTTCTTAATTCACATTAGTTCCTAATTTTCCTTGTCTTCTTTGAAGATTCCCGTGAAACAATTTTAGTTCAATTTCGGTTCCTCTTTATGCACTTTGGTTCCTCTTATTTCACTTCGGTACACGTTAATTCAGTGATTGAGCTTAATTTACCTTGATTCAATTGATACGTCTCTGATTGGGCTTGATTCTCATTGATTCCTCTCGATTTGCTTTGTCTACCTAATTCACTTCGGTCCATCCGACCTTAGTTTGGCTCATGTTAACGCATTTAAACTAACTTATTTCTCTGATTTATTTATCTTACTTTGATTCCTCACAATTTCATTTGCTTTGTATTTCTTCGTAATTCGCTTGGTTTCATCTTAGTACACCTACATATCTGCCAATTAAGTTTGCTTCATCTGTATGTTCTTTAAGTCACCCTAATTCACTCATTTATACACTTTGTTTAACTCATTTCGCTTTTAACTCGCAGTGACTCCTGTTATTCTCCGTGTCTTCCTACTTCACTATTGTTCCTGTTGTTTCACTTCCATTCCTCTTCATTCACAAACATTAGTCCTAATTCCCCTTTTCATCCTTCTCAATTCGCAGTGTCGTCGTCTCATTCGAAACCTTTCGCGGGTTCGCTCTAATTGCCTTTGATGATGATGATGGTTAGAGTTTTTTTGGCGCAAGGCCAGCTGGGGCAAAGAGCGCCAAACAGAAGTATCTAAAAGAAAATAGTGGCTACTAAAGCCAAAATAACAATAAAATCAATAAGGGCAATGGTGATGGCTGGTGTATAGGGCCAGTTTTGATTACGCATGATAGGAAATGAGGTTTAAAAAGTTAACATCAGACAAATATTTAAAAACGCGTTGCACAGAAACCATGGCATTATCACCCAAAAACAAGGAAGGGTGTAGCGGAATCTGTTGTCTGTATAGTTCCTTGAAGTGTCTGTGTCTTGTTGTGTCGAGTGCCTTGCATGTGATTAGGATGTGGACTATGGATAGGCCCTCCCCACACCTGCTACAAAGGGGTCTTGGAGATCCCGTGAGCAGGTGCGAGTGCGTTACATGGGTATGGCCCATCCGCAATCTAGCTAAGGTAACTTCAGTGTGCCTGTTGTGTGAGTCAGTAGCGTAGGGTCCCAAGTGAGGTTTTATTACATGTAACTTGTTATCTGTCTGTTCACTCCAGTGTGTTTGCCACGTGTTGTGAAGTTGGTGTCTGATGTGTGGGTTCATATCTGTGTACGGCAGTGTTGCTATGCCCACTGAATTCAAGAGTGTAGCAGCAGTGGCCATTTCATCTGCAGTTTCATTCCCGGCTATTCCACAATGGCCAGGAACCCAACATATTGTTACTTCAAGACTTGATGCGTATGCTGCCATAAGGACCTTAAAAACAAGACTTATTACATAATTTTTTGAGCGTTTTCTAGACAAAAGTGCACGTACAACACTAAGAGAATCTGTAAAAACTATGGACTTTGGAATTTGATGTTGGACAATGTGGTCTAAAATAAGTAAAATGCCGTGTGCTTTAGCTGTAACAATGCTGTTGTGGGAGTTCATTCTTTTTGCCACGTTAGTGGGAGTTCATTCTTTTTGCCACGTTAAAGTTCAGTCCATGCGCAGCACAAGACACAGCATCAGCTGTCTTTGATGCGTCGGAGTAAAACTCTGCACACTGGTACTTATCCAGCATAAAGAGAAAATGCTGCATAATAGCTGCCCTTGGTGCCCTGTTTTGTCGAACTGCACAAAGGACAGGTCACAAGAAACATCCCTGGCTAGCCATGGTGCAATAAAATCAATGATCGCTGTCTTGTGGATATATGAAAATGACACTGCTAGCTCAGAAGCTTCTGCTCTCACTCTGAGAGGGAACGGAATGGGAATAGATGGACGGTTTAAAAAGAGCTGCTGTGGGTATGCATCATGAATGGTCGAGTTAAGAGGATGATTTGTCACAGACATGATTTTAGAGGCATACAACAAGTCAGTGTATATCCTCTGGTGATACAGGGACCATTTGTTGCACTCTGCATAGAGGCTTTCAACAGGGCTGGTGCGAAAGGCGCCACAAGCAAGGCGAAGCCCCAAATGCAGAACTGGGTCAAGCATTTTAAGTGCCGTTTTCGTTGCAGACCCATATACGACGCTGCCGTAGTTCAAGCGAGATCCTACCAGTGCAGTATAAAGACGCAGGAGTAGCTGCTTGTCTGCACAGTACGATTGGTGAGAGACAACTTTAAGGATATTCAGAGTTTTTAGGCATTTTTGCTTAAGCATTTTCAGATGAGGAAGAAATGTTAGTTTGTTGTCAAATATTAGGCCTAAAAACTTGTGCTCCTTTTTTACAGGAATCGACACGCCGTTTAGAGTAATGTCAGGGTCCACATGGATCCCCCGAACACGGGTGAACACAACGCAAGTACTTTTTACGGGGTTCAGCTTAAAGCCGTTTGTGTCCGCCCAGCCAGCAAGTTTGTTCACGCCGAGCTGGACTTGCCGTTCACAGATTGACATATTACATGATTTAAAAGATATTTGGACGTCATCTACATAAACTGAACAAGAAATGGTTGGTGGCAATGCCTTACGGAGTGAGTTCATCTTCACTATGAAGAGTGTGCAGCTCAAAACACCTCCTTGAGGCACGCCATTTTCCTGAACATGTACATTAGAAAGTGCACTACCAATTCTTACACGGAACGTTCGTTCAGACATGTAGCTAGAAAGAGTGCTAAGCATGTTGCCCGAAACACCGAATGACTTCAAGTCACTCAAGATGCCGTATCGCCATGCCGTGTCGTAGGCCTTTTCCATATCAAAGAAAACTGTAATGCAGAACTGTTTGTGAATGAAGGCATCTTTTATGTAGGATTCCAACGCAACCAGCTGATCATTCGTGGAGCGCCCCGCCCTGAAGCCTGCCTGGCAGCTCTCGAGAAGACCGTTGTACTGAAGGAAGTACACCAGCCTGCGATTGATCATCTTCTCGAAGAGCTTGCACAGGCAGCTCGTCAGGGCTATAGGACGGTAACTTGAGGGGGACGACGGGTCCTTTCCCTCCTTCAAAAAAACCACTACTATGGCCCCCCTCCAAGACTTTGGAACGTGCCCCGAAAGCCATATTTTATTAAATAGATGTAGAAGTGTTTCGAGTGTGTCTGCGTGTAAGTGTTGTAATATTGTGTATGTGATGTTGTCTGGGCCTGGAGCTGAGGGTTTACACGTGCTTAGAGCAGCCCTCAGCTCATGTAGTGAAAACAGGGAGTTGTAAGAAGTCTGTGATTTGTTGTTGTCGCGTAGGGACTTCTTTTCACAAGAGGCTTTATGTTTCAAGAAAGTGTTTGTGTAGTGTGCGGAGCTGGACACGTGTTGAAAGTGTTGTGCGAGTGTGTTAGCCTGGTCTTCGAGTGTGTCCCCTGTAGTACTGACCAGAGGCAGGCTATGTGTATGTTGTCCTTTAAGTTTGCGTATTCTTGTCCATACCTTGTGTGCGTCTGTGCATGAGTTAATGGATGTAAGGAAGGTGCGCCAACTCCCTCGTTTTGCCTCACGGCGCACACGTTGTCCGAACGCCTTGGCCCGTTTGAACAAAATGAGGTTACCCGACGTGGGGTACCGACGGAGGATACCCCCCGCCTTGTTCTGGGCCTCCCGCGCCCGCCTACAGTCCTCATTCCACCACGGCCTCCGCTGGTTGCGCGGGGCACCAGAGGCGTGGGGAATGGACCTTTCGGCGGCGGCGAGGATGTGCGCCGTGAGGAATTAAACGGCTTCATCCACGTGTAGGTGTCTTATGGATGTGTAGTGTAGTTTCGATGTCTCTGTAAATGTGTTCCAGTTAGTCGTGCTTCATTGAACCTACTAGGGGAAGATAAGATGAACTGCTTGGGCCTTTACCTATATATGTTAGTGAGGTGGGGAAGTGGTCACTGCCATATGGGTCAGGGTCAGTTCCCACACCCCACTCGAGAAGAGGAAAGAGAACTGCGGAGCCAATAGCCAAGTCGAGGTATGAGTATGTGTTGTGTCCTATGTTACGGTATGTAGGCTGTTTATTGTTGAAAAGGCATGCTCCTGAAGATGTAAGGAATTTCTCTATCAGGCGACCTCGGGCATCCGTACGAGTAGAGCCCCAAAGACAATTGTGTGCATTAAGCTCGCCTGTTAGGATGTATGGTTCGGGCAGCTGGTCGACCAACGCCTCGAAGTCAGAGCTCGAAAGTGCAAGATCAGGAGGAATGTATATGGAGCATACCGTTATCAACCTATTAAATATTATTGTTCGAATTACAGCCTCAAGGACAGTGTTCAAAGTGACAGGGTGGCATGCTAAAGATTTCCGGGCGATTATGGCCCCACCCCCAGAAGAGTGTGTGCAGCCATCCCTGTCCCTTCTGTATACCAGGTAACTATTCAAGAAATTTGTGTGTTTAGGATTCAAATGTGTTTCCTGAACACACATTACACTTGGCTGATTAGCATGCAGTATTTCATTTACATCGACAAGATTTTTAAAGAGGCCTCTGCAGTTCCATTGAACTATGTTCTCTCTTCCCATTATGAAGTGTTCGGAGCTACTGGACTGTGTTGTTTATGTGTCGTCTTTCGGGGCTGTGACTCTCGTCTTTTTTGGCTTGTCGGGAGGCTTTGGCGTCGGGATGCGTTCCTTGCGGTGCACCGCAGACAAGAACGGACCGACGTCGATTTCATCCTCGGATGTCCTCGGAGCGCCTGAGGGATCAGGCTCCTTGGCCCGCGAGGAACGCCTCGGATGGCGCAGGCGGTGCAGTGGGGGTGGGAGCTGCCGCTGGCTCCCCCATGTCCATCTCCTCTGCGCCTGCGCCTGAAGTTTATTGGCCTGATCCTGGCTACTGACCTCGACAAGAATTTCACCGGTTCGATGTTTTTTGGCCTTATACGACCCTCCAACAATACCGTCAAGAAACTTTGAAATGAGAAATACCGACTGTGAAGCTAGAGGTTTTGATTGGTCTACAGATTCCATCACGATGAAGCGAGGATAGTTGTTCGGTTTCGGAGGACTCAAGTCAGGAAGTGGTGGAAAGGAAACTTTGGTGCGGCCCCTTTTCGGGGGCCGATCACGTCTCGGGGGGGGGGGGGGGGGGTGTTTGGAAAATGCCATATGCTACATTGCAAAGCAGGGAGACGGGGGTACTTTCTCCTTTGACCTTACCCTGGTAGTCAAAGAGGTCCCGGAGCTCCCTGCCTGGTAGACAGGCAGGGAGCCCATCGGGCGGAGCTTGACCAAGGCTCCGACGGCCACCGTTCACGGCTTCTAACCCTTCACCTTTCAACTTCTAGCCACGGTAGGTGACAGCTTAAGTATGGGGGGCTCGGGGTACGCGGTGTCGCCACTCACCGTCACCAAGATTACTCAAGGTGCCGCGTGCGGGGGCTCTGACTGCCTTTAGTTCCTTGATGGCGTCCAGGAGCTTTTTTATACGACGGATGTTGACTGCCGGTCATCGCTCAATGACTGTGAAGGTAGAAGTAATGATAAGACATATAAACTTTCACTTTATCTCATAGCTATTATAATAGCATTATTCAATTTCACCCTGTCATCAATTTATCATGGTAACAGTGTTGGTCTCCAGCAGCTCTTTCCCCTGTTTGCGATAAAATGCGCGCCATCATCGCGCACAACCATCCGCTCACTCTCCGTTCAGTGCGTTCACTGACCGCCAAGCATGACCACTTGAACGATAAAAGCCGCTGTAGTAAATCCAGCTGTCGCCGCCGTCGACCGACTACCAACACCGGCGCATAAACTCACAGCCCGCAACGCGCGATTACACGTAGCAGTCTCACAGAACGGTGACGCGGAGTTTTCTTCCGAGCGCAGACGCACCGCAAGCACAATGACGCAGCAGCTACGCGCGCTGCGCGGCGCCCGCCCTGCGCGCGCCTCACGAGCGGTGCCGCCGACAGCACTCCAGGCGGCCAAACCACCTCTGCAACAGCAGCGGCCAAAACCGCCGACAAAGACAGGCTCTTGATGTCAGGGTGGCCGCGCACGCGCACATGCGCGTTGTCTCGAACCCGATGTCGCATCGGTGCCACCGTTAGGTGTCGCCGGTGCAGCCCGCGGCACGCCGCTCGAGTGTTATAGACAATGCTGTTGCGCTCTGTACGTTGTTCGCGACGGTGGTGAAAGTGTGACAGAATTGTCTTCTGCTACCAACACATGGCCGTCTACACGAGGGAAACGGACAGCCCCATGTTTTTTCGCTAGAATAAACGTTGAGTCTTTCCAAGTTTCATTCAGCTAATGATCCATGAAGTCCGCCGAATCAAAAATTAAAACACACGCATTTTATTCGTTCACTCCTTGGAATGCGCCCATCTTCTTTAGTCATCTTTCTTCACAGAATGGAAGGGCCCAAGTTTTTTTTTTTAAGCCGCTTTTCGGTGCTCTGTTGCCTTAAAGTCACCCCACTTTGCGTGATATAATCGCCTCACATATTTGTACCTAGGGGCAAGAAAGACGCAATGCTTTCAGCCGCTTTTTTTCTGGGAGCGATCCGGAGCAAACCGTCACTAGAACTGTTGATAAAGAAGTAATTTTCTGCGGTGGTCCGAGCGATGTTCCACTGACAGGTACAGATGTGATACGATAACTGAGCTTGAGCTATAAAAAGACGCGGAAACTTAAGGACCTGCAGTGCGAAGACGATGCCGCCGAGAGCGCCACACAGCGCGAGGCTCGAAATGATAAAATGCTGCACTGAGGGTTCTCAACGAGAGATATGCCGAAGGAGCGGAATATCCATGACAGCGATCAAACGCGTAATACAGGCATATCGGGAAGAGAACGGCCGAATTGACGACGCCCGACTGCCCGGAAGACCCCGCTGCACTGCCGAAGAACAAGATCTGCTCATCATTGCCGCTATCACGGATGATGCCTTTCAAAAAGCTAGGGAGATTCGTGACAACGTGTCGTTGGATATCAGCGAAGCCACAACTAGGCGGCGCCTGAATGAGGCTGGTTTGAATGGCTGCATTGCAGCCCAGGAACCTTTCATCACCGAGTGGCAGAGGCTGCAGCGCCCGGCATTCGATCGAGCCTACGACGCCCGGAGTGTCGACGACTGGGGAGAAGTGGTCTTCAGCGATGAATCCACATTTTCCTCCAGGTGGGATCAGCAGCACCGCGTCTGGAGGCAATGCACCTGCAGGTATGCCTTTACGGCCTTCTGGGAGGCTTTTTGAAACCGAACGGTTGCTTTTCAGGCGGCGAAAAACAAAACTCTTCGTGTGTTGGGATTACCACGCGCGTTAAAGATCAACAAGTGGTCGAATTATTTGTAACTCTTTACGGCCGGGAACACCGTTGCACTGAGCATGAGTTAAAGCCCCCATTTTTATGTTTATTTCAAACCGAAGTTCTTTGCCAGGCCTTTCACAATGAGTAAATGGCTTCGCCAGAAACTGCAGGTGAATTTAGAGAAAAAAAGTAGTATAAAGAAGTTCAAGGGTGAACAGCTTTTCTAGGGGACGTTCTAGGGGAAAGGGGGACTTTATATACATTATAGGTCGTTTCGGAAAAAGATGTGACGAGGCACAAATACAGAGGCCCGTTTTAGCCAGGGCGACAAAAAATTCCAGCTTCTTTCTGAGATACGCGAATACGCGCCAGCCAGTGCACCTAGTGCCGTGACAATTGTAGACGCAGTGTCATCGCGGTGCCAAAAGGCAGAGACACTGCGCCATTTATTACTGCACTCCAATAACTCGTGGCCGCGGTTCCACATTGCTGCGCTACTGAACTAATTTCTGATGAAGGCGAAAGCGAAGAGCGTCCGTGTGCCGAGATCAGGAAGCACGTAATTGATGGCTCGGAATTCAAATATCAAATCCCACGTAAAGTAGGGGCCAATGAGGTGCATTTCAAATTTGAATATTGCGCTAGCCAGAATTAAGGAAGTCTCTATATTGCTCTAGTTCGGTAATATGCGTTGCGGCCCGGTAAATGCATTTAGCATTAGTTTCGGAGACCTCCGCACAAGGAAGTTTTCTAGCGACAATATTCACGGTTTGTTTGTTCGATTTTTTTAGTGAACCAGTATGTTCCATGAAACGGAATTAGGCTTCTTTGCGCGTAATTATTACATTATTTATTACCAACACAAACAATTTATTGCATGCATTTCAAAACTTTAGCAATGAAGCTTTGCTGCCCAATGCAGTGTCCACATGTTTTCTGCAAGGTTGCGTTTTGCAACAATGGCTTTCAAATGCCTTCTCTTTTTTCTTGCCAGATACCAGCCTGGGTACGTGTCCCACGTCCTGAGCAGCGGTCCCTGTGCCGTGAATGTGTGGGGAGCCATCACCAGCGACGGCCGTGGCCCCCTCGTTGGGTTTCCACAGCTTTTGAATTCGGTTGCCTACTGCGAAGTAATTGACAACACGCTCATATTTTACGCCCTGTACGGGCCCTTCAAAGACGGCTGCTCCATCTTGCAACAAGATCGAAGCCCCGTCCACACTTCAAAGGCCGTCAAGCAGCTACTGGAAGGGCGTGGTGTGCAGTTACTCGAGTGGCCTTCATGGCTTCATGGCCGCCCATACAGAACGTGTGGGCGGCCATGAAGCATGACCTTGTTTATTTAAACCTCACAACGGCGACCGCCGATGATTTGTGGATGGCTGTGAAAGCGCGGAATGGAAAACTCTCCGCCAGAAGCCAGGCTACGCTGATCAACTGTACGCCTCACTGCCCCGCAGGATTCAAGACACCATTAGGGTGGACGGCGCCTTCACCGGCTATTGAACGTTGGAAATGCATGAGCGTAAATTAATTTGTAACGTGTCGATTACTTTATATTATTGTTCACGTAAACTATTTTCATGTAATGTTTTCAAAACATGTAAATTATTTTCATTTATTGAACTTGTAAATAAATCAAAAAGTCAAGATTCGGACGTTGCCCATTTCTCTTCACACACCATCACGAATACGGGTGTACTAGCAACTACTTTCGCGCTGCTACAGAGTTGCACAAGGTGTTTGTCAGAGCGGAGCTGTTCTAGGTCTGGGCTAGACGACAGTCAGGTGTGCCATCGCATCAGGCTCCTTCCGGATCACGTTTTCCATCCCCGTAAAAGCCAGTTGCGAGTACGAAAAAAAATCGTACAATAAAAAATCGTACAATTATCAAAAAGCTACTCCCGTTCTTGCAAAAAATTCAAAAATGAAAAAGAAATCATGAACCTGGAAGTGATCCACAACCTGTTTTACCCAGAAGTTCGGAAAAGACATTCGATGCTTCCCTCAGGAAGTTACGCTCACGCTGCTCACCGGGGGGTGGAGCGGCGTCAGGTTAAGGTGGTGACCCAGTGTAGCATTGCTGACCTAGCCCCACCCACGCCCCCCACTGGGCTGGCTTCGGCTGCCCAAAATGTTGTACCACAGCCTGTGGATTCCACTATGGCTGAGGTGGAAACGAACACCTTAGGTGGAGACGGCTTGCTTTCCGCTCCTGCTGCGCTGTCGCCCGTGGGCACAGTAGTCAGCGAGGTGGTGAGCCTTGCATCCACATCTACGAACACAACGCCACTTCAGCCGCCATTGGCCCGCGCGGAAAACACGATTGGCCCACCCCGGGGTCCACGGCAAAAGGAGGGAGACCCTGCATTTGCTCCTTTGATGATGATGATGATGTTAATGGCGCAAGGCGAACTGGGGCAAAGAGCGCCAAACAATGGTCATATATGAGAGGTGAAACCGTAAACACTAAGATAGGTCAGCAAAAACAAAATTAAGATCACAAAACATTAATGAGCATGCGTGGTGTATAGGGAGCGGTCACTTCTCAGAGGGCGCGACGAATAAGTACACCCAGCGCCGCCCCGCGGAAGCTTGAGCTAACTTTGGGTCGGTGAGAGGCAGACGGCTGGCGGGCGTTCATATATATTCGGCACCTCTGGGTTGTTTGTTTTTGCGATTCTGCGATTGTTTTTGAAATGTATCTCGTGCTTTAAAACCGTTCCGGCAAATAGTTTCCCCATGTCTCAAGTACCTTTGCGCGATTTCAAGACGGCCTCGCGTGCGCGAGAAGTTACGGAGATTGTTTGTTCCTGCGCGCGTGTACGCTGTGAAAGAAATTGATGGGACAGACATCGTTGCGAACTCCCATTCTCAGTAAGGGAAGCTTATTTACAGCGCCCATTCACGTAAATATTAATTTTTTCTTGTATAACAGACTAATAAAGTGACCCCAGCGTTTACAACGGCGCTCCACGACAGGGGCGTGTTTGTGTTGTTTCGTCTGTTCGTGCAACCACACTTCAGTTACTTTTTCGGTTGCCCTTCTTGAGCTCGGTTGGTGTTGTCACTAATTGACAACAGATTCCAAACGTTATTAGCTGATGACAAAGTAAACGCAATTCCACACAGTTGGAAATCTGCTGCGGAGCTGCGGTTGTCTTTACGACGATTCCGTTTAGTTTCGGCTTCTATCTTGTGAGTAATGTTAGAGTCGTCTTAGCGGATAATTGTGATAGTTTGTTCAGGCCGTTCAGAATTCTCCAAAAAAGTATTTCCTCCTCCTCCCCGTCATCTGCTTAAACAAATAACCTCAACTTTCAGAGTACGAAAAACGCATTAAAGAAGTCAGCGCGAGTGAATGCAACCTTCCCTTTGATAGGTTACCACGCTCTCGCTTGGAATGCTTGGACGAACTCTGCACACTTCGGGGAACAAAGTAGGGCAGTAAGCGGGATGCGTATTGGCCGTCTTGACATATTGCTTTTGGCATCACCTGCGAAGTGCTGCGAACATATTCTTGTGCCGCTATTTGCATCTATTCGGTGTCTTGAATGTCGCTAAAAAAAAGGTTACTGCTGATAAAACAATAGTGGCGGAAGCCGTAGTACCTTGTGTTATGCAAATACTACGACAACATCCGATTCATCGCAGCGCGCGATGTGTATGGAACACTGAAAGCTAACGTTTTAGTTTAACGGCCCTTCGGGTCTGCGCTGCGCATAAACAGTCATCGTACTCATAATTTTACTCTTTTCACTGACAAAACATGTCATGGCTTTTTTCCTGCTAAAATCCAGTTCTTGCGACGCTTATTCTCCACGGCTGACCGAGAAACCTCTACAAACGATGGCAGGCTGCCTTTCGCGATGGTGGCAGTCCTTCACGCAGCAGTAGCGGCGCTGTCACTAATTCTTTCCTGCAGCATTTTGATCCTTTCGGACCCTTCAACTTTCCATTAAAACTATGTTTCTTAAAAAACTTCCGCCACACAACGTCGAACCGCACGTAGCGCGCGTGTTTTTACGTGCGCTGAACGGCCGGTCGCGACATACACCGACCCAGAGTAGCTAAGCGGCGGCGAGATGTGGCGCTCCGGTCGCGCGCAAACCTTATTGTCCGGTGCCTATAAGGCCGGGGAGTGATCGTGCATGGTATGAAATGAGGTCTAAAAATTTAACTTCTAAATATTTAAAAACGCACTTGATATAAAACATGGAATCGTCAGACAGGAAAAACGCTGGGTGTAGTGGGACTGTAGTATGTATAGTTGTGGGAAGTGTTTGCGTCGTGTTGTGTGAAGTGCTGTGCATTGAATGAATATGTGAAATACGGATAGGGCCTCTCCGCACCTGCTGTACTGGGGTCTTGATGATCCTGTGAGCAGATACGAGTGCGTTGCATGGGTGTGACCTATCCGTAGCCTAGCCAAGGCGACTTCTGTGTGTCTGTTACCTGTGTCAGTGGTGTATGGTCCCAAGCGTGGTTTTACAACGTGTAACGTGTTATCTGTCTGTTCACTCCAGTGTGTTTGCCATCTGTTACGAAGTTGGTGTCATATCTGTGGCCTCATATCTGTGTACGGAATTGTTCCTATGTCCACTGTATTCAAGAGTACAGCAGCAGTGGCCATTCAACCTGCGGTTTCGTTCCCGGCAATACCAGAGTGCCCTGGAACCAAACAGAAAGTTATTTGAGGGTTTGATGCATATGCAGACATGATAGCCTTAAAAACATGATTGATTACGAAGTTTTTAGAAGGCTTTCCGGATGCAAGTGCACGTACAACACTAAGAGAGTCCGTGTACACAATGGATTTTAAGATTTGATGTTGGACTATGTCATTTAATACCATTAAAATACCGTATGCTTCCGCTGTGACTATACTGCTACAAAGGTTCATTGTTTTACTGACATGAAAGCTTGGCCCATGCGAGGACAAGCCACAGCAGTAGCAGTCTTAGACGCGTCACTCTAAAACTCTGCACAACGGTACATATCCTGCACAAACAAGAAATGCTACAGAATCGATATTCTTGGAGACCTGTTCTTGTTCAATTGCATAAAAGATAGGTCACTTGCTACAGGGCGGAGATGCCATGGTGGAATGGAATCAATGATGGGTGTCTTGTGGATGCATGAAAACGAGACTTCTAGCTCAGTAGCTTCTTCTCGCACTCTTAGAGGCAACGGCATGGAGAATGATGGACGAAGTTGCTGTGACGATGCATCATTAATGTCGAAGTAAAAGGATGATTTGCCATAGACATAATTTTTGAGGCATATAAAACGTCCATGTACACCCTCTGGTGATCTAGGGACAATTTATTGCTTTCTACATACAGACTTTGGACAGGGCTAGTGCGAAAACCACCACATGCAAGGCGTAGCCCTAAATAAAGCACCGGGTCCAGCATTTTTAGGGCCGTTTTTTAAGCATTTTAAGCATTTTTTAAGCATAATTTTTAAGCATTTTTGTTTAAGATGCTTCAAGTGTGGAACAAATGTTATTTTGTGATAGAATATTACGCGTAAAAACTTGTGCTCCTTTTTAACAGGTATTGAAACGCCATTAAGTGTAATATCTGGGTCCGGATGGATCCCGTGCTGCCTGGAGAACACTACGCAAGAAATTTTTTCTGGGTTGAGTTTAAAACCATTCTTGTCTGCCCAGCTGGCAAGCTTTTGGACACCGAGCTGTACTTGACGCTCACAGATGTACATATTGCATGATTTAAAAGATACCTGGACGTCGTCTACATACACTGAATAAGAAATGGTAGGTGGCAATGCCTTCCCAAGGGACTCTATCTTAACTATGAACAGAGTGCAGCTTAGAACTCCACCTTGCGGAACGCCGTTTTCTTGCACATGAACCCTTGAGAGTACGCTACCTACTCTCACGCGAAATGTTCTTTCGGACCTAGCAAGGGTGTTGAGCATATGGCCCGAAACACCGAAAGACTTCAGGTCACTGAGGATCCCGTAGCACCAGGCGGTGTCATAGGCCTTCTCAAGGTCAAAAAACACCGTTACGCAAGACTGTTTATGAATAAAAGCATCCTTTATGTAAGACTCGAGCGCGACGAGTTGATCGTTAGTGGATCGCACTGGCCTGAAGCCTGCCTGGCAGCTCTCGAGAAGACCATTGTACTCAAGAAGGTACACGAGCCTCCTGTTTATCATTTTCTCGAGGAGCTTGCACAGGAAGCTTGCCAAAGGAGTGGGCTGAAAACTGGCGGGACAGGAAGGGTCCTTTCCTTCTCTCAGAAAAGCCACTACTATGGCCTCCCTCCAAGATTTTGGAATGTGCCCCGAAAGACATATGTTGTTGTACAGGCATAGGAGTGTTTCAAGAGTTTCTGGGTCTAGGTGTTGTAGCATGGTGTATGTAATCTTATCTGCACCGGGTTTACATGTGCTCAGGGCAGCCCTCAACTCATGGAGTGTAAATTCAGAATTATAACCAGATTTTGACCTGTTATTGGCTGTAGGGACTTCTTTTCAAAAGCATTTTTATGTTTCAGGAAAGTGGTTGTGTAGTGTGCAGAGCTGGTAAGGTGTTCGAAGTGTTGTGCAAGTGCGTTAGCCTGGTCTTCGAGTGTGTCCCCTGTGGTACTGACCAGGGGCAGGCTATGTGTATGTTGTATTTAAATTTACCAATTCTTGTCTATACGATGTGAGTGTCCGCGTATGAGTTAATGGATGTAAGGAAAGCGCGCCAACTCTCCCTTTTCGCCTCACGACGCACACGCTTTCCCAAGGCCTTTTCCCATTTAAACGAGATCAGGTTATCCGACGTGCGGTACCGGCAAAGGAGACCCACGCCTTGTTCTGGGCCTCTCGCGCCCGCCTACAGTCCTCGTTCCACCAGGGCCTCCTTTGGTTGTGGGACGCACTGGAGGCCTGGGGAATGGACTTGTGGCAAGCTCCGAGGATGTGCGCCGTGATGAGTTGGGTGGCTTCCTCCACGTGTAGGTGTTTTATAGATGTGTGGTGTAGTTTAGGTGTTTCTGTGAATGTGCTCCAGTTTGCTTTTGATTCATTAAACCTCTTATGGGAAGATGGACTGCTTGGGCATATACCTATATATGTTAATGAAGTGGGGAAATGGCCACTAACATATGGGTCCGTGCCCACACCCCACGCAAGACATGGAAAGAGAAGTGCAGAACCAATAGACAAGTCAAGATGCGAGTATGTATTGTGTCTTAAGTTTTCGTGTGTAGGCAGTTTTGTGTTGAAAAGGCATGCTCCAGAGGATGTAAGAAACATCTCTATAAGGCGACCTCGGGCATCCGTTGTGGAGGAGCCCCAAAGAGAGTTGAGCGCATTAAGGACGCCTGTGAGGATGTGTAGTTCGGGTAGTTAGTCAAACAGTGCCTTGAAATCAGAGCTCACGAGTGCAAAATCAGGAGAGATCTAAATGGAGCATACCGTTATCAGCCTGTTAAATATTATCGCACGGAGTGCTACAGCCTGAAGGAAAGTTATTAAAGAGAGAGGATGGCATGCTAATGATTTCCAGGCGACAATGGTCACACCGCCTGAAGAGTTTGTGCAGCCAACCCTGTCCTTGTTTGTTTTTGAATTTGTTTGTTTTGAATTGAGGTGTATTTCTTTGACCCACATGACACTTGGCTGATTGGCATGCAGCATCTCATACACATCGTCAAGATTTCTAAGGAGGCGTCTGCAGTTCCGCTGAATGATGTTTTCTGTTCCCATCATTTACATTTTAGGATGACTGGAGTGCGTGTGTGTGTGTGTGTGTGTGTGTGTGTGTGTGTGTGTGTGTGTGTGTGTGTGTGTGTGTGTGTGTGTTATGTGTCGTCTTTCGCGGCTTTACTCTGGGAACGGGCTTTTTGGGCCTCTCTGTTGGCTTTGACGTCGGGGTCCGCTCCTTGCGCTGCGTTGCAGGCAGGAACGGCCCGACATCCCTTTCCTCATCAAATGTCAGAGGGGTGCCAGACGCACCGGGCCCTGTGGACTTGGCCCTCCTTCGGGGGATCCCTTGGTTTGAGCCGCCACCGCCGAGGGCGTCGGAGGTTCCAGAGGTGGCACAGCAGGTGTGGTGGCGGTGGGAGCCGATGCGGGGCCCCCTGTGTCCATCCCCTCGGCACCCTCCAACCCTGATGATGATGATGTTTGAGTTTAATGGCGCAAGGCCGACTAAGGGAAAAGAGCGCCAAACAATAGTGATTACATGAAAGTGGCATGAAGTAAAAGTAGAACATTTCAGTAAAAATAAACAAAGTAAAACACAACGTAATGAAGATAACTGCTGTAAAGGGCCAGGTTGTCAACATGCATGATAAGAAATCAGATGCAAAAATTTTACGTCGGTAAGAAACTCGAAAACGCGTTTGATTGAACACATGGCTTCATCTCCTAAGAAGTATGATGGGTGTGGTGGAATATGTCGCGTGTGTAGTTGTGGGAAGTATTTGTGTCGTGTTGTGTCAAGTGCCTTACATTGTATAAGAATGTGGATCACGGATAGGGCCTCTGCGCACCTGCTGCACAGAGGTCTTGGAGACCCCGTGAGAAGGTGCGAGTGCATTGCATGAGTGTGCCCTATCCGTAATTTAGCCAAGGCGACTTCAGTGTATCTATTACGTGTGTCGGTGGTGTATGGTCCTAAGTGTGGTTTTATTACGTGTAACTTGTTGTCTGTTTGTTCACTACAGTGTGTTTGCCATGTTTTGCGAAGTTGCTGTCTGATGTGTGGCTTCACGTCGGTGTAGGGTAATGTGGTTATGTGTACTGCATTCGAGAGTGTAGCAGCAGCAGCCATTCGATCCGCGGCTTCGTTCCCGGCTATACCACAGTGGCCAGGAATCCAGCAAAGGACCAGTTCAAATTTATGGACATACACAGACATAATACCTTTGATGACAAGATTTACAACGTGATTTTTTGAAGACTTTGTTGACGACAATGCCCGAACAACACTGAGTGAATCTGTATAGATAATGAATTGTGGGATGTGGCTTTGAAGTATATGATTAACAACAAGAAGTACACCATAAGCCTCTGCCGTAAATATGCTAGTATAACTGTTCAGAGTTTTAGTGACATTAAGGCCGGGTCCATGCGCAGCGCAGGACACAGAGGTGGAAGTCTTAGAGGCATCCGTATAAAATTCAGAACACTGATACTTCTCCTGCAAATACAAGAAGTGCTGCTGAATTGCACATGTGGGAGCTCGGTTTTTATCTACATGTGTGAAATACGTGTCGCATGACACAGGGCGGAGATGCCGTGGTGCTATGAAATCTCTTACAGAACTTTGGATGGTGTCTAAAAAGGAGACAGCAAGCTCTGACGCTTCCTCTCTAACTCTGTAAGAGAAGGGCGCAGAGAACGATGGTCGATTTAAAAGGAGTTCAGTCATGGAGGTATCATGAAAAACTGATTTAAAACGATGGTGAGGCATGGATGAAACTTTAAAAGCATAAAGGAGGTCTGTGTATGCTCGCTGACGTTGTAGGTTCCATTTGTTGCACTCTACATACAGGCTTTCAACTAGACTAGTTCGGAAGGCGCCACACGCCAGGCGGAGCCCTAGATGAAGCACAGGGTCCAGCATTCTGAGGGATGTTTAAGTGGCTGACCCATAGAAAATGCTACCATAGTCCAATCGTGAACCTATTAGGCTTGTAAAAACACGTAAAAGAAGTTGTTTGTCAGCACCAAAAGAAATGTGCGAGAGAACCTTCTGGATAGTCAGTGTTTTTAAGCATTTATGTTTTAGTTGTTTTATGTGTGGGATGAATGTGAGCTTTTCGTCAAAGATAATACCTAAGAACTTGTGTTCCTTTTTTACAGAAATAGAGACACCGTGGAGTTGAATTTCTGGATCCGGCCGAATGCCACGCCTCTTTGAAAACAAAACACGAGTGCACTTTTCTGGATTAAATTTAAAACCGTTGCTATCTGCCCAGCCGGCAAGCTTGTTCCCACCAAGCTGGACTTACCGCTCGCAGATAGACAAGGTACACTATTTGAAAGTAAGTTGAACGCGTCTACATAAATTGAACATGAAATCGATGGTTGTAGCGCCTTCCGAAGAGAATTCATTTTTACAATAAACAAAGTGTAACTCAAAACTCCACCTTGCGGCACGCCGTTTTCCTGCACATGAACCGTAGAAAGTGAAGTTCCAACTCGCACGCGAAACGTTCTTCCAGACAGGTAACTGGCAAGCGTGTTCATCATGTTACCCGACATGCCAAAGGACTTCAAATCGCTGAGGATGCCGTACCGCCAAGCAGTATCGTACGCCTTTGCAAGATCAAGAAGACCGTTATACAGCACTGCTTGTGGAGGAAAGCATCTTTTATATACGCCTCTAATGCAACGAGTTGATCGTTGGTAGATCGCCCCGCCCTGAAGCTTGCCTGACAGCTCTCGAGAAGACCACTGTACTCTAAGAAGTACACAAGTCTCCTGTTTATCATCTTCTCGAAAAGCTTACACAGGCAGCTTGTCAGGGCAATGGGGCGATAACTGGCAGGAGAGGAAGGGTCCTTCCCTTCCTTTAGGAAAGCCACTACTATGGCCTCCCTCCAAGAGCGTGGAAAGTGCCCCCGAAAGAAATATTTTATTGTAGAGGTGAAGAAGTGTTTCAAGCGTGTCTGCATGTAAGTGTGGTATCATTGTGTATGAAATCCTGTCTGCCCCTGGTGCTGAAGGTTTACAAGTACCGAGTGCGAATTTCAGCTCATGAAGTGAAAAGGGGGTGTTATAAGATGAGTTCGACTTATTACTGTCTCGCAAGGACTTCTTCTCACATGATGCTTTGTGTTTAATGAAAGTGTTGGTGTAGTGTGCTGAGCTGGACACGTGTTCGAAGTGTTGTGCAAGCGTGTTGGCCTGGTCTTCGAGTGTGTCCCCAGTTGTGCTAACCCGGGGCAGGCTGTGTCTGTTGTCCTTTTAGTTTGCGTATTCGTGTCCAGACTTTGTGACTGCGGTGTATGAGTTGATGGAAGTGAGGAAGGCGCGCCAACTCTCACTTTTCGCCTCACGACGCACACGCTTCCCAAGAGCCTTTGCCCGTTTAAAGGAAATGAGATTATCTGGCGTGGGGTACCGGCGAAGGACACCCCACGCCTTGTTCTGGGCCTCTCGCGCCCGCCTACAGTCCTTGTTCCACCAGGGCCTCCTTGGGTTGCGGGACGCACTGGAGGCCTGGGGCATGGACTTTTCCGCGGCGTCGAGTATGTGTGCTCTGACGAGTTGGGCTGCTTCCTCCACGTGTAGGTGTTTTATGGTTGTGTGGTGTGGTTTAGATGTTTATGTGAATGCACTCGTTTGCTTTTGATTCATTAAACCTGTTATGGGAAGATGGACTGCATGGGCCTTTACCTATGTACGTTAGGGAAGTGGTCACTACCATATGGGTCCGTGCTCACGCCCCACTCAAGACATGGAAAGAATTGCTGAACCAATAGCCAAGTCAAGATACGAGTATGTATTGTGTCCTAAGTTATGGTATGTAGGCTGTTTTTTCTTGAAAAGGCATGCTCCTGAAGATGTAAGGAATTTCTCTATCAGGCGACCTCGGGCATCCATTCTAGAGGAGCCCGAAAGAGAGTTGTGCACATTAAGGTCGCCTGTTAGGATGTATGGTTCGGGCAACTGGTCGCCTAGGCGAAAATGTGCTGCTGGTTTTTAGTTGGTTTCAGCTGGTCCCAACTGGGAATTGGCTGGGGTAAACTGGAATAAACTGGTCCCAGTTGGGAACTAGCTGGTCCCACTACCAGCTGCAAACTGGGACCAACAGGCGACTAGCTGGGAATCAACTGGTCTCAACTGGGACGACAGGTGGCTAGTTGGGAATAAACTGGTGCCAGCTGGGACCAACAGGCAGCTGGCTGGGAATGAACTGGTCCCAACTGGAATTAATTCCCAGCCAGATGGGAGCAGCAGGTCCCAGCTGGCCCCAGCTGAAATAAATCCCAGCCAGTTGGGACCAGCTATTTACCTGCTGGAAACCAACTGGTATAAGCTGATCCCAACTGGAATAAATTCCAAGCCAGATGGGATGAGCGTCTAACAGGTGATCCCAACCAGTCCGAAGAAATGACATCAGCTAGAATGAACTAATGAACAGTTACCACATTTAGTCATGTTGATATATGAAAAAGAAAAGGAAGTTGAGTGGCATAATGTCGTAAACAACTTCTGAGTAATTTATACCACCTTTATAACGCGCACCAAAATGTCAACACAGAGGTGTTGTTCTTTGCCTCCATCAGAAAAAGAGCCACCATGGACAGGATTGCTCGAGTCCTCGGGCTCAGCAGCACAATGCCCTAGCCAGTCACCAGTGCACCACGGCAGGTTATGATGCGATTTAAACACATGCCATCTTACCCATGCTGAATTTAAAATAGTATATACACAGTAGCGTAAAAAGGGACCTTGCCCTCTAGGCACAGCCAAACATGAAGGCACTTCAAACAGCCAAGGTGGTGTCCCAGCCGGCAGGTTAGCATATCCAGAATGAAAATTCAGTAAATTGCAGGTTCTGTTCAACTAACATATCTTTACAACTGTTCTGTTTCCAAAACAATTGGCTAAGTAAACAGAATTTAGGTGCACATTAAGTATATGCTTCAATAATTTTATAAGTACATTTTCAATGATGTGTAGGACTTCGAAGCTGTGTAGTCTCAATAGAAATGTTGATTTATGCAGGGAAAGGAGAGACGGGGTCTAATTGTACTTTTATTTCAAAGTGCATGGCAGAAAATTCCGGGCGAAAGATACAACACACAAAATTCAACTGAATTTCAGTTCAGAGGAACTGTCTTAGAATATCTCAAGACTTCGTTGAAACATCAAAGACCACCGAACACCAAAAGGATGAGCTACACATTTCGCAACACAAATGGTGAGGTTTTGGAAACAATCAAGGCCTTGTTGCAGAATACATACCACAGTCTAATGTAAATCAATATGTCATGCCATTAAAAAAACAGGTTGCACACTTACACTTATAGGTTACTGCACATAGAAAATATGAAGTGAAAGGTGAAATAATAACCACCGCAACTCTAGTCGTGGTGCAGGCAGAACCAAAGCACCTCACACTAGAACTTATCACTGGTAGATCAGACACCACAAAGGACAAAAAAATATACATGTCATTACTGAAAAGATGAAAAAACATTTGTCCCCACTCCAGCTCAAAAGCCTTTGTGCCACTACAGCTGCCTGCTGGCTAACGATTTACATAAGAAACATGGCCTGGATCTGTGATGCATGCAACTCAAAAGGCAGAGGGATCAACACAGATAGATCAGGAAGGGTATATTACACCTGACTCTTTACCAAAAACAAGAAAATCAGACCAAAGGGGTACGAGTCAAGACTTCACACTTATACGGGGGCAGCTGGAAAGCCATTGTGCACACCAAGGTAAACATTCAAACACTCAACATACCGGCTCTATTTCACACATGATGGCACACTCAGAAAACTCAGCGACAATAGGCTGTGGGCCTCACATGTTCGAATTACAAAAGAGCCCACTGGACTCGCACCCCAAAAACAGGGGAAACACTGCTTGGTTCATTTTATCACCTACACTCCTTGAACACTTGGTACATACACAAGTTTACAAAGCGTACCAGCCATCAACACATTATATGCCATCAGAGTAGCGATCACATTGAAATTGTTAGGTAACACTACAATCCAAATCCCAGCCGCGGCCGCCGCTTTTCTGATGGAGGCGAAAAGCAAAAACGCCCATGTGTACGAGATTTTGACGCACGTTAAAGATCCCCAGGTGGCCAAAATTAACCCTGAGCCCGCCACTACGGCGCGCCTCATCACTTGCGTTGTATCGGCGCGTTAAACCCCACAATCAATCAACACTGCAATCACACTACAGACGGCATTAACACAACTCAGGAACTTGCAAACAGCACTTTTTGCATAAGAACAGTGACAAACATTTCATTTCCAAAATTTACGAACATGGATGGAAGAGCTGTAGGCAGCACCTCCACAAGCTTTTTTCCACCTAGGCTTTCACACTTCAATATGTGTGATGTTTTCATGATTGCTTTGGTGACATACTTTTGTGACACTGCAAACACCTTCTTGTTGCCAAAGTGATCAGTGGCTGACAGCAGAGTCTCTGCCTTGACAAATGTTCCTGACATTAGCAGAACTGTGGAGTCAGTTTTGTATGGCCGTTTGTACTGTTCGCTGTGGAACACAAACCCAGACACTGCAACTCTGTCATGTTCCACAACAGGCCCAGCTATTATGTCTCCCATCTCCTCATGAACCCATGCAAGCAATGAAGCTGACACCGGTCGTGTTGTTCCGAGTGGAACAACAGCTTGTTTAGTTGTTGTGGGAGACTTTGAAAGAAGTTCCTGCGTTTGAGTGCTTGCTAGCGCTTTCAAGTTCTCAAGATTTGCCGTCATCATCAAGCGCTCAACAATTTGTTGCGAGACTCCATGCGCTGACGTCACCAACTTCTTCACCTGGCCGATGTTTGACTCAAACATAAAGAACGAATGTGCCCACAGGGGACCCTGTAATGCAGCACTTTTAGGCAGGTGCAACAGTTGGTGCATGTTGAAGGTCATCTCTGCCTCATCGTACAGGAACTGCACTCCTACAACAAACCTCACGATGCACTTTGTGCTCTCGGTGATGTCATCATCACTGACGGTGTCCTTCAGCAGCAGTGCAATGCCTCGCACGAGCAGTGAGTAGTGCCTTGAATACTTAGCAGGCAAAACGCCCACAACACAAGGCAGTGAAAAAAAAGCAACCACTGCTGCCACCAGTGGCTTTCCAGTACTTCCTCTGAAGAGACCGTGGCAGACGTGGGAAGCACAATGGTGGCTTTATGCTCAGCAGCCGCTCATCTAGCTCGTAGAGGTCGTCTGGTGAGCCGATGTAGAAAGGCTGACCAACACTTGCAAGCCAAAGTTCAGTGAGCTGGCGGGTGACCCCTAGCAGCACACAGTGCATGTAGTCCGGAGTGAAACTCCACACAATGTCGAAGTGCTGCAGGTTGATCAGGGCAGAGGGCCCCTTAACTCCCTGAACAGCTTTACTGCTAGCTGCAGCTTCAGCCATCATCTTGAGGGTTTGCTGTGATGTCCTTTCTTCCACAGCACCACCAACAGGGTACTTTATGGTTCCTGTTACCGTGGGAAGAACCATGTCAGGCTTAGTTTGGAGTAGAAATATAGCATTCCTGAACTAAATGAGATACAAAATGAATACAAGTGAAAAAAGCTAATAAAACCAGCAACTGCTTTGAGAAAAGGTCCTTCGATAGCAAATAGTGCAAACAGAAACAACTAATGAGAAAGGATTAATCACATGCCAGCAAGTTCCTCATCTGCCTGAATTTTTCCTGACCACTCTTTACCTTAAATTCATTCCCGAAATGAATAATTAGAACCAACTTCCCCAGTTTCATGAGCAAATGAATAGGAGTTTACAGAGAAAATATAGCCTTTTCAGAAGCTGCTAATAATGCCTGAGAGCTTCCCAGCAATGCTTAAGGTAATTCTTACAGTACCAATGCAATAATTAAGGGTACATTACATTTTTTATGATGTTTTATAACAATGCCACACTAATAAGGGGCTAGTCAAAGCCTGGAAAGCTATGAAAAAAATATTGCTTACGATCGATAGGTACACCTTGGTGCAGGCACCAGCCGCAGCCGTAGTACCCGTTGTACTGAGCCATATTCTGCATAATGGCTCGTGCAGAAGAGTCCGCCGTACAACTCACGCAGTACACCTGCATAATGGCATAAGTTGGTTGTAATGCAGAACAACTACAGCACACTTGGCCATGGTCTGTATGGCTTAACAAACTTACCATCGAATGGATCATCTGTGTGCCCACAGTCCATGAGACACCGTCGAGTCCCAGTTCATCCATTTGCTTCACAAAACTTCCTAAGAGCAAGGTCATATCGGGGCGTGACTGCCCATACCACAACAGTGGTACGAGCACGTTGTTCTGCCGCATGTGTCGCGGGAGTTCGTTCACCACGACCTGCACTGGCCACATGCTGTAGTTTGACGACTTAAATATCGGTGCACCATCTGCATTGAGCGTCAGGGTAAGGTCATGTTCTGAAATCTCCTTTCTGATGCGCCTGTACATGTCTCCATCCGTCATATCTGCCTTGCTTTCTACCTCACCAGGGTTTTGGTTAATCACGTTCAGGCGATCCAGAAGTGCACTGGCAACTTCCTTGTCAGCCAGTTGCGAAGTAAGCTGCCGCTGAAGAGGCAAGCTAACAAAAAACTGCCCATCACGCGTCATCTCGTGACCACTGTACGGCTTGCCACACTCCCTGCACTGGCCTTCTTGAGAATTTCTTTCCACGAGGCGGCCTGATGTTTCTGATATCGACGCCATGCACTCATCACAGTAGAAGTGAAATCTTGCAGCTTCAATTCCTGCACCCACGAATTTCTTAAACAGATGTTTGGTTGCAGGGACGTCTTTTCTCCGTAGAATGTAACGTAGAATGTAATGTAACAGATGAGCTTCTGCAACGCTTCTACGCCTCGCCAGGGCAGGCCAAACTCGACGTGGCTCCTCATCGTCGTTGTGGCCGTAACTCCAGTACGTTGCATCACAATCACCGAAGTCATCTAGGGGTGGCTCCTCGTCGTTGTCTATGTGGGCGGAACTCCAATTCAGGTTAGAATCACGCAGTTGTGTGGCATCGTCATTCAGGGGTGGTGAGCGCTCCTCACTGCCGTTATGATCAGAAGAAATCGTGCCATCGAAATCGCACGGTTGTGTGACATCGTTGTTACTACACTGAGCGCTGTTTTCAGCAGTGTGACAACCGGTGCTCGCCAGACAAGCGATGTCTTGCTGGTCGCATTTCATTAAGCGGCATCGTGTAGTCTTCGGAAGATCCTTCGTCGCGCCATCACAATCGTCCAAATACCGCTTTCGCGGCCTCATCTCGTTCAGAAGTTCACTAGTTCGCCGCACAATGCAATGCGCCGCCGCCGTTAGCACAAGCCACACAATAAATAAAAATTCCAGTACCTTGTGTGTGAGCCTACACCGCTTACACAAACTGCACGACTCGATGTGACAAAGAATCAGTGCACTCAGTGAGGCAACTGAAAGCGCGTTGCAAGCTAGGTGCGCTAGGTGACGTATATTCCGTGTTCCGCATGTCCCAGAACAACTATGTGCAAAAAAGTAAGCTTAAAAGAAAAAAATTTGCGTTTTGTTTTAAATATATGAAGAAATAGAACGCTTTTTTCTGGGAGGGGGGAGTGGGTTGGCAGTCACAACAAGGACCACGCCGCTAGTGTTGCAAGCGACGTGTTGGTTGTGTCCGAGACAACCGCTGTTATCAAACCCTCGTAATTCACAAATTGCGCATTTTCATTTTTTCTCTTCACATCATCGCCAAGTTACGGGAATTATAGGCTTTAGTTGATTAATGGCAACCCAATCAGTCCCAGTTGCAGCACCTCACTACAGAGCTTTGCGCCGCTGACGTTTGTTGCGCCTCTTGCGGTGCTTCTCGGCTGGTGTCAAGCGAATTCACTACTGCATTTCTTCAATGGTTTCAGCATCCATGTGTGCTTGCTTGCTTGTTCGTTCTTTGTTCGCCGAAGGTCTAGCTTGGTTTTTTATTACTGGCACGCCTGTTGTGTGGCGGCGAAATCAAAATTATTGGTTTTAGCGCGTCCCCCTTACTGATAAGTTGTATTGGTGACTTGCATGCGCATGCACACGTGCAAACACAGTCATGCATGCTGTGGTTAGATTTTTAATTGACGAGGCGAAGAAGTTGCATGTGGTGCCCGTGGACGACATTGCGGATTTCTTCCCGAACAACGAGTTTGACTTCGATAAGAAGTTCGTGTATTCCGTCTACTGGCATGACCCTGTGGAGGACGCCAACACGGGATTGTACGACGCCCAAGTGCTCATGCTTGGCGGTAAGCTGCATGATCACAAACCCCTTGTTCAAACTCATCCGAATGATGTTTACTTGCGCTCTATTCATACTACAGACACCAAAGAAGATCTTGAGCGGCGGATGTTGACAAAAAGGTTGCCCATACCGAAGGTTCCACAGGACGTCGGACCGCCTGGTGACCACGACGAGCCGAATGCCAGTCAGCGGAAAAACCGATAAGCAGGTGTGCGAATTTGCACGGCATTCCGTAGAGGAGTAGAGAAAAGTATTGTACCGACTTTTATTTTCGCGATAGCAAGTTCGGTGCATTCGCCATCAACCAATGAACATCCAACGCATCTTTCATCAACATGTTTATGAAAGATGTGTTGGATGTTGGATGGAAGGTGCCAGGGGTTTGCAAATTTTCCCTGGCACCTTCACACTGCAGTTTTCCAGTTGGGTCACTATTTGTGGCTGCCCTTTTGAAAATAATAATAATAATAAAAGGTAAAACAGCTTTTGTGCACGCGAGGAAAGCTTGCTTGCTGGTTAATTTTTTTCTTTTGTAGAACATGTATAAAGCCCAAAACGGGGTAGGCTTCGCCCTTAGACGGAAGCAGGGTTCTGATATTGCAAAGGAGTAATTGCTACTGTTGCCTTATTGATAAATAAAAAGCCCACAAAAAGCTACCTTTGTGCAACGTTTTGCATACTTATCAAGCCAACGGTTTTTGCAAAATATCTTCAAAGAAACTGATTTGTAATCTGAATTATTGCGTATATTTGGCAATAAATGCATTTCTTTCTACACTGTTGCATCATATTTTCCGGGCTGTACAGTTAGTAAAACACTCCCGTTGTGGTAATTTTTTGAAAAATGTGAAACATTTTAATAGAATACAGCATCTAAATGTTCTGCAATATTTCAGAAACGAAAACGAAACCAGGCAGCCGTGAAAGCCAAAACTTACAGCGCTATACTCGAAAGGACCATGCAAAGTGCTCTCGACAACAACAAGGCGGGTCCATCACGGACTGGATCAAGAGGACTGGTACGGGCCACATTTATATTTGAAGTCTTCTAAATCATTTAATTTGCTCATGTGAACACTTACTATTTTTTTTACGTTTTAGGGGGCAAAGAGAGCGCGAAACGCTACAACTAGCGAGTCCGACAGTGACAGTGATTCCCTTTGTGCGAAGAGCGAACTGCGGAAAGTCCTGGAGGACAAAAAATTTTGGAAAGAGAGGGCTTTGACCCTGGAGAAAGAAAAAAAAGCCCTCTTTGAGCAGCTGACCTCGGTACAACAGTGCCTGTACTCAAAGATTTTTGACCGTGAGTGCTGACATAGCCTTTTTGAATTAATTTTAATTTTGTCTCTCATCTGTACTACATCATTTTTTTTAGTCGAACGTCGTATCTGCACTTCCAACGAGGCCACATCAAAAGGAACGGAAGCTAGGCTGCAAGCTTCAAACAATGGCAAGCATATAATGGCACCATATAATATGTGATGTTACTTGTTGGGCATAATTTTGTATATATAACTTGTGACATGTTGCCTGGTATAGTGTTCAAGCCCCAGGAAACGCCAGCCTACTCCTTTAAAATACACAAATTGCATACTATATGTAAAACATTGGTGTTGTTACCAGAGCCCAACATGTTTGCATGGTCTGTAACTGCTGTAACTTCAGTTATACTTTTTTTTAGCCAAACATCGTGCTGGCAATGGTGGAACCTCTTCTGCAACTTCGGCGCAAAGATTGGGCCCTGTTCACACTGGTTGTGCGACCACATCTTCTGCTACACCAAGAAGACTGGTGCCGGCAAATACTGGCAAGTCCTATGTGTAGCACTATAGTTGCATATATTAACACTTTGCATTGCAGCTGAGCACTGCTTCGATGTATAAAACTTTTGTTATTTTCTTGCCTAGTTCAGTAACCTAATGTTTTTGCACAAAGGAGTGCTATCCTACTTGCTTATAATATCTAAATTGTGTTCTGTGTGTAAAGTGTGCATTGACTACTACTGTCTTTTACTGGAGGTGAAGATGCATGAATGGTCTGTGATTTTGTCTGTACTTTTGTCATTTGTTTAGCCGAACGTCAGGTCAGCAATGGTGCGACTGCCTCCACTGCTGCTGCTGCCGCTGGATCCGAAGAAAGACGCGGCATTACAAAAACTGGCAAGCCTTGCACTATACCTAGCATATGTTAACACTGTACAATGTGGCTGCTACTAATACTGCTTTAACTTTTAAAAGCAGTAGCTGTTTAAAGCTATTTTTTACAATTAGCCAACACCTTATCTTTAATGCTAATGAACAGCGATCTTGTTCATTTATTTGTTGATGTTGGTTGCAATGTGCAAATCTGGTTTCACTTTGAGTGCTTTGTATGAGGCCATGTGTGGATAGTAAATGACCACACATTGAAAGAAGGCAGATATGTTCAAAAATGCTGAAGTATGCCTTTCAGCGAAGGGCTGCTGCAATAAAGAGGGCTGTCAGTACAGTAGCTGTACTGGTCCCAGCATTCTTTAGGGTGTCAATGCTTTGCTGTGAATGGCAATATTAATATTTAAACATGCACTGGTTGCTTGGTTCCTAGTAACTTTTCGTTTTAGGACCTATGGGCATTTCTAATAATCAAGAAACTTTTCTTTCAATGCAGTGGCCACCACTGCTCCCATTGCAGATAACAGGGCACATGAAAGTCCTGGTAACAAAGAGCAGCCAAGTGGAGCCCCTGGTATGGACATACATTATTGCACATTCTTGAGCATAATCTGCAGTTTGTATTGCAGTTACTAGTGCATGTCTTGCTGATCCAGTTTATGGTTTTGGGGTGTTGCAACGACTAATACATACAAAAGTGTCCATCCGGTCGGCACCCTCCAACGCACTGGAGGACAGGGAGGCAGGGGCGGGAGCTGCACCGGTCCCTACAAAAGAGGTTGTCACCACAACCGCTGCTGACTCAGCAAGCGGCGTGGCAACGGATTTGGCTGCCTGAGGCACGCCAGGGGGGGGGGGGCGGCGGAGGGACCAGGTACTCGCTGAACTGGGTCCCTGTGGACACCAGACGCCGCTCCGCCCCCGGCGAGCTGCGTCGGCGTACCTCCTCAAAAGGAAAGAGGCGAACCTCTTCCACGCCTCTGGGACGGTGATGTTCTCAGTGACCTTGATGTTGATTATCTTTTTTTCTCGTTGAAATTTTTCGCCTTTGCGGGAGTATGCCTCATGCGGCCCTTCGCAGTTGATACAAGAGAAGGTGTTGAATGAACAGTTCTCGGTAGGATGAACCTGGGCCGCGCATTTTGCCCAGGTTGTTCGGCCACTGCAAGAGTTGGTACCGTTCCCGAACCACTGGCACTTAAAAAAGCGCCGTAAGTTCGGGATGTACGAACGGATGGAGCATCGGATAAAGCTGGCATTTATATGCTGCGGAAGTGTTGAGCGGTTAAAGGTATAGATGATGTGCTTGGTGGGAGTCTCCTTGTCGTCTCTGCGGATGGTGATGCGCCTCACGGCTGTGACGCCGTGATCCTTCAAGCCCGCAAGGAGATCCGCATCCGTTTTGGTCAAGAGATCTGGCTCATAGATCACACCCTGTGAGCTGTTGAGGCTGCGGTGGGGTGTGACCCTGATGTCCAGATCAGCCAGTCGAGTTTGAGCTAGAAGCTTTGTGGCCTGCTGCTTGTCGTTTACCTCGACAACGACGTCACTAGTCCTTTGTTTTTAAGCCTTTTAAGACGTTCCAATTATGCCTTCAAGATATTTTGCAATCAAGAACACTGACTGCGATGCAAGAGGTTGGGCTGGATTGGGGGATTCCATGACAACAAATCGAGAAAAAGTATCCGGTTCAGGAAATGTTAAGGATGGCAATGGGGGAAAAGATACGTCGGTGCGGCCCCTTTTCAAGGACCGATCACGTTTAGAGGGGGGGGGGGGGTTTAAAAATACCATATGCTATAGTATAGAAGCAGGGAACGGGGGTACTTTCTTTACTCGGGTTACCCTGATACCGGAGAGGTCCCGGAGCTCCCTGCCCGGTAAACAGACAGGGAGCCCATCCGCTGGAGCTTGACCTGGGCTCCGACTGCCATCGTTTCAGGTTTCTACCCTTATCCTTAAAACTCGTTACCACGGTCGGTTACAGCGTGAGTATGGGGGCTCGGGGTCCACGGTGTCGCCAGTACCGTCACCAAAATTACTCAAGGTGCCCCGTGGGGGGGCATATACGCCTTTGCCGTTGGATGATGAAATGGACGTAACACCCACGCCAGTTAGGTCAGCTGTTCAGGCAGACGAGCAGCGTGGCAACATCGGCCACGAAAAAAACCAGCTCCGCGCATAACTGGCCTTAACGCAAGCTCAGTAACATAGGTAACGCCACCGGTATGCAACACTCAGATACACGCTGCCCTCTCTCCTTATACACTTATGGTAGTACAGTGCATTAGTCAATTGAACTGCAGGGGCTTAATGAAAAACTCGGATGACCTATACGAAATTCTTCATAAAAACCAATGAACCATTATATATCTTCAGGAATCTCACTTACAATCGAAACAAACAAACATTCTGAAGCACTATTCTGTGTTTAGGAAAGATAGGGACGAGTGTTCTCACTCCTCTGGTGGTGTAGCAATAGTTCTACAACATTCATTCTCTGTCAAATTTTTCCTTTGACAACAGCTCTTGAAGTAGTTGCTGTACGTGTAATAATCGCCAACAGGTTAATAACGATAGCTTCAATATATATTCCCCCTGACTTTAGCCTTTGTAGTCGAGAATTTGAATCCCTAATTAATCAGCTACCGGAACCATTCCTACTGGTGGGCGAATTTAATGCCCACAGTAAACTCTGGGGATCTGAACGCGAAGATGGTCGGGGCCGTTTAATTGAAAAATTCTTACTGTCATCTGGTGCCTGTATATTTAATCAAAAGAAACCAACATACTATAGCACAACACACAACACCTACTCACACATCGATTTTGCAATTGGTTCATCCATTCTCTTCCCTTCGTTCGAGCGGAATGTGGATTCCAACCCTTATGGAAGTGACCATTTCCCTGTCACTCTTAAGTGCCTAGATACACTCTCTGACAGTTCCATATACCATAAAAGGTTTAAAGAAACCCGTGCAGACTGGGTGGCTTTTAATCAAAGGTCATAGCTCTCCTACACGCTCATAAAACATTTACAGATTCATGAAGCTTGTAGTATTGTTACCACACACATTACAGAGGCTTCCAAGAGTCCAATCCCTCAAACCTCCGGTATTCCTCAAAATCCCAGAAGGCCATGGTGGAACGGGGAGTGTCGAAACGCGCGCAAAGCACAAAACAAGGCGTGGGGTAACCTTCGAAGGTACCCAACGGCACAGAATCTCATTGCTTTCAAGCGTGCCAAGGCAGTTGGAAGGCGTATTCGTCGAGAAGCCAAAACCAACAGCTGGAGAGGTTTTGTGGGTTCGATAAACTCTTACACTGACCCAAGCAAGGTGTGGAACCGAATAAGAAAGTTCAAGGGGCACAAAACAACCTTACCTCTGGGTAGTACCACTGGTAACACATTAGAAGATCAGGTAAACACACTGGCCAAACACTTTGAACTTATATCAAGCTCTTCATATAGACAGATTTATGAGGTACCAAACATCTTCTGAGCGCAAATCTATTAGGGACATCAAAAATCGTCACAAGACTCTTACAACTGTCCATGTTCCATCCACGAGCTTTAGGTTGCCTTGGCGACTTGTAAGACATCAGCACCAGGTGCAGACCAAATCACATACACAATGATTCAACACCTCCACGAAGACACCCTCGAAGCACTCCTTTATTTGTTTAACAAGATATGGAGTGCAAGACATCTTCCACGGGCTTGGAAAGAGGCAACTGTAGTACCATCGATAAAACAAGGGAAAGATGCCTCTTCGCCTTCTAGCTATCAGCCAGTGGCTCTTACCAGGTGGTTAGGTAAACTGTGCAATGTGGCAAATAGCAGGCTCAGGTACTTTTTAGAATACCACGGTAATCTAGATAGCTACCAGGCAGGTTTCCGTTCAGGAAGATCTACAACTGACCAGCTTGTGGCCTTGGAATCGTACCTCAAAGGTGCTTTTGTCCATAGGCAGCACTGTATGTCTATTTTGTCCGACTTGGAGAAGGCGTACGATACTGCATGGCGCTATGGCATCCTGCGTGACCTCAAAGCTTACGGTGTATCTGGAAAGATGCTCAACACTATAGAAAGCTACCTGTCTGAGCGAACTTTTTGCGTAAAGGCCAGAGCATCACTTTCTAGAGTACACATTCAAGAAAACGGGGTCCCGCAGGGTGGAGTACTGAGTTGTACACTTTACATTGTCAAAATGAACTCACTCCAAAAGTCACTGCTACCCGCAATTTTCTACTCAGTCTACGTTGGTGATATTCAAATGAGCTATGTCTTGTAAGTTACAACTTGGTGCTAATAAACTTGAAAGGTGGGCCGATGAAAGTAGTTTTAAGAATAATCCTGAAAAGAACACGTGTACTGTTTTCTCGGCAGCGTGGAGTCTGGCCTTACCCTGAAGTCCGAATAATTAATGTAGCGATTCCCGTCAAAAATGAACACAAGTTTCTGGGTAGCCTGCTGGACGAAAGGCTCACATTTATCCCCCACATTAAACAACTCAAAATTAAGTGCACTAAAACTATGAACGTTATTAAAACCCTATCTGACCAATCATATGGTGCAGATAAGACATGCTTGCTCCGTCTTTTCAATAGTTCAGTGCGATCGCGCATAGACTACGGCAGTGTGGTGTATGGTTCTGCTTCGAAAACAGCTTTAAAAATGTGTTTGACCCAGTGTTGCATTTAGGGCTTCGCCTTGCGTCTGGGGCTTTCCAGATAAGCCCTATATAAAGTCTGTATGTTGAAACCGACCAGTGGTGCTTAGAGCACCAACGCACATACATAGCGCTAGCGCTTTTGTACTGCGGGAGAGCGATGTCGATGAGGAACCATCCGTTCAATGCCATTATTCAAAACACATAATCTAAAAAGTTGTTTTTTAGCCGCCCGTCACTCCCTCTGCCTTTTTCTCTCCGAGTGAGAGCACAGGCCAAGGACCTTCGTGTCAGCTTGACCGACACCTACAAAATAAACATCACGGAGTTTATTACACCTTGGAATCTGCTCCCTGTCATCTGCAACATGTCTTTTAAGGAAATTGACAAAAGACATGCACCCAAGGAACTCATTCTGCAACACTTTCTACACTTACAATACATGTACCAATGCACTCCTTTTTATACGGATGCCTCAAAGTCTGCCACTGCAGTGGCATGTGCGGCACATGGTCCCCATTTTTCCGCCACAAGAACGCTAAACAGGAACGCAAGTATATTTACGGCAGAGAAACACGCTATTTTAAAACTGTGGAACATATAACACAAACAAAAACACAACAATTCATTATATTCACAGACTCCTGAAGCATTGTAACAGCGTTACGCTCAGGCAAAAAAGTGTTATATTCACAGACTCCTGAAGCGTTGTAACAGCGTTACGCTCAGGCAAAAAAAGTGTTGTGTTGTGTTGTGTTTTATAGCGCATAAGCAACTTATGCTATCATGCGCCAAACAGAAGGTTTTACGTACAGTCGGGTCCGCTCTTAAAGGAAAACGGCGAGCGCGTGGACACAGTGCTCCGCGAAGCGCTGGCGCCGAGAAGTGGCAAGAATCGGAAGCAGCCCGCAAATGCGTGCTGGCCTCAGGAGGAGGAGCAAACGCCTGTCGTCTGCTACGGCGCGCTCCTACCCGCAGAGCAGGCCAGGGCACGGAAACGCCGCTGTCGAAGGCTGCGTTAGACCGGAAGCGCGCCTATCTTCTCGCTCAAACTTTGGACTGTACTCACTAACTAGACCCCCTTTTAACAGAGGAGCTTTTCTAGAGATGGCCCTGACAAATCTCTGCTGGTATCGTGTCACGCTCTCTGGAGCCAGTTTTTCCGCCACCCAAAAGCAGGTGCGCAGCATTTCAAAAGATAATAAAAAAAGTAAAAGAAAGGCGCTAGGGTCTTCATATTTTGATACAAGAGATTTCATAGCTTTTCTGGAAAAGTGTCTTCCCAGCAAAGAATTGGTGATTAGAGGTGAAGCCAACTTTAAGGGGTCGGTGTAAGCTTGGAAGCTGGCTTTTCCGCATCACCTGTTGCGCAGTGAAGCATGGCGATCTACAGAGGGGGTATAAATACAGAAAACGGCTGTAACTGTTGTTTAAGCGGAACTAGGCGGAAATAAACTGTGCGACAATTAGTCGCCACGACGACTCTTCCTTCACCCAGCACAGCTTCGCTGCACAACCTTCTTCACAGAGTGAAAGGGCACTCAATTTTTTCCCCGTAACCTATAGGTGGCCACCATTTGAAGAGCCTGTCGGGCAGAGCACCTGCATTGCTTGGCCACTTTTGTTATGTATTCTTTCCGTGATAGGGCACGCTATCCCGAGGTCAATAAGCACAGAGGTAAATTTTGGTCTCTGCTGATTTGGCGTGATTATTACTCGCGTGTTGAATATGTAGGTGCAACAACATTCGTACACAATACGAAATCATGTTGCAGCCATACTATACGAAGCAGCAGGTGTGTGTTGGCAGATCCTTTTGGCTGTGCCGACTCCTTCGACGGGCCGATTTTGAAGCAAGCCCAGCCAGCTCAAAATATTTCTGAATTGCTTTCACCTCAGACTCATAGTAAAAAAACAGGGGTTCTTACCCTTCTCTAATCAAAATTAACGTTTTAAGCGGCATCGCAATGCATAAAAACACGAGTAAAGAGGTAGACAGGACGGCGCTTTAGCGCCGTCCAGTCTGCTTTTTCCGGTATTTCTTTTCGCAGTACTGTCAAAAAGCTTTCTAGATGACACAGAGCAAAAAAAAATGCACCTCGTGCTATAATAACAATTAGTTTCAAACTGATGGGGTATTCCGATTTAAAATAAGCAAAAAGAAACTGTAAAACCTGTGAAGCTTGACGGTGAACACGCAATGCACAACGACACCTGAGGTCTACGTTGCTTTCTGGCCTGCACTTCCGCCTGAAGATCTTCGGGGTCCGCACGACACTCACGAGCACGCCGACGAGCAGGTTCGCGAATACGCTAACGATTATGCCCACGAGCGCGTGCCGCGTAACCGCCTGCTCTTCGGCCGAACGAATCATCCGTGGCCTACCCATAGGTAGGCTGAATGTGAATTCAGGTCATGAAATCTCCAGAGCTCCTTAAGATTCCTTTTACTGTATGGCGTTTACATTACACTTTGCACGTTCAAGTCTGTTATTTCCAGCATCGCTTGAAAACGTCGGTATTCATGATTATGCGCAATCTCGGCATTCCGTGCTAGATGTTTCAGGCGGCAGCCCACCTGAGTTACTGTAGCTACTGTTTATCACTATCGGGTGTAATGGCTTGAATCACTCTAAACAAAGTAAAAGATGCGAACGGAAGTGGAAATTGGCACCGAGCTAGCCAGCTCGAAAAAAGTGCGTTTACGGATAATTTGACGGAACATGCTACAGTAATACGATGGTTGTAATAAGAAGCTGTTCTTGTGCTGCTACCTTCATTCTTCTTGCAGCCGCGAGTTCGTCATGGCCAGAGTGCCGGAAAACGAGCGCTGTCAGATTGTAAGGCTGTGTATGCAAGGCATCAAACGAGACATCGCTACGCTGACGAAAAACTTATAAAAACTGTCAACCGCATAATCCAGGCGTACAGGACAGAACGCCGTATCAAAGATTCGCCACAAAAACCGAGGTATCGGGTGACAAGTTCACAGGAAGACTAGAACATCATCGCAGTCGCCGCAGCAAAGCCAGGGGCATCCGTCCGAGAAATCCGCCAAACGGTTGGTGTCCAGGCTTCAAAAACGACCATCAAGCGGCGGTTGCATGAAGCCGGGCTGAAGAGTCAGATTGCAGCCCAAAAACTCCTCCTGCGGGTTGCGAACAAAGAGGTTGCAGTTTCCTCGGCAACACATGTCCTGGACGACACAAAACTGGGCGAAGATCGTCTTTTCCGACGAATGCACCTTCACGAGGTGCTGGGACCAGAAGGATCGTGTTTGGTGACCCACCAACAGCCGGTAAGCTCCTTGTGGCTAATCAATTTGGTTACGTAGAAAAAAATGTTTTAGTCACCGGCACATGAATGAAGCATCTTTACTGCAACTAGTTAATACATTTCGGTAACTTGAATACAGTGGACTCTCGATAATTGTAAGTCACTCGATGATGGTTGGATGTTAATGGCGCAAGGCCAACTAGGGCAAAGAGCGCCAAAACAGTGGTTAAATATGAGACGTGAGAACTTAGACACTGAAATCAATAAGCAAGAACAAAAGTAAAATCAATAAAAGACAGTGAGGATGGCTGGTGTAAAGGGCCAGATTTCATGATGCGTGATAGGAAATTAGGTTTAAAAACTTGACTTCTGACAAATACTCAAACACACGTTTGACGGAAACAATGGCATCGTCACCTAGGAAAAAAGATGGATGTAGGGGAATATGTTGTCTGTAGAGTTCTCTGAAGTGTTTGTGTCGTGTTGTGTGAAGTGCCTTGCATGTGATTAGTATGTGCACTACGGATAGGGCCTCTCCGCACCTGCCGCACTGGGGTCTAGGAGATCCCGTCAGCAGATACGAGTGGGTTGCATGGGTGTGCCCTATCCGCAGCCTACCCAAGGCGACTTCCGTGTGTCTGTTGTGCGAGTCAGATGTGTACCGTCCCAAGTGTGGCTTTATTACATGTAGTTTGTTGTCTGTCTGTTCATTCCAGTGTGTTTGCCATGTTCTGCGCAAGTGTTGTCTTATGTGTGGCTTGAGGTCTGTGTAAGGTAGTGTTATTATGTCTACTGTGTTTCGGAGTGCAGCATTGGCGGCCATTTCATCCGCCAGTTCATTTCCGCCGATGCCAGAGTGGCCTGGCACCCAACACACAGTCACCTCAAGGTTTGAAGAATATGCCAGCACAATTGATTTCAAGACAAGGTTAACTACATGGTTTTTCGAGGACTCTCCGGATGACAATGTACGGACGACACTCAGTGAATCTGTATAGATGATGGATTTAGGAATATGATGTTCAACTATGTGACTTACAACAAGAAAAATGCCATATGCTTCTGCCGTAAAAATACTTGTCTTTACATTCATGGTTCTATATCCTTCAAAATTCGGCCCATGCGCCGCACAAGACACTGCAGTGAACGTTTTCGATGCATCGCTGAAAAACTGTGCAGCCTTGTATTTATCCTGCACATACATGAAATGCTGCAGAATCCCACTTTTCGGTGTCCTGTTCTTATTGTATTTTAAGAAAGACAAGTCACATGCAACAGGACGAAGATGCCATGGTGCTACAAGATCAGTGATAGATGACTTGAATGTATCTACAAAGGAGACCTCATGAATAGTGACCTCGTCCCTTACTCTGAGCGAGAAGGGAACAGGAATGGACGGGCGATTTAAAAAGAGTTTTGATGTGGATGTATCATTAAAAACCGGTTTAAAAGGATGGTTGTCCATTGATGAAATTTTAGAGGCATATAACAAGTCAACATAGGTTCGCTGGTGTGATAAGCACCATTTGTCACACTCTGCGTAAAGACTCTGTACAGGGCTCGTACGGAATGCGCCACAAGAGAGGCGAAGCCCCAAGTGAAGCACTGGGTCGAGCATTTTAAGTGCTGTTTTAGTGGCTGACCCATACACAACACTCCCATAGTCCAATCTAGACCCCACTAGACTTGTGAAAATACGTAACAGGAGTTGCTTATCCGTTCCATACGACTGGTGGGACAAGATTTTAAGAATGTTGAGAGCCTTTAGACATTTATGTTTCAATTGTTTAATGTGAGGGATGAACGTAAGCCTTTCATCCAGCACCACACCTAAAAACTTGTGTTCCTTCCTCACAGGAATCGATACGCCATTAAGGATAATGTCTGGGTCCAGATGGATCCCACGCCTCCTGGAAAAGACAACACAGGTGCTTTTTTCTGGGTTAACTTTAAAACCGTTCTTGTCTGCCCAGCTGGCAAGTTTTTTGACACCGAGCTGGACTTGACGCTCACAGATGGACATATTACATGATTTAAAAGATAGCTGGATGTCGTCTACATACATTGAATAAGAAATTGTAGGTGGCAATGCCTTCCCAAGGGAGTTCATTTTAACTATGAACAGAGTGCAGCTTAGCACTCCACCTTGCGGAACGCCGTTTTCTTGCACATGAACTCTTGAGAGTGCGCTACCTACTCTCACGCGAAACGTTCTTTCGGACAAATAACTAGCAATGGTGTTGAGCATATGGCCCGAAACACCGAAAGACTTTAGGTCACTTAGGATCCCGTAACGCCAAGCGGTGTCATAGGCCTTCTCAAGGTCAAAAAATACCGTTGTGCAAAACTGTTTGTGGATGAAAGCGTCCTTTATGTATGATTCAAGGGCGACAAGTTGGTCATTTGTAGATCGCCCCGCCCTGAAGCCTGCCTGGCAGCCCTCGAGAAGACCGTTGTACTCAAGGAAGTACACAAGTCTCCTGTTTATCATCTTCTCGAAGAGCTTGCAAAGGCAGCTTGTAAGGGCGATGGGCCGATAGCTAGCAGGAGAGGAAGGGTCCTTTCCTTCCTTCAGGAAAGCCACTACTATGGCCTCCCTCCAAGAGCGAGGAATGTGCCCCGAAAGCCATATGTTGTTGTATAGATGTAGGAGTGTTTCAAGAGTGTTTGGGTGTAGGTGTTGTATCATGGTGTATGTGATTTTGTCTGCACCTGGAGCTGAAGGCTTACATGTGCTCAGAGCAACCTTCAGCTCATGAATTGAAAAAGGAGAATTGTAAGAAGTGTGCGACTTCTTGCTATTACGCAGGGGCTTCTTTTCCGCAGACGTTTTGTGCTTCATGAAAGTGTTTGTGTAGTGTGATGAGCTGGACACGTGTTCGAAGTGTTGTGCAAGTGTGTTGGCCTGGTCTTCGAGTGTGTCCCCTGTTGTGCTAACCAGGGGCAGGCTGTTTTTTTGTTGTCCTTTCAGCTTGCGTATTCGTGTCCAGACTATGTGTGTATCAGTGTATGAGTTGATGGAGGTGAGGAAGGTGCGCCAACTCTCCCTTTTCACCTCACGACGCACTCGCTTCCCTAAAGCCTTTGCCCGTTTAAAAGAAATGAGGTTATCTGACGTGGGGTACCGGCGAAGGACACCCCACGCCTTGTTCTGGGCCTCTCGCGCCCGCCTGCAGTCCTCGTTCCACCAGGGCCTCCTTGGGCTGCGGGACCCACTGGAGGCCTGGGGAATGGACTTTTCGGCGGCGTCGAGGATGTGTGCCGTGACGAGTTGGGCGGCTTCCTCCACGTGTAGGTGTTTTATGGTTGTGTGGTGTAGTTTAGATGTTTCTGTGAATGTACTCTAGTTTGCTTTGGATTCATTAAACCTGTTATGGGAAGATGGACTGCTCGGGCCTATACCTATATACGTTAATGAAGTGGGGAAATGGTCACTACCATATGGGTCCGTGCCCACACCCCACTCAAGACATGGAAAGAGAACTGCGGAACCAATAGCCAAGTCAAGATGAGAGTATGTATTGTGTCCTAAGTTATGGTATGTGGGCTGTTTTTTGTTGAAAAGGCATGCTCCGGAAGATGTAAGAAACTTCTCTATCAGGCGACCTCGGGCATCCGTTCTGGAGGAGCCCCAAAGAGAGTTGTGCGCATTTAGGTCGCCTGTTAGTATGTATGGTTCGGGCAGCTGGTCAACCAGCGCCTCGAAATCAGAGCTCAGAAGTGCAAAATCAGGACGAATGTAAATGGAGCATACCGTTATTAACCTATTAAATATTATCGTACGGATTGCTACAGCCTCAAGGACAGTGTTCAGAGTGACAGGGTGGCAGGCTAAGGATTTCCGGGCGACAATTGCCACACCTCCTGAAGAGTGTGTGCAGCCAACCCTGTCCTTTCTGAAAACCATGTACCTATTTAAGAAATTTGTTTGTTTAGAATTGAGGTGGGTTTCCTGGAGACACATGACACTTGGCTGACTGGCATGCAGAATTTCATACACATCGTCAAGATTTTTAAGGAGGCCTCTGCAGTTCCATTGGATGATGTTTTCTGTTCCCATTATTTAAGTTTAAGAATAACTGGAGTGTGTGTGTGTGTTTGTTCATGTGTCGTCTTTCGGGGCTGTTATTCTAGGATTTTTAGGCTTTTCTGTCTGCTTGGACATCGGAGGCCGCTCCTTGCGCTGCGTAGCAGGCAGGAACGGCGTGACATCCATCTCCTCGTCGGATGCCAGAAGGGTGCCCGGCGGACCAGGCCCCCCGGACTTGGCCCCCTTTCGGGAGCCCTTTGTTTGAGCTGCCACCGCCGAGGGCGTCCGGGGCACCAGAGGTGGCACGGGAGGGGCGGTGGCGGCGGGAGCCGATGCGGGGCCCCCGGTGTCCATCCGGTCGGCAACCTCCAACGCACTGGAGGACGGGGAGGCAGAGGCGGGAGCCGCACCAGTTCCCACAGAAGAGGTTGTCACCACAACCGCTGCTGCCTCAGCAAGCGGCGTGGCAACGGATTGGGCTGCCTGAGGCACCCCAGGGGGGGGGCGGAGGAGGGACCAGGTCAGACTCGCTGAACTGGGTCCCTGTGGACACCAGACGCCGCTCCGCCCCCCGGCGAGCCGCGTCGGCGTACCTCCCCAGGGGGAAAGAGGCGAACCTCTTTCGCGCCTCTGGGAAGGTGATGTTCTCAGTTACCTTCACATTAATGATCGCCTTCTCCTGCTTAAACTTCTCGCACGTTCGAGAGTAGGCGGCATGGGGTCCCTGGCAGTTGGCGCAGGTGAGGGTTGACGATGGACAATTATCGGAAGGATGATCATGCTGAGCGCACTTTGCGCAGGTCAGACGACCACGGCAGGAGTTGGTTCCGTGCCCGAACCGCTGGCACTTAAAGCAGCGGCGCGGGTTTGGAATGTAAGGACGAATGGAGCATCGGATGAACCCTGCGTTGATATGGTCAGGAAGTGAGGAGCAGTTGAAGGTCAGGATAATGTGTTTCGTGGGGATTACCTTATCATCTCTACGCATCGTGATGCGGCGCACGGCTGTGACACCCTGATCCTTTAGACCTTCAAGAATGTCGGCATCTGTCTCATTAAGAAGATCTGCCTCAGAGATCACACCCTGCGAGCTATTCAGGCTGCGGTGGGGTGTGACCCTGATGTCCAGATCGACCATTTTCTTCTGACCAAGAAGTGTGGTTGCCTGCTGTTGGTTTTTTACTTCAACAAGGACTTCACCTGTGCGTTGTTTTTTGGCATTGTAGGTTTTCCCAATTATTCCATCAAGGTATTTTGTAATTAAAAATACTGATTGTGAAGCAAGAGGGCGAGCTGAATCAAGAGATTCGACAACAAGGAAACGAGAGTATTTGTCTGGCTTTGGGAAGCTCATACTTGAAAGTGGAGGGAAAGATACTTCGGTGCGGCCCCTTTTCAGGGACCGATCACGTTTGGAGGGGGGTTTTGAATTTTCCATACAGCATAGAAAAAAGCAGGGGACGGGGGTACTTTCTTCTCAAACCTTACCCTGATAGCCTGAGAGGTCCCGGAGCTCCCTGCCTGGTAAACAGACAGGGAGCCCATCCGCCGGAGCTTGACCTGTGCCCCGAAGGCCACCGTTTGAGGTTTCTGATGATGATGGTTGGATGTTAATGGCGCAAGGCCAACTAGGGCAAAGAGCGCCAAAACAGTGGTTAAATATGAGAGGTGAGAACTTAGACACTGAAATCAATAAGCAAGAACAAAAGTAAAATCAATAAAAGACAGTGAGGATGGCTGGTGTAAAGGGCCAGATTTCATGATGCGTGATAGGAAATGAGGTTTAAAAACTTCACGTCGGACAAATACTCAAACACACGTTTCACGGAAACAATGGCATCATCACCTAGGAAAAACGATGGATGTAGGGGAATATGTTGTCTGTAGAGTTCTCTGAAGTGTTTGCGTCGTGTTGTGTGAAGTGCCTTGCATGTTATTAGTATGTGCACTACGGATAGGGCCTCTCCGCACCTGCTGCACTGGGGTCTAGGAGATCCCGTCAGCAGATACGAGTGAGTTGCATGCGTGTGCCCTATCCGTAGCCTACCCAAGGCGACTTCCGAGTGTCTGTTGTGTGAGTCAGATATGTACCGTCCCAAGTGTGGCTTTATTACATGTAGTTTGTTGTCTGTCTGTTCGTCCCAGTGTGTTTGCCATGTTCTTCGCAGGTGTTGTCTTATGTGTGGCTTGAGGTCTGTGTAGGGTACTGTTGCTATGTCCGGTGTATTTGTATGTGCAGCAGCAGCGGCCATCTGATCAGCGGTCTCATTTCCCGCAATCCCAGAGTGGCCAGGAACCCAACACATGATCACCTCGAGATTTAATGCATACGCGGACATAATGGTTTTATAGACTACATTAAGAACATGGTTTTTAGAAGACTTGTTGGATGACAATGCATGTACAACACTCAGTGAATCTGTGAAAATGATAGACTTGGGTATTTCATGTTGCACTATGTGATTTAAAACAAGCAAAACGCCATGAGCTTCTGCCGTAAAAATGCTGGTCTTCGACTTCAAGGTCTTAGAGACTCTAAAATCGGGTCCGTGCGCCGCACAGGACACAGTAAGGGCAGTTTTTGATGCGTCACTGTAAAACTCTGCACATTCATACTTGAACTGCAGGGACAAGAAGTGCTGCAAAATAGCAGTTTGTGGTACCCTGGTTTTATCAATTTTCACGAAGGACAAGTCACAACACACAGGTTGAAGCTCCCAGGGTGGTAAGACGTCAGTAAAAGAAGATGTGTGAATGTCTAAAAAGGAGATGTCGAAATTTGAAGCTTCCTGTCTCACTCTAAGTGAGAACGGCAAAGGAACAGACGGGCGATTTACAAACAGTGGCGATGTGGATGTATCATTAAAAACACGTTTAAAAGGATGGTCCTTCAAAGACGAAATTTTAAAAGCGTAGAGAAAGTCCACATACGTCCGTTGGTACTCAAGGCACCACTTATTACATTCAACATATAGACTCTGGGCCGGGCTAGTGCGGAACGCACCCGACGCAAGGCGCAGACCCAAGTGCAGTACTGGATCAAGACTTTTTAGCGTTGTTTTCGATGCCGACCCATACACGACACTGCCGTAGTCTAATCGAGACCCGACTAACGCGGTGAAGACCCGGAGAAGCAGTTCTTTGTCTGCACCATAGGATTGGTGGGAGAGGACCTTGAGAATGTTTAGTGTTTTGAGGCATTTATGTTTAAGTGTTTTGACGTGAGGTATGAACGTGAGCTTGTTATCAAATATGACACCTAAAAATTTGTGCTCCCGTTTAACAGGAATAGGTGCACGGTTAAGCGTAATCTCAGGGTCGGCGTTAATCCCGCGCTTGCGGGAAAATACAACACAAGTACTCTTGGCCGGGTTCAGTTTAAACCCGTTAAGGTCCGCCCAGCCAGCTAGTTTCTTAACACCGAGTTGTACTTGACGTTCGCATATTGACAGGTTACAGGATTTAAAAGATATTTGCACATCGTCTACATAGATGGAACAGGAAATGGTCTGCGGCAATGACTTTCGGAGGGAGTTCATCTTAACTATAAACAAGGTGCAGCTTAGAACTCCACCTTGCGGCACACCATTTTCCTGCAAATATACAGTGGAGAGTGCACCACCAACCCTCACTCGAAAGGTTCGTTCGGCCAAATAACTACAAAGAGTGTTCATCATGTTGCCAGAGACACCAAATGACTTAAGGTCCCTGAGGATGCCGTAGCGCCAGGCTGTATCATAAGCTTTTTCAATATCGAAAAATACAGTAAGGCAGAACTGGTTATGGACAAATGCATCTTTTATGTAGGATTCCAGTGCAAGAAGTTGATCATTGGTAGATCGCCCCACCCTGAAGCCTGCCTGGCAGCCCTCGAGAAGACCATTGTACTCCAGAAAGTACACTAGCCTACGGTTTATCATCTTCTCGAGGAGCTTACACAGGCAGCTTGTGAGGGCGATGGGACGATAACTTGCGGGAGAGGAAGGGTCCTTCCCCTCCTTCAGAAAGGCCACAACTATAGCCTCCTTCCAAGACCTTGGAAGCTGCCCCGAAAGCCATATTCTGTTGTAGAGGTGTACGAGTGTCTCAAGAGTGTCTGTGTGTAGGTGTTGTATCATGGTGTATGTAATGCTGTCTGCCCCTGGAGCTGAGGGCTTACAGGTGGAAAGAGCAACCTTCAGCTCATGAAGTGTGAATTCAGAGTTGTAAGCAGAATTCGACTTGTTCTTGTCTCGTAAGGGCTTCTTTTCTGCATTAGTTTTGTGTTGCATGAAAGTATTGGTGTAGTGTGCTGAGCTGGACACGTGTTGGAAGTGTTGTGCGAGTGTGTTAGCCTGGTCTTCCAGTGTGTCCCCTGTTGTACTAACCAGGGGCAGGCTGTGTGTCTGTTGTCCTTTTAGTTTTCGTATTCGTGTCCAGACTTTGTGAGTGTCGGTGTATGAGTTTATGGAAGTGAGGAAGGCGCGCCAACTCTCCCTTTTTGCCTCACGACGCACTCGCTTCCCCAAAGCCTTTGCCCGTTTAAACGAAATGAGGTTATCTGACGTGGGGTACCGGCGAAGGACACCCCACGCCTTGTTCTGGGCCTCTCGCGCCCGCCTGCAGTCCTCGTTCCACCAGGGCCTCCTTGGGTTGCGGGACGCACTGGAGGCCTGGGGCATGGACTTTTCGGCGGCGTCGACTATGTGCGCCGTGACGAGTTGGGCTGCTTCCTCCACGTGTAGGTGTTTTATGGTTGTGTGGTGTAGTTTAGATGTTTCTGTGAATGTACTCCAGTTTGCTTTTGATTCATTAAACCTTTTATGGGCAGATGGACTGCATGGGCCTTTACCTCTGTATGTTAGGGATGTGGGGAAGTGGTCACTACCATATGGGTCCGTGCCCACGCCCCACTCAAGACATGGAAAGAGAATTGCAGAACCAATAGCCAAGTCGAGATATGAGTACGTATTATGTCCTAAGTTATGGTAGGTAGGCTGTTTTTTGTTGAAAAGGCATGCTCCTGAAGATGTAAGAAATTTCTCTATCAGGCGACCTCGGGCATCCGTTCTGGAGGAGCCCCAAAGAGAGTTGTGCGCATTAAGGTCGCCTGTTAGTATGTATGGTTCGGGCAGCTGGTCGACCAGCGCCTCGAAATCAGAGCTCGAAAGTGCATGATCAGGAGGAATGTAAATGGAGCACACCGTTACCAACCTATTAAATATTATTGTTCGAATTGCTACAGCCTCGAGGACAGTGTTCAGAGTGACAGGGTGGCAGGCTAAGGATTTCCGGGCGACAATTGCCACACCTCCTGAAGAGTGTGTGCAGCCAACCCTGTCCTTTCTGAATACCATGTATCTATTTAAGAAATTTGTCTGTTTGGAATTGAGGTGAGTCTCTTGGAGACACATGAGACTTGGCTGATTGGCATGCAGGATATCATACACATCATCAAGATTTTTAAGGAGGCCTCTGCAGTTCCATTGAATGATGTTTTCTGTTCCCATTATTTAGGTTTAAGAATGAATGGAGTGTGTGTATGTGTTCATGTGTCGTCTTTCGGGGCTGTTACTCTGGGGTTAGGCTTTTTAGGCCTGTCTGTAGGCTTGGAAGTCGGTGGCCGCTCCTTGCGCTGCGTTGCAGGCAGGAACGGCCCGACATCCATCTCGTCGTCGGATGTCCGAGGGGTGCCCGACGGACCGGGCCCCCCGGACTTGGCCCCCCCTCGGGAGCCCTTCGTTTGAGCCGCCACCGCCGAGGGCGTCCGGGGCACCAGAGGTGGCACGGGCGGTGCGGTGACGGTGGGAGCCGGTGCGGGGCCCGTGGTGTCCATCACCTCGGTACCCTCCAACGGACTGGAGGACGGGGAGACAGAGGCGGGAGCGGCACCGGTCCCGACAGAAGTGGTTTGCACCACAACCGCTGCTGCCTCAGCAAGCGGCGTGGTGCCGGGTTGGGCTGCGTGAGGCAACCCAGCGGGGGGCGGGGGCGGGACCAGGTCAGACTCGCTGAACTGGGTCCCTGTGGAAACCAGACGCCGCTCCGCCCCCCGGCGAGCCACGTCTGCGTACCTCCCCAGAGGAAAAGAGGCGAACCTCTTTCGCGCCTCTGGGAAGGTGATGTTCTCCGTGACCTTGATGTTAATTATCTTTTTTTCCATTTGGAATTTTTCACACTTGCGGGAGTACGCTGCATGCGGACCGCCGCAGTTCACACAAGTGAGGGTTTCGGATGGACAGTTGTCAGTCGGATGATCGTGCGCCGCGCATTTCGCACACGTCGTTCGGCCACGGCAAGAGGTTGTACCGTGCCCGAACCGCTGGCACTTAAAACAGCGCCGCGGATTCGGGATGTACGGACGGATGGAGCAACGGATGAAACCTGCATTGATGTGTTGTGGGAGAACTGCGCGGTCGAATGTCAAGATAATGTGCTTGGTGGGAATCTCCTTGTCGTCTCTGCGGATAGTGATGCGTCTCACGGCAGTGACGCCCTGATCCTTCAAGCCGGCAAGGAGATCCGCATCCGTTTCGTTCAGGAGATCTGTTTCGGATATCACACCCTGGGAGCTGTTGAGGCTCCGATGGGGTGTGACCCTGATGTCTAGATCAGCCAGTCTAGTCTGAGCTAGAAGCTTCGTGGACTGCTGCTTGTCATTTGTTTCGATGAGGAGTTCACCAGACCTTTGTTTTTTGCACTTATATGATTTTCCTACTATGGCTTCAAGATACTTGGCGATCAAGAAGACTGACTGAGATGCTAGAGGGTGGGTTGGATTGAGCGATTCCATCACAAGAAATCGAGAGAAATTATCCGGTTCAGGAAATGTCAAAGATGGCAATAAAGGAAAAGATACTTCGGTGCGGCCCCTTTTCAGGGACCGATCACGTTTGGGGGGGGGTTTAGAGAATGCCATACATCATAGTATAGAAGCAGGGGACGGGGGTTCTTTCTTCTCAAACCTTACCCTGATAGCCTGAGAGGTCCCGGAGCTCCCTGCCTGGTAAACAGACAGGGAGCCCATCCGCCGGAGCTTGACCTGGGCTCCGACGGCCACCGTTCATGGTTTCTAACCCTCCACCTATAAACACATCGCCACGGTTGGATCCAGCTTATGTTTGGGGGCTCGGGGTCCGCGGTATCGCCAGTACCGTCACCAAGATTGCTCAAGGTGCCCCGTGCGGGGGTTTGAGGTTTCTACCCTTCACCTTAAAACCACATCACCACGGTAGGTCACAGCTTATGTTGGGGGGCTCGGGGTGCGCGGTATCGCCAGTACCGTCACCATGAATACTCAAGGTGCCCCGTGCGGGGAAGATTTACGACGTGATTTTTTGAAGACTTTGTTGACGACAATGCCCGCACAACACTGAGGTAATCTGTATAGATAATGGATTGTGGGATGTGGTTTTGAAGTATATGATTAATAACAAGAAGTACACCATAAGCATCAACCGTAAAGATACTTGTATTACTGTTAAGAGTTCTCGTGACACTATGGCCGGGCCCATGAGCCGCGCAGGACAGAGGTGGCAGTTCTAGAGGCGTCTGTATAACAATTCAGAACATTGGTACTTCTGCTGCAAATACAAGAAATGCTGCAGAATTGCACAAGTGGGAGCTCGGTTTTTATCTACATGTGTGAAAGATGTGTCGCATGATACAGGGCGGAGATGCCATGGTGCTATAAAATCTGTTAGTGAACTTTGGATTGTATCTAAAAAGGAGACAGCAAGCTCTGACACTTCCTCTCTAACTCTGTAAGAGAAGGGCGCAGAGAACAATGGTCGATTTAAAAGGAGTTCGGTCATGGATGTATCATGAAAAACTGATTTAAAAGGATGGTGTGGCATGGATGAAATTTTAAAGGCATAAAGGAGATCTGTGTATGCTCGCTGACGTTGTAGGTTCTATTTGTTGCACTCCACATAGAGGCTTTCGACCGGGCTAGTGCGGAAGGCGCCACACGCCAGGCGGAGCGCGAGATGGAGCAGTGGGTCCAGCATTTTGAGGAATGTTTTACTTGCTGACCCATAAACGCTGCTACCATAGTCCTATCGTGAACCTATAATGCTGGTAAAGACACGTAAAAGTAGTTGTTTGTCAGCGCCAAAAGAGATGTGCGAGAGAACCATAAGGATAGTCATTGTCTTTAAGCATTTGTTTTAGTTGTTTTATGTGTGGAATAAATGTGAGCTTTTCGTCGAAGATTATACCTAAAAACTTGTGTTCCTTTTTGACAGGAATCGAGACACCATTGAGTTGAATGTCTGGATCCGGCCGGATGCCACGCCTCTTGGAAAACAAAACACAAGTGCACTTCCCGGGATTAAATTTAAAACCATTGCTATCTGCCCAGCCGGCTATCTTGTTAATTAACACCAAGCTGGACCTGGCGCTCACAGACAGACAAGTTACAGGATTTAAAGGAGAGTTGAACGTCGTCTACATAGATTGAACAGGAAATCGACGGTGGCAGCGCCTTCCTAAGGGAATTCATTTTCACAATAAAAAGGGTGCAACTCCACCTTGCGGCACTCCATGTTCCTGCACATGAACCTTAGAGAGTGCAGTTCCGACTCGCACACGAAAGGTTCTTTGAGACAAGTAGCTGGCAAGTGTGTTCATCATGTTACCTGTTATGCCGAAGGACTTGAGGTCGCTTAGGATGCCATACCGCCACGCGGTATCGTACGCTTTTTCCAGATCAAAGAATACCGTCATACAATATTGTTTGTGGAGGAAAGCATCCTTCATATAGGACTCGAGCGCGACGAGTTAGTCGTTGGTGGACCGCCCCGCCCTGTCGCCTGTCTGGCAGCTCTTGAGAAGACCATTGTACTCAAGAAAGTACACGAGTCTCCTGTTTATCATCTTCTCGAGGAGCTTGCACAGGCAGCTTGTGAGGGCGATGGGCCGATACCTAGCGGGAGAGGAAGGGTCCTTTCCTTCCTTCAGGAAAGCCGCTACTATGGCCTCCCTCCATGAGCGAGGAATGTGCCCCGAAAGCCATATGTTGTTGTATAGATGTAGGAGTGTTTCAAGAGTGTCTGGGAGTAGGTGTTGTATCATGGTGTATGTGATTTTGTCTGCACCTGGAGCTGAAGGCTTACATGTGCTCAGAGCAACCTTCAGCTCATGAATTGAAAAAGGAGAATTGTAAGAAGTGTGCGACTTGTTGTTATCACGCAGGGACTTCTTTTCTACAAATGTTTTTTGTTTCATGAAAGTGTTTGTGTAGTGTGCTGAACTGGACACGTGTTCGAAGTGTTGTGCAAGTGTGTTAGCCTGGTCTTCCAGTGTGTCCCGTTGTACTAACCAGGAGCAGGCTGTGTGTATGTTGTCTTTTTAGTTTTTGTATTCATGTCCAGACTTTGTGTGTATCAGTGTATGAGTTGATGGAAGTGAGGAAGACGCGCCAACTCTCCCTTTTGGCCTCACGACGCACTCGCTTCCCAAGAGCCTTTGCCCGTTTAAAAGAAATGAGGTTATCTGATGTGGGGTACCGGCGAAGGACACTCCGCGCCTTGTTCTGGGCCTCTCGCGCCCGCCTGCAGTCCTCGTTCTACCAGGGTCTCCTTGGCTTGCGGGACCCACTGGAGGCCTGGGGAATGGACTTTTCGGCGGCGTCGAGGATGTGCGCCGTGACGAGTTGGGCTGCTTTCTCCACGTGTAGGTGTTTTATGGTTGTGTGGTGTAGTTTATATGTTTCTGTGAATGTACTCCAGTTTGCTTTTGATTCATTAAACCTCTTATGGGAAGATGGACTGCATGGACCTTTACCTATGTACGTTAGGGAAGTGGGGAAGTGGTCACTACCATATGGGGCCGTGCCCACGCCCCACTCAAGACATGGAAAGAGAATTGCAGAACCAATAGCCAAGTCAAGATGCGAGTATGTATTGTGTCCTAAGTTATCATCCTTTGGACACCAGACGCCGCTGTGGACACCAGACGCTGGTGTCCACAGCTGGTCTGGTGTCCACAGGGACACCAGACGCCGCCCCGCCCCCCGGCGAGCCGCGTCGGCGTACCTCCCCAGGGGGAAAGAGGCGAACCTCTTCCGCGCCTCTGGGAAGGTGATGTTCTCAGTGACCTTCACATTTATGATCGCCTTCTCCTGATTAAACTTCTCGCATTTTCGAGAGTAGGCAGCGTGGGGTTCCTGGCAGTAGGCGCAAGTGAGGGTTGATGATGGACAATTGTCAGATGAATGATCATGCTGAGCGCACTTTGCGCAGTTCAGACGGCCACGGCGGGAGTTGGTTCCGTGCCCGAACCGCTGGCACTTAAAGCAGCGGTGCGGGTTCGGAATGTAAGGACGAATTGAGCATCGAATGAACCCTGCATTGATATGGTCAGGAAGTGAGGAGCAGTTGAAGGTGAGGATAATATGTTTCGTGGGGATTATCTTATTATCTCTGCGCATAGTGATGCGGCGCACGGCTGTGACACCCTGATCCTTTAAACCTTCAAGCATGTCGGCATCTGTCTCGGTAAGGAGATCTGCCTCAGAGATCACACCCTGCGAGCTATTTAGGCTGCGGTGGGGTGTGACCCTGATGTCCAGATCGACCATTTTCGTCTGACCAAGGAGTGTGGTTGCCTGCTGCTTGTTTTTTACCTCGACGAGCACTTCACCTGTGCGTTGTTTTTTGGCATTATAGGTTTTCCCAATTATTCCATCAAGCTATTTTGCAATCAAAAATACTTATTGTGAAGCAAGAGGGCGGGCTGTGTCAAGAGATTCGATAACAAGGGAACGAGAGTAGTTGTCTGGGTTTGGGAAGCTCATGCTTGGAAGATACTTCGGTGCAGCCCCTTTTCAGGGACCGATCACGTTTGGAGGGGGGTTTTGAATTTTCCATACAGCTTAGAAAAAAAGCAGGGGACAGGGGTACTTTCTTCTTAAACCTTACCCTGATAGCCTGAGAGGTCCCAGAGCTCCCTGCCTGGTAAACAGACTGGGAGCCCATCCGCCGGAGCTTGACCTGGGCTCCGACAGCCACCGTTTGAGGCTTCTACCCTTCACTTTTAAACACATCACCACGGCAGGTTACAGCTTATGTTGAGGGCTCGGGGTCCGCGGTGTCGCCAACACCGTCACCAAGATTGCTCAAGGTGCCCCGTGCGGGGTCATCGTCATCTGGCTGACTGCAGAGTTTTTGTTTTAAATTGGGGGCTCTATACACCTCACAGTAACCTGTCACATTTTTATTTTGCTTAAAGTACTACACCGAAACGACACAACCATTGTATTGGCACTCTTTGGCCTTCATTGCCCTTGCGCCAGAAAACAAACATCATCATCATCATCATATACTGCTCTGAAATAATGTGGGGCAGCCAGTAAGGTTCCTTTCAAATACGGGAGGGACCTGCACGAGGCGCTGTACTCCCTAATTACATTCCCAAGCAAAGGATTTTAAGAGATGTGCATAGGGCTGGCCCGGGAGTCAATGGAAGAGCGCCTGTCGAGACAGCTACAAGAGCTGCCCTCGTACACTAACCTGACTTTAAAAGACCTGGATATACACCAGTGCCGACGGAACAATGCACTAGTCTTGGCCTTCAGCCACTACGTTGAGTAAACAACAACGCTCAGAAAGTTTCGGGATACTTCAGTGAACCAGTATGCTGCGCGCCATACAGATGTCACGACCACGAGGTTCTGGACAGTCTCTGTCTGCTCGCTGGGTCAAAACGTGAGCGTGAGAGGACCTGGAGGAAGGGATCAAGGCCATCCGGAACATGCGTAGAGCCCAATTAAGGGCCCACCAGCATTGTGTAACGGGAATATGCAAACATATATTCAAGCTCTCAGAATTTTGCAAACCACTTTTCGTTTAGAGTGCAGGTAAAATGTTTCTGAATTTTTTAAGATGTAGATGCTTGTGCCAAGAATTAATCTACAGGTTTTGCTCAGCATAAGCAACAACTAGTGTTTTTGTTGCTTTGTGCTTTATTTGAAGTGCTTGCCGCCTCCACAGCTCTCCCCACACAGCCGGGAGTGTTACTACACAACCAAGTTCAGTCGGTCAGTAGTTGTGACGAGGCAAAAAAGCCAGCAGTCCCGGGAAATTTCCAAAGCTGGTCAAATTACAAAAACTGCAGGCACATGCAATCCACCCTTGAATCATGCTGATGGATTCCGAAGTGTTCTTTCTAAGCAAATTGTATGGTTTGAGTTCCTCTCCTATGTTGTCGTGCTTGGCAGAGAGCCTGGTTTGTGACTCCTCCACTTTCGCTTAAATAGCCTATCTTCCTAATAAATTTCACTTTAGACAGCGCTCATGTCATCCTGTTTTCTTTGCCGTGCATTGTTCGCACTAGCCGCCATGGCTGTTTTGTCCAGTTGTCTGATTTTATTAACTTGCAGTTACTTGAGTAATGACTGATGGGATAACATGAAGAACCTTGAATGCTGGCCGCCACAGAATCGCCAGCACCTATCGGCCTTCTGGTAATTCAGTTAAAAAAAAAACCCTTGTTGGTGAACCCAATGCATACTTTGCCAGACAAAATGTACTCTTTTCTAGACACTTGGTGGTGGGGTTGGGTAACAGTACATGTTGGTCAAAGATTTGCAATTATTCCTATTACACTACACCTAACAGTTAAAGTATCCTTCCTGAAATAAAAATTATGCACTCAATTAGGAAATTTTTTGTAGAATCTTGTGTAATTGAGGGAAACTTCCACCTGATACCCTGCCATGGCCTAGTGATGGTGGTAAAGCTGATGTTTTGCAAATTTAGTAATGTGTGCTGCTGGCTGCAAAAGGGGAAATGAAACTTCGTTAAGTGCTTAGTAATCACATAGAACAGTAATTCCTCAACAACTATGTATAAGTTAAAAGGGACGTCGCAATAAAAGTCTATGTGAATTTGTGGGCGTAAAAATTATTTACCAAAACAGAATGTGGCAACCCTGGGGTAGTAGAATTAAACCTTGATGTCACAAAGTTTACAAAAGTTCACACTTTTTTGTTACATCAAAGTTTTTATTACATGCAGTTTTCCAGTTAGGGGCACGGGAATGAAGCAGAAACGATGATGATGATGGTTGGTTTTATGGCGCAAGGCCAACTAGGGCAAACAGCGCACAAAACAATGGTTATATATGACATATGAACTCTAAAATCGCTGACCAGAAACAAAATTAAAATCATTAAAGGGGTCCTGAAATACCTTCCGCCGATGCATGGATGTACATGTAACTAAATAAGACAATGTATTAGCAATCTCCTCCCGCAAGAATTTTGTTCAAGCGATGAGTATTAGCTGAGAAATCGTAAATCAAAAACCGCGCATTATCGTCGCGCCGCGTTTCCTCCTCCTTTCAACTTACTCTCCGCTGTTGACGGCGCGACAGCTTTACCTCCCGTGATGCTGCGTTCCTCGGCGGTGACGTACTTCCGCTATCGCGCTGCTCATAATGCCGTCTGCTACGGGCTAGCTTTGTTGACATCTTCAATCCCTCACTCCGCTCAAGGTTGGAAAAGCGAACGAAAAATCTGGCCGCGTTTGTGCGGCGGCCTGGCCTTGCCCTTTCGCGGTGTGCGTTGATGCAGGGCAGCACGTCACTTTTAATCGGCGGCGAACTCGCAGCCGCTCGGGGAGGACCGTGCGCTCGGTCCCTCATGCCCCTCATGCACCGCGCACTGTTTATCCAAAAAGCGCCGTATCAGATGTGGCCCCGCTGGTGCCGGGTCTTATTTTGCGGTGGTGGTAATTCTTTGCGGTGGTGGTAATTCCTGCCGGCGGCGTGTGAAAAAGACATTTTAAACCGCTACAGAACCCGTGCACAAAACGCTGCAATCATGCGACCAGTTCAGCTTGGCGCGACGCGTGGTGGAGAGCGGCAACGTTAGCAAAACATGCTCCGGCGCGCCTCTGAGCTTTCTAGCGCTGGAGCGAGCGCCATTTCTGGCCATTTCTTTGACAATTTCACACATCGGTTGCCTTGGTAACAAGGCACAAACCGCCCCAGAAGTAAGTTACGGTTGCGTGATCCCGGTTCAGCTTGGGGCCCCACCTCGCGGCATGTGGGCACTGCAGGCGTACCACTCACTCCCATTGGGAAGTGTGAGATGCGTTTGGCATTACAGGAGGCGATGGTGTGTGTGTTGTGGACGCCTTTGTTTCGCGGTGAAATGCGACGTTGTGCTTCTGCGGGTGGATAGTGCTTCCCATGGTCTGGATTATCTTTCTCGAGTGACGTACGACTCAACCTCGCATGGGGTATGTGCAGTGTGAATGGCTAAAAGCCATCTCGGCTTGCGCGCCAGAGTTAAGTGACTTGCTGTTCGTCCCCGCAACCGCGCGCGAGATGAGTGCCGAATTTACGACGGGCAGGAGGAGGCAACCCATCGTCTGTCAATCGCGGTTCAGATTTGCAACGAATGTTGTGACGTTGTGTTCGTTCGAAACGCATCTCTGGATTGTTTTGAAGTGGAATAAAATGTATCCGTCAAACCCGAGCATTCGGCTCAGGGCGTTCTCTGCGATTGCACGAAAGAAGTGCCACGGGGCTTCAACGCTTTCTTTATAAAACGTACTCAGGTAAGAGAATATCCATGTCGTGTTATGGCCTTGTTGCATTCAATACGAACGGTTAAGCGTTTTTTTACACTTGTTTCGTTTGTCGTAAAATGTCCAAGCACTCCGACACTCCGCTGGCAGATCAGCCGGCGAGCCGACGCTGAGCAGACGACTCATCTCTTTGCCGGAAGTGCGTGAAAAAGCAGCCCAATAGCAGGATGTCTAGCTCATGACGAACATCTGGGAATCGATGATGTAGACATGTGAAGATGGCGGCGTCCAAAAACACGAAGGAAAGGGTGAGAAAAAAGCGACAAACTTTGCAGCAAAAGTGTGAGCTTTCCGCTGCGCGTAAAAGAGTAATACTTGACCCAGATGACCTTGACGACCCAATCTAACGATTGCGCTACTTCATTTAGTGTGCTCAAAATGCCTTTCAGGGCCCCTTTAAAAGACAATGAGGATGGCTGGTGTAAAAGGCCAGGGTGTCATAGTGCACGGCATGAAATTAGGTGCAAAAATTACGCGCGATACGAAATGAGGCGTAAAATTAATTTGATTTCGCTAAGAGGAATTCCTCTACAAGTGCGCTGTAGAGGAATAACAGGTTCATCCGCTAAAACAGTGCTGGGTGTAGTGGCATGCTTTGCATGTAATTAGAACGTGAATTACGGACAGGCCCTCCCCACACCAGCTACACAAGGGTCTTGGAGATCCAGTGAGCAGGTGGGGGTGTGTCACGTATGTGGGCCATCTGTAATCTGGCCAGGGCAACTTCGATAAATCTGTTGTGTGGTGTTTTATTACGCTTAACTTGTCTGTCTGTGTGCTCCAGTTGTCTTGCCATGTTTTGCGAAGATGTCTGATGTGTGGCTTGAGGTCGGTGTCGGGTATTGTTATATCTACTGTGCTTGTAAGTGCAGCAGCGACGACCATTCGATCCGCGGTCTCATTCCCCGCGATTACAGCATGGTCTGGAACCAAGCACAGGGTTAGTTGAAAATTATTAGCATACACAGACATTATGGCATTAAAAACTAGATCGACAATGTGGTTTTTTCTGCGTCTGTCTGACGACAATGCACGCACGATGCTCAAAGAGTCTGCAAAGAATGTTCTGAACGGTGATCAAAATGCAATAGGATACTGCTGAGAAGATAGTGGAGTTAGGACCATGAGCGGTGGTAATTATCTATGCTAGAAACCACAGCCTCTGTTTTAATGTCAAAACTATTTCCTACTGCATAGTGGGAACAGAATTTACAAAAAGGCGTATCTTGTGGCAAGGTTGCGCTTATACTTGTATTCAGCCTATGCTTCGCTTCAGTATTCCAAGTTGATATTTTGTCAAAAATGAAAGATTGATTGATTGATTGATTGATTGATTGATTGATTGATTGATTGATTGATTGATTGATTGTAGTGTTTAACGCGCCGACGCAACGTGGGCGATGAGGCGCGCCGTAGTGGAGGGCTCCGGATTAATTTTGACCACCTGGGGATCTTTATCGTGTGCCGAAATCTCGTACACACGGGCGTTTTTGCTTTTCGCCTCCATCAGAAAAGCGGCTGGCGCGGCCGGGAATCGAACCCGCGACCTCGTGCTCAGCAGCGCAACACCTTAGCCACTGAACCACCACGGCGGGTAAAAAATGAAAGATGACCATTACTGATCTTTGTACGCAGTAATTATTGGATTCGTCCCATATTATAGTCTACTTACATAACAATAGCAGTGGTATATTGCTATTTATGGCTGGCATTCTGAAATGTGTTTTGAGAATCCTATTTCAATTTACTGAATTATTTCGGTGCGACAAGATTCTAGAAGAAGCGTCTCCCGGGCCAAAAATTGCATGGGGCGAGTCCACAAGGGCCATTTGTGGCATGGAACCTGATGAAGTTGTCTTCCTTCGCCATACTTGTAGCCTTGAAAAGGCGCTTTTTCTTTGTTTGACTGTTTATTATGTGAAACACCTCACATACCCATCAGCCTTTGGGCAAACATTGGGTTTGATCCAGGTATCACTCTGTAAAGAAGATGTATTTCCTCCTTGCTGGGCAAGCAGCAAGCTGCTGAAAATTCTCGACAAAATGAAGAAGCCTTGATTTGTAAAAAGAAAACATTTTTATTTGTGTGCACCGTAAAAGCAAGCTGCTAGCACAGCCACTTAATTTTAAACTTGCAGCTCTCAATTTCCCTACCCAAAAAGTGCTTTGTAGACTTTTTTTAAACCAAAGTATTGTCAAGTTGCAGCACAAAAGTGACCGCAACGAAGCCTTTTTTTTCTGGTGCTACGAGTCTTCTGGCTAGTCAGGGTGCCTTCAGAATGGAGTTTTTTCACACGTACCCACTGTGATAATCTAGTACAAAAACATTTAGTGTTGTGTTCGAGTCTTTGTATCTGAAATAAAAGAATACATTGTTTCTGAAACATGTTATGATTATTTGTGTAAGTAATTTACATCACACACACATGCATGCTCATGGATCCCAGAATGACAAAATAAGTACCATTTACGTACCCAACTCGGTTTTTGGCTCATTCCGCAAGCATTTATGAATAAATACCGTTTCGAAATAGATAATGTTCTTTGGGATAAGTCCATTTAGAACTTAGCTTGCACCATGGCATCGTGAAGTATAGGGACCTTTGGGCCACAGCGTATTGTACCTTAAGGTTGATATTTTCAGTGGGAACAGAGCGGAATTATTGAGTTAATTGTCAAACCTGTGGCCTCTTTCAGACTGAAGAGTCGAAGTATCATTGATTCTGTGCATGGAAAATGAGCTCGTGAAGCTGTTAAGTGCACGAAGTACGAATGTGAGAGTGCCACTTGAGTCAATGCAGCCCTTTCAGGGTGAGAGTTTTATAGGAACTAAAATTCAAATGCAGATCGATGCATGTGCATCAAAATACTGTGCCTTGCAAGGCCATATCTTTTTCGTTTGGTGAAGCGCCTCATAAATGATAGGAAGGCCAAATCGCGATCTCACTTCTCCGTGTACTGTACTAACGGGACCACAATGTGAATAACGGGAGCACAAATTAAATGAGGCCCACATAAAAATACACACTGCCCCAGTAAGCTCACGTGTGTAAGCTCACGCCTGAACGCGGTCTGGGCGTTCAGGCCGACCGGCTTATCCGGTCTACGCGAAGGAAGGAAGGAAGCAAATTTTATTTTCCTAAGCACTCTTAAACCAGGGCGCCGTCTTGGGAACGTGTGGCCATGGCTAAAACCGGTAAGGTATTCAATTCGCACTCGCAATTCATAATAAGAACGCTGTGTGTAGAGTGCCGTCCGACGGCTCTTTACACGGGTGTTGGAGCGCTGTCAACGCGGCAATTCTGCAGGCCTCGCGACACGCTCAATCTTATATAGAGCGCGTTATTTACGATCGGTTCATTAATTACTAGGTGCATCATTTATTGCCCTCCACCTGCTGCAAAACAAGGTGCGGGCATGTAACCGCACCATCAGAGCTACGATGAGAAGAAAAAAATTTAGTGCATCATTTCATGCATGGCATACTTGCCACTCGTGATGAGACAGCGATCTTATTTCAGCACGACAATGCACCTTCCGTGCTAGTTATTTGCAAGCATTGTCATAGGGCACTGGCCCCCAATGACGAAGAATACTCTTCGTAACAATACAGAAGAACTCTTATCGTTTGCATTTGCATCGTTGGAATAAAGCCCTGCATGAAGACGGGCACACAGCATTGCAAAATGTTTCCGCTCATACCAACAGGCAGTTTTAGCATATCGTTACCGTGTTTACGTTACCGTTTACCGTGTTTGCGGGAGTAGACTACGCAGCGCGAGAGTTACCGCGAACGGTAACTTACCGGCACAGGCTTCACCGTCACCAGCCTTCCGGTGACACGGTAAACGGTAACGCAGACACGGTAACGATATGCTAAAACTGCCTAATGCGTAAATTCCCGCACACCACACAATTACATTGCTTTGGTACAGCCATCCAAAAATGTCGTTCGAAAAAACTTAGTGGCGAGCTACCGCATACGGCTTTGTATTTATAAACCCATGTTTGCACGCCCCAACAACCGGTGGGTCGTGGTACAGTGGTTATGATATCCGTCTCTTGTGCGGTAGACCCAGGTTCGGTTCCGCATATGGTTGCGTTTACCTGCTTATGTGTGCTTTCTGTGCCTTGTGTGATGTATTGGAGAATTTTAACTGCACTGGGTGTTTCTGTGTAATGTGCTGGCAATGCACGCGAAAAAAAAAACTAGAAAAATCAATTCTGCTTAGTTGGCTTCTTTTTCTTTTTTTTAGTGAAAAGCAGCAAGGCCGCTTATCTGAGGGGCCGTATGATTTGGGGGCCGCTTCGTAAGCGGGAATAGATTAGCATAACGGGGCCGGATAGAATAATTAACGCCAGCGGCCTGCCGAACACGCGGCCCGGCGTTAGGCGGCCCGCCGTTTAAGCGGCCCGGCGTTTAAGCGGCCCGGCGTTTAAGCGGCCCGGCGTTTAAGCGGCCCGGTGATTAGGCGGCCCGGTGTTTAGGCGGCCCGAGTTTAGGTGGCCCGGTGAGTAAACGGCCTGGCGATTCAACGGCCCGGCGATTAGGCCGTCCTCAGAGGGCCGCCTAAACACTGGGCCGTTTGCGCTCGAGGAACCGCCGCCTTATACGCCTCGAGATTCGCGATCGCTGCGCCGCCTGCCGCCGCTTCTCCGCGGCGTTTGCGGGATTAGCGCTGCGGGGCTGATGGGTGGTCATGCAGTGTTTTGGTTCTCTTTCGCTTATCTTTGCCTTTCCGCGCACTAAACAACTTGTTATGGTGACGTCTGTAAGAAAACTGCACGTTTAGGGCACAAAAAAAAAAACAGCTGCGTCTTGGTAGAGCGCTCTAACGCCAACAAGAGCTGTCCGGTGAGGCGGTTCTGCGCGCTTCTTGGCCGCTCTTGCGGGCGTCGGCGACGGCAGCAGCATATCACCGCTGTCACTTTCGAACACGTCAGCACAAGTGAATTCTATTTATTGTCGCCTCGTTTAGACCTGATATTGGCACTGTAAGAGGTTGATTCGTTTTGCAGCGCAGACAACAAATGCGGCTTTGCTTCGAATATGTACGTCGTCGAAAAATATGTCTCGGGGATGTGATAACCCAATAGCTGACAAAAACTTGTGCCTTTATGGGAGTATAAGCCACGCGAAGATATTAAGTACACTCGAAGGCCGTGCGTTGTCAAATATGTGCCCAATGAAGCTTTATAGCAAGCACCAAGATATAAGTTAATGAAACCACGGGAAAATGAATGGTCCGCAAGTCAGGAATAAATAGAATAGTCGTACGGGAATGAAAAAAAAAAACCGAGTGAAGCCTGTGAAATACTAAAGACGATTGTTTGAGCAAGGTAGTATTCACCAGACCAACTAGATGTGAAATGCACTATTTCGCTAGACATTCGGAGGGGGGGGGGGGGTGAGAAGGAGGACGGTCAACTCACGTTGTTTACAAATGCGGAGCGAAATCAACGAATGAACGTTTTAGCAATCACAAACACAAGCTGCGTGTTCACTTTTCGTTTGTTTTTCGCCTTCAACGAACGGCTGATCACTCGGTGGACGCATTTTTTGAAGAATACAGGGTAGGCAGTTCACAAGCGATACAAGGTGTCGTTGGAAGAGTTGATTGATTGATTGCAGGGTTTAACGCACCGACGAAACGGAGGCGATGAGGCACGCCGTAGTGGAGGGCTTCGGATTAATTTTGACCACCTGGAGATCCTTAACGTGCGCCGAAATCTCGTACACACGGGCTCGTTGGAAGAGTGTCGTATCTGATAAGAGTCTCTGATTTCGGTTTATGCTAGATTCTGCAGTCTCCCTGTGTCATATGACGATGTTTCGAAGAAGAGTTTGGTCACGGACGCGGATTACTCTATAAGCCCATCTTCGCGCTTCTGCGGAGGATCAATGTAACAGATGAATCTTTGCGAGCGCTCACCTCGGGACAAGACGACACAGCATTAAATTTGTCGTCGTGTGCTGACTCCGGAGTGTAATTTTGCATTATCCATCGTACTTATTTGGTACAATGTTTGTGAAATTTATGCCGCATGGTACTGGTTCATGGTTCATGCCGCATGGTTCATGGTACTGATCAATATCTGATTTGTGATATTGGCAGGCATAACTTGCGTGCTGTCAGGTATGAGTGTTCCGCTGGATTTTCTAAGTGCACAAAGTCGATTTACATCATAGTGTGTATGGCCGCTACATGACCATCGGAGGAAACACTGCTTACGGAGACACTGCCACTAAATTTCAGGGCAGCGGAATTGCAATCAGCTGCATGCAAATGCTGGCTTCGGGACGCCGGCCTGTGACACACGCCCGGCGCTCATATACATCTCACTAAGATCGCGTCATAAACGTTTATACTCCCGTGAACACACCACGCTTGCAAACAGAGTGCCTGCTCCACGTTATTCGGTATTTCTAACGCGGACAAACGGTAAATCGCTGTCTTGAACGAGCCCCAAAAGCAACGGCGACAGGGGGAGCGGGCCGGGGACTCCCGCGCCTGCTTTCGAAACGGGCCGCTAGGGGGATTTCAGTGGCGCCCCTACAGGCCGCGCTCGAGGCGTATAAGCGGCTTTAAATTGACGCGGCGGCCCGCCTGCATGCGGGTCGTATAACCAGGAATTGACAAAGAGTGTATATCCTTAGACAAAAGTAATATCTAGATAGAAGGCTCGAACATTGCCTTGTTGCTGGATCCTCATAATTGCTTGAAAAAATTAATTTAGTGGAGAAATTTTATATGCAAGCTATATAAATTTCTGTGCACCATGTGGGTGTGCGAGCAGTATACATGTCGCCAGCTAATTACAATCGTGTGTTTTCCCTTCATATATACATTGCCGCAGTAATTACGGTTGATTTATGAAATGGATTCAAGCCCAAAGTTTATGTACTTTAAAGTGTCCTCTTCTTGTGACATTTAGTCACAGTTATAGCCCCTCTGATCAGCGAAAGTTCCAACTAGTCCACACCTTGCACCTTTGTTTGAAATAGACAAGATGAAGTGGGCTGTTTTATATTTCAACTTCCCCATAGACATTTCACCTACCTCGAGCGCCAAAGTCAGAGCACCATGATATTGTAACATATATGAAACAATAAAACAAAACAAAGACCTAACCCTGGTGTGACACCCATTTTCCAGGAGATACTGCCTGTACGAAAGCTCATTGGCCTATTTCAAGGATCTTTTCTCATTATACAAACGAACCTTCCAAGTAACCTGAAAATTTTTGCTTTTGTTCCCTTCCAATAGCATTGCACACACTATCTTCAGATTTTTCCTGGTGTAATTTTTATTCGTAAGAGGTTCCAATGCATCGAACACTTGTCGCGTTCTGCTTGGCGCGAAACGAAATACAGGGCGCCAGGCGTTCTCGGAAAAAGGCGGGGTGCTGGGAATCAGGCACGCTGTCTCGCGCATTCCTTTCTTCCTGCATGCCTTATTTTTTTGTTTTCGTCGACGCTCCATCCCTTCTGTGTGTCGCGAAGGATGTTTCAGCAGCCGAGCGGGAATTGGGGATGGCCGAAAAAAAAAAGACCGAAAGAAAAGGCTTTCGTCCTTGGCCAGCGTCCTACCCTCCTCTCACACGCGCACACGTGCGCGCCCCTCGCAGAGGGGTCCTCTCCTCCTGCTCCTTTGCGCCTGGCAGCCGGCGTTCAGTTGGGAAGAGTGGACGAAATGCGCGCGCTTTTTGCAGAAACGAGCAGCCATCCTGACAATCAAACGGACTGGAGAAGAAACCATGTCATACGAAATTTTGTTGTGTGGCCGCATGGTTACGGCGAATATTTGCGGGCCGGAAAGTTCATAGCAACCGACCAGTGAAGGTAAGCGCTCGATTTTCTGAGCTCGTCTCGTTCTTTCGAATGCAGTTTACTTCGTAAAAGAGCGGGTACAAGACTGCCCTGCCGTTTTCTAACTTCTAAGCATATATCCTTGCTTTTGTGAATGCGTACGGTTGTAAAAGGGGAACAAATATTCGCTTAAATTTTATGGAAAGAGTATAATGAGAAATCAGGTGGGCGCTCAGTAGTAGATTTTTTGTTATGATGCTGAAATCGACTGTATATACGTTCTGCAAGAACCTTGATATGTACGATTGGCTTTTAATTTACTTCTCGCCGTAGCTACTCACGCACACGAAAAATACAACTAATAAATTTAACTTTGTTATGTTTAATTTCACGCGAGTTTCGGCGGCATGCTGTAACAGAACACAATTTAGCGTTGCAGTTAAGCCATATGTTATCAGCTGCTTATGCGAACCATCTTACGATGTAAAACAACGCCTGACGTCTTTGTAGTATTTACATATTTTCCATGTGAAAGGCTGGTCTACGTCGGATGCTTATAACTATAAAGAAAATAAATGAAAAATAAAAATAAATAAAATGATCAAAAATAAATAAAATAAGAAAATAAAACCGCCAGTTTTTAGCACATTTTTCGAGAGCAAAAGGTAAAATTAGGCAACCAAGAAAATACACGGTTGTAATTTCACCTAGTTGTACACGTAATATGTTTCCCTTCTTTAAAATTGCCTGTTTACTAATTTTTGTTCGTTGCGTTTTTATGTTTATGGGCATTGAGGTCATTATCGTCCTCTTTCAACGAATATTGCCGACGTACCACGTCGTCATCAGTTGGTCGGCTTCTCTTGTTAATTGAAAATTCTCTGGCAAGCTGTCTGAAGACTTTTCACTTGATTACTCAATGGCCTGCAAAGAAAGCTGTAAGGTATTTTATATAATTCAGTATTTTGTCCTTTTCTGTTTTCCAGGGATGCTTGAGAAACCAACTCAAGCGATGTGCGTCATAAAGTGGGAACGGGCATCAGAAAAAGTTAAACAAGCAAGACAAAGTGAAAAGTGAAGAGGCCTGTTTTGCTATAGTATTCCTTCCTAAAGGTAAGGTTTTCTCCATTAGCTAAAATTTGCTTCACTTTAGTTTTCTGAACCACTTCTATACACTCTGTTTTGTTTCAGAAATACCTTATGATTTACGAGCACCACAACACATGACACACGAATAAGCTCATCTGGCAGCAAGCGTCATCCAAACTGCAGGTGAGCTTCTGAGCACCCTGTGTGTTAGAGCAATGCCCTTTTGTTTGTTTTCCAGGAATGGCAGTCAAACCTCATTTGAAGTGCCAGTACAAGAAAATCGATGAGGCCATATTGTATGCCAAAAGTCCTGGTGTTCTGAGAGGTGAGACATTGTCTATGCTGTAACAACTTTGCAACTTCGCCTAAACTACAGCTTTTTTTTTCATTTCGCAGAAGCGTGGCAGTAACGACCCCATGTTACTGGGTTCATGGCCGTCAAGTATCTCATCAAACTGACTTGTCAAGGCAGAAGAACAAGCAAACCCAGGAGGAGAAAAACGAAGACAGCGGCTGAAGCAGCGTACTTGCGAAATTCAATTGCTTTAACACAATACGTATTCGGATCGATTGTTAATAGTCAGTATCAGTGTTGTTATTTACGCTAGCTGGCATGTTCCTTGCTTTAAAATTCCGCCATTTCTTAGTTTATTTTGCCGGACTGCCTTAATTGTGTGTGTTGTCAGTGTAGGGATCAAATGTATGAACATGCAGTCTAAAATGCCAGTTTATACCTTTCAGAAGTTTATGCGGACGAGGTTTGAAGTGCTCGCTTATCATGCAGTCAACAATCGTCTATCTAGGCAAAAGTTAACTTCTAATATTTTCATCGAGTTATTGTTGCATGTATATTAGATACATGTAACTGTAAGTTTCCTGTACATTGCTGCAATATTGTCGCTTCGTAAGAGAAACATTGCTTGAACGTCATATCAACAGTGCGCGGATGCGGCCCTCGTGGGGAAAAAACATATCTGTAAAGTCGCGGTAACGTTGTAGGAAGCATCGCTTGAACATGATAGCGACGTTTTCTAAATGTTACCCGCACGTTGGAAAAATATAGCTGGAAAGTTACCGCGAAATTGTAGGAATGTTATTGCAACTTCATAAAAACATTGCTTGAACGTTGCAGCAACGTTCTTTGTATGCTAACTGCATGTTAAAAGTGTGGATCTAAAGTTGCTGCAAGATTGTAGCAATGTTATCACAACGTCCGAATGGTAGAGGGATATGCTTAAATGTGGTATGCACGTTGCGAAAATGTAGGTGAAAGGTTGCTGCAATGTCATCAGAAAACGTTTCATAACGTTGTTCAAATGTGTCCCGCACGTGGCTGAAAGGTTGCTCCAAGAGTGTAGCAACGTTGGCGAACGTCAGAAACAACGTTATCCAAACATTAAAACAACACCCTTCAAACGTTGCCCCCATGTTGGAGCAATGCTAATATCATGTTGACGCAATGTTTCTGGGAAACATTGCACTAACGTTAAAAAAGCGGACCTTAGCCACGTTTTGGCAACGTTACGGGGAAACGTTGTGGAAGTGTTCGGGCAAAATTCTGTGCTACCACGGATGATAATCATCATCAATCATCGGCTTTTTGCCGGGGCTTCTAAGCTTTTTTTCCCTTCATGACTGTGGAGGCGAGTACTGCGAAGGGGGGACGAAGCAAGAGAGCAGCAGTTGCAATTAGCAATAGTAACAGATTAAAATGATAACCGCGCCGGGGAACCACCGGTAACTTCAGCGCTACCGTTGAAAGCGTTGTCTGTAGCGTCCCGTAATTGAATTCCTTATGTGCGCTTATTCTCATTCAGGCGTTATTAGAGAGTTCATTGAAGGTATACTGGCCAGCATTCTTACATCAGCCCAGCAAGAACGTCTCCGCGCTTCTCAGCATCGGAAATATATAATAAGTGAACAGGTAAACAATTCAAAATGTCTTAATACTTTTTATTGCACACACGCACCGTAAACAATGGAAAATACATTAAACAGTACCTTGAACGAACACCGCATATCAGTATCTCGGCCGGAAATGTCCACGTGACCGCTAAGCACTTTCTCAGTGATAAATAATGTAAAATATTGTTGCACACACACCCACACACACACACACTGCCTGTCAGCATATTGCCCATAAATATCTCCACGTGAGCACGAAGCCCTCTCGCGCAGTTTCATGGAAGCGACACTACTCGTATATGCTGGAAGTCCCAGAGTAGTCTCCCGTCATTTTCCGAAGCACTTCCTTCGGAACGACGTAATTGGATGATGTCTTTTTTTGCAGACGGAAACTGAACTTCATCCTTAGGATATGGATTCCAAAAGGTCCAACTTTATCTTATTACGAAGTTCCGTTTTGGTCAGTGTTACATTAGAAAAACTCTCTCCGCTTCGGCATTTCACACTGGAAGTGTCAGAATCTGAATGGCTCCAGTGGCGAGTGCTGCGAAGGGGCATATGCCAGCAGCGTCCCTGAATGCCAGCGCTTCATACCGGAAGCTTGTGGCAGAAGTTGTTTCTGTTGTGACGAATGCCGAGCGAAGCAGTCTTTTTAGGCAAGCTGGTTTTTAGGCACGCCAAAGAGGTACGACGGCAAGCTGAAGATTTCCCGGCAAGCATTGGGCCCTAACAGTTTCCGGACTGATCGCTTGATGCCTGCGGAAAGCAGGAGTTGCATTTGGAATGCGCGTTTGCAGCTGCGTGGCCATTTTCTGCAAAAAGTTAAAGCACCGTTCTTTAATGCAGGTCTGCTCCTGGGCAGGTAATCCGCTTGCCGAGAGCCGTTCAGAAAATGCTGCTTCGAGGTCTGCTTGTACAGAGTCCAGGAAGATGCTCTCCATGTTTTTCAAGTCCAGGGATAGCAGGTCACTGTTGCTGTTACTCCGTAACACGGCCGGTTTTAAGATCCGCTTAAGGACAGCTATGTACAAATTTTCCAATTCTTGAAAAAGCTTCAAAGGGTCGGCTGTCTGGCTCTGGAACAATAAATTTACCCGTTTCACATTGTGGAGCACCGCTGCAAGAAAAATCAAGTAGACGTAGTTGCGAGTGTCATTGTACATGTCCCGAAGAACATGCATGTTTTAGTTTCGGCTGTCGACGCCTTGAAAAAACTTCTGCAGGCTTTCAAAAACTGGCTCAAAATTCTTTCGATGCAATCGTACTTTGCCAACCAGCTTGTTGGAGGCAGAGACAGGAGTATCGGTGACTCCAGCCTGATTGAGCTGTGAGCGAAGTAATTGTGCGATTCTCGGACTATGTACTCCAGCGCCGAAGGCATTGTCTCCATTGACTTGGCGGCAACGAGGTCTAGCGAGTGGCACATGTAGTTCACTAAAATCAAATTTTGATTTTCATTGCGCAGCCGGCTCTACAGAGAGTTGTGCTCTCCACACATCGAGTTTGCACCATCTGTCGCTACTCCCACACAGTCTTTGAGGGCTAGCCCATGATCCGACAATACATCAATGACGCACTGATACATCACTTCTGCTGTTTCGTTGGGCATTTGTATCTTAGATGCAGTTCGTTCCGTAATTATAAAAGCACACAGAAATGGAGAGGTGTTTTGTGGCGGAAACATCCGTGGATTCATCCAGCATTAAGGAATACCCCGGGGCTTCCTTCACCATTTTGTCCAGCTTGTGCTTGAAATGTGGTGCCAACACATTCTTGATGACCGCTGCACACTTGGTACGGTGCATCCGAAACTTTGCGTCGAATTCGTGGTTCAAAATTTCATCAAGTTCATCAACCGCGCTTTTAGCTGTGTGCGTCGCAGTGTACAAGGCGATTCGAACTTCACACCTGGTTGATCAAAATCTGGCTTGCTCACCATGGCCAAGAACTGTTTGAGCTGCTGTGTTGCGGACACAACATAGTCCTTGTGCTTTTTTGTGTCAGCGTGCTTCAAAAGATCCGTGTAGTGGGGTCAATGTGCAGTTGCAATTTTTTGCACTTCGCGGCTTGTCCATGTTCTGTCGACGATATCCAAACTGGAAAACATTTCGAAAACAAACAAATTAGACAAACATAATGGCTTAACTGGAACAACTTTGTTTACAAAAACTAATACCGCCGCGGCAAGGATGTCAAGCTTCTTCAAATTCTAAATTCTCTCGTAGAATTGATGACATCGTAAACCTAAGCCCTTTATGGCCCGTGTCAGTATAGAAACCACGAAATACCGCTATTGGCAACGGAGTGAACCCGCCCGACCCCTTATGTTCATACGATCATCTTTCAAGGCCAACATAACCACAAAGCCCCTGTATATAACACATATCTTTAATTTTTGTTCCCCGCAGCAATTCATCACGAAATCTTCTTTTCGAATTAGCGTGCTTCCCTATGCCCCAGTAGTTCTCCTGGACAACAGGAGAAGACCGGGGTGCGCAGGCCTCCTGTAGGTAAATTAAAGAATTTCATTGCAGTGGTATCATGTGAAGTAATGCAGGTAAAACATTGAAACATCACCGCTGTCGCAAATTGGAAGATTTGAAGCAAATTCTAGACATAAAACACAAATATCCACCAACCTGCCACGAAATGAATTTTGTCTAACATTGATTGATAGTTGGGTTTAACGCGCCGACGCAACGCAGGCGATGAGGCGCGCCGTAGTGGAGGGCTCCGGATTAATTTTGACCACCTGGGGATCTTTATCGTGCGCCGAAATCTCGTACACACGGGCGTTTTTGCTTTTCGCCTCCATCAGAAAAGCGGCCGCCGCGGCCGGGAATCGAACCCGCGACCTCGTGCTCAGCAGCGCAACGCCTCAGCCACTGAGCCACCGCGGCGGGTTAATTTTGTCTAATATCTAACTCGTCCTAAAAAACCAAGCGGCAGCGAACGGGTATAGAAAAAACGGTGCTGGAACAAATGGTTCCAGAATAAATGGTCCAACATACAGGCATAGAGAAATAAAAAAATTAGAAGAGTGGACACACGGGCTTATCGCGGCCGAGTGGCCTGACTCGCGCACCTTCCGGCAGTCGGCGCAAGTAGTAAAAAACTATATATTTAAAATTAAGCTAACACACAATATTATACTTTTAAAATTTTGTTACACATTAGACTACATATTTTTATTTGTGTAATAAGTTGAATGGCTGTGAATGTAAATTTTTATGGCTTCTTTGCGCCAAGCCTGGCCAAGCCGCAAGCGCAAGCCGCCATTTGGCTCTTTCGGCAGCATTTGCACGTGCGTTTCTGCAGCCTCGTGCTAACCTCTGTTGTTGAGAAGGAAACGCCTAGCGCTTTCTTTGCGACATCGGTTTTGCATCCTGAACGAAAGGTGAGACTTTCTTTTTTAAAGTGCTGGTGTGGCGTATCATATTTACGTTTCCTTGTACTGCAAACGCTGCGAGCACTGCGTAACCTCAGGGAATCAGGCATAGCTAGTGCTACGTCTTTAGGATAAGCGCTTTGGAAACGCCCCGGAAAGGCGTAAGACACCATTTTTTAGCCGGACGTAATGGTATTTTAGGCTGGTTGTGCCGTTTTATCTAGCGCTGAGGGATTCCAGCGGTACGCGCCCGTCGTCGCACGTAGCGTTTACGTGCCGCAAACGACGGCGGTGAGTTGCGGAAGTGGCCGGCCGGCCGGCGGTCCGTAGGCGAAGCAGGCGTTGTGCGCTGTCGCTGCACTGAATTGATTGATTGATTGTGGGGTTTAACGCGCCGACGCAACGCAGGCGATGAGGCGCGCCGTAGTGGAGGGCTCCGGATTAATTTTGACCACCTGGGGATCTTTATCGTGCGCCGAAATCTCGTACACACGGGCGTTTTTGCTTTTCGCCTCCATCAGAAAAGCGGCCGCCGCGGCCGGGAATCGAACCCGCGACCTTGTGCCGCTGCACTGAATTACGTGAGCCGCAGGCTGCGTTGTATTATACTAGCTAGCCATTGATAGCTTGGCCAACTGTTACTGCTATTATGGCCGTGATGCGCTGCAAAGCCGTCCGGGCTAACGTACACGGCGAAGTAGCCGTATCTGCATTAATTTGGCTTATCTGGGCATAACCAGAGCCGTACACTCATTGTAAGTTTTACACATGGGTGCATACCAAGCTGCCTGCGTTAGAGATGCGTCGCTCAGGAGTGATCCGGTTCTTTTGAGCCGCTCTTTTTGAAGAACGAGTGAGCCGTGGCTCAGTAAAAGTGAGCGGCGGTTCTTTTGGAGAGAGGGAGACCCTTCTCGCCCCCTCAGTGATCCGTGTCGAACGGGGCGAGCCACAGCACTGCAAACCATGGAGAAAGAGCCAACGGAGCCTAAAAGCCGGGTCAACGCTCTCTGCGCCAGCTATTGCCGGCGCGAGAAAGCAACTCCACTGCCGGGCCAGCTGGGGCTAATTTTCCAAATTTCTCCAGCGCCTCCTGTCGTGGGAGCAGACAATTCGAGCCAGGAGAACCGGGTGCAGTTTTGACCCGTTCATCGGCTCTTCCGGTTCTTCCGCTCAGTTCGCTCAGTTCATGGCTCAGTTACTGAGCCGAAGAACCGAAGACCCGGGTCAAATGAGCCGTCTATCTGCGCCATCTAGTATCGGCGCGAGAAAGCAACTCCACTGCCGGGCCAGCTGGGGCTAATTTTCCAAATTTCTCCAGCGCCCCCTGTCGTGGGAGCAGACAATTCGAACAAGGAGAACCGGATGCAGTTTTGACCCGTTCATCGGCTCTTCCGGTTCTTTCGCTCAGTTACTGAGCGGAGGCCGCTCAGTTACTGAGCGGAAGAACCGAAGACCCGGGTCAAATGAGCCGTCGCTCTGCGCCATCTGTTATCGGCGCGGGAAAGCAACTGTACTGCCGGGCCGGCTGGGGCTAATTTTTCAAACTCCTCCAGCGCGCCTCCTGTCGTGGGAGCAGACAATTCGAGTCAGAAGAACCGGATGCAGTTTTGACCCGTTCTTCGGGTCTTCCGGCTCTTTCCGCTCAGTTACTGAACCGAAGAACGGCTCCCGCTCTTTTCGAGAGCCGCTCTTCGCGAAGCGGAGAGGCGCCATTTGGGAACCGCGGTGGCGGCGGCGGTGAATGACACATCGGGAGGCCGCAATGGCAGCAGTGAGCGAACTGCGTCTGTATTTTCAAAGTAATAGGAAAGTAAACTCCTGTGACCATATAATTCACAAGAATCACTACAGTTACATTTGTGCGTGCAGCTGTTGTCCGAGTCAGGAACGAGCCACATCTTCTCAACCGCGCAGTTCCGCGGCGATTCTCGGCTCCCGGCGGTTCTTTGGCAGAGCGGCTCTCTTAAGAACCGACGTTCAGCGGCTGCTCGCTCGATTAGAGAATCGTGCTGAGCATGGTTCTGAAGGTGTCGTGTCGGCACGTTCCGGTAGAGTTATTAGAGACGTATCGGCCGACCCAGCTGCGTCTTGTGTGCAACTTTCGCGTCATCTATTATCGCTGTCAAAAATCGGACCCGTCTCGCTTCGAATAAACTGAACAAAGTGTTGTTCACCACCGCAATATTAAAATTAGTTTCTTGTATCATGTTTTCCAGAATCATTTTTTCTGGCGTCACAGCTCACTAGTAGAGATCATATTTGTGAGGTTATAAAGTTGACAAAAAGTTGCATTTTCTTCTTTATATATCGACCGAGAGTGATTCTGAAATACCACTGACACATAAAAACTTTTGTAATGATGGTGAGGCCAATTCTTTTCAGCACAAATACAGCGGATGTTGTTACAAAATAAAAATAACTCAATAACAATTGAGTAATAATTTAGATTATGGATGCTTAACACAGGTTACAAACCTAAATGAACCGCTGAACCGTTCAAATGAACCGGTTCACTTCAGTGAACTGAGCCGTTCTGAGCCGCTCACTGAAGTGAGCCGTTTTGCCCATCTCTAGCCTGCGTACAAAGCGAACCCGCTCGCCGACGCCGATAACGCGCGCTCGTCGCTTCGCTTTGGCGCGTCAGGTACGGTAAAAACGCGTCTTTCGTCGGCAGATAACAGCTTTGCTCGAGGCGGGGTGAGTGCGCAGTGCATTGAAACCTTCAAATTTGGTCTTCGTTCTACATATATATCAATTCCGGTATCGCAGGCATTGCATACAACTGTTCCACACTTGCCGTTTTTTCAAGCGTTTGCTCTCTTTTCTCTCGTCATATTTTGGCTAGTTTCATTAAACACGTATTGCGCAGATTGCACCTATTCAGTCGGAGCTGCGTGTTTCTTGACACATCTTTTTAAGGCATGGCCTTTGGCGGTCAGTAGTACTCAGTACGACGCTCACTGCTGCTTGCCACGGTGCCCACACAGCGCCCAAATATACTTTCGCCAGGTGCCCGTTCTCGGGATGCGTTTCTTTCGCGAGCCCGTGGGGCAACAGGTTTGTTTAACGTTCAGCTCGCTCTCGCTCTTCTTCCTGATTTTACAAAAAAAGACAAAGGGATTCAGGCTATGTGAGCAGCGTTATCATTCTTGTTAACCCAAACAATAGGTGAATTGCATTAAGAATGTGCCTAACCAGTGTTGCGAAATTACAAAGACCCATATTTTAAGTGTTGCTAATAGCTTGACCGCATGATTGCTGAATAGAAAAAGAGAACTTGTGTTTTAAATAGGTGGCATGCACTGGAGGCAATGCTTGAACCCTAGTTGCAGTGAAATTTACAGACTATTCGCATATCATCTGTCATTGCAAGCAGTTTGTGTACTATATCACCTATCACCTGTGCAGGTCTACAGGTGCCCTCAAGACAGAGCCAACCAGCCAGATGCATTCGTCATACCAAACATGGTGCAAGCACTTCATGAATCGTGCCCTCACAGGACTCATAAAAGTGGCCGTGCCAACTGTTCTCCCAGAGTTATTCAGTTGTATTGATGACTGCCTGCAATGCTTCTTGCTACCTTATTGATGCTTCTGATGGATACCGCAACTGTATTCCATCTATTGAACCTTGCCATTAGCACCTAAAATCTAACGCAAGTTTCGGCACTCAATAAGGCGTCACCACTGAAAAGACTATCGTTGACTCAAGGAACAAACGGTTTTTTATCACTGACATGCCTCATATCATTAAAACCACTAACAGCGTGTACAGTCTCCAAACTCCACTCGCAAGTTATTGTTGCTGCTAGTTGTAATATTGTGAAAACAGTACATTCACAAAAACCCTTTCACATTATGAAGACTGCCAGGGTAAGAGGTCATGCTAAATGTTGTTTGTCACCATACGTGCTGCCTGTTGTCGGACTGGCCTAGATGAAGAGAACCATTTTGGGACCTACGTTGTCAAATGCTTATGGGATTCTGTAATGTGGCACCATTGTCTCATACACGAGAAGCATATACTGCTTCCCTGTTTCTTATATTAGACTGTTCGTATTGACAGCGGAAGGCATGAATTTGTGTGCCTTAATCGAGCCTGGAACCTGTCGGTTGACTCCGTGCACGTACCTAAAATATCCCCGCCTGGCCCTTTGCCTTTACTGGGAAGGCAACGCTTTCGTAAGGTAACCCGGCTTCTTGGGAAAATGCACCCTTGCAAGGAACCAATAGGAAGTTGATTTTTTTCCTCTTAACCTTTTGCGTGTGCATCTCCACATAAATGGGATTTCTGTTCAATTACTGCTACTGATCTGAAGTTGCCCTGAGGCAATAGATCTCATTAGCGTTCATCAAGTAAGCGAGGCCATCAAAGCCAAAGTTTTTCCCTTCTTTCACATCCTAACTGGAGAAATTGCCAGACTAAGAAAATTATCTGCGGAGATAGTGGTTGTAAACAGTTGCAAGTATCCGAGTGTCTAGATTATGTTATGGTTGATATTTTTGTATGACTGCAACAGCGCACAGAGTCTGAGGGTGTCGTAGATACAAGTAAACCTGTGGATGGCTGAGTTTCAGGGTTTTCTGCATTTTCAATTACCGTGGAGAAAAAATCCTTTGTGTGGTTGTGATACCTTCACTTGTGCATTTTTTTTCATTCCTGGAAACGTATTTTCCTCTCACTAGTGTGTATTGTCTCTGTTGTGTATTACTCACTGTTTATTATTATATGTGTGTTGCAAAGCATGATGACAATTTGAACTTGTTCCGTTTAGTGCCATGCAATAAATATTTCTTCATTTATGATTTGTCTCTTTTATGTGGCTCGGCAACATGTGTACACGAGACAGAATTCTTAACCAAGTGTGAGTGGTACTGTAAATTGCAATTTCACGTTTTCAGAAAAAGGTTTTTTCTTTTGTAAAAGCATACGGGCACTAAGCCTGAGAATGATATATTCAAATAAACACTAATTATTGCATGAAAGCGTCCGAATACCGTACCGATGCCCGTCGCTGTGAGCAGCGCTTTCCAGTCCTTCAAACTACCCGCCAAAATTGGTGTCCGCGAAACCGAAAGTGAACGTACGAAAGTATGGTTAGTAGTTTGGCTCTCCGTCCGCTCGGTGCGCTGCCCTACAGTACAGTCATTCGGCCGCAGGGCTCTATGGGAGTGTCCACTCTTACCAGTACTTCTTTCTCTATGATACAGGTAGCAAGAATGGTCACGGAACAAATCGTTCTTGAAGGAATAGTTCCGAGACTCTCTGCAGAAAAAAAATGACCCCAATAAAACACGGGTACAGTTTGTTGAAGTTTCACTAGCTTGCCATAGCTCAATATTGTCTGCTCTCACAAAAACTGTGATTAAATTATCCGTTAATTTTCACTAAGGCCCAAATTAGTGCCATTCTGCTTGATTCCAGCTGCAGATATTCCATTTTTTAAATTTAAGAACTACTTCAAGCCAGAGGCCGAAGCCGGTGGGGAACAAAGCGCTAACGTCATCTGCACAAAGCAAGCGGCAAAAGTGGTAAATACCAAAGGAAGTAGAAAAACACTGCTCCCTAGGCATCACTATACATTAGCTTTTAATAAATCAAGAGAGTTCAGAAATTGTTGGGGTGTATTGCTCCAATCGTTTATGCTGTGGGGGCGGAGAACAGATTGATAGAAGCGGGCAATGTCGTTAAATACAGGGAATAGGAATGATGAGTACGACGAGTAGCAACGGGTTGCAGGAGGGGACTCCAATCTAAAGCAAGTTTCCGGGGATATAATAAATACATGAATTTAGGGCGGGGAAACATTCTCCTGATGCTTGACTGCCGCTGTTTTGCTTCAGCTCAGAAACGGAATCTGTGCGACGATATTTAAAATGAACATACCGAACAGCTTTAAAATAAACATACCGAAAATAAACACACCGAACATACCAAGAATGACTACATTGACCCTCTCTTCTTCCCGCATACAAGCGCTCATACATAGCAGTGCTCGGGCTGTTTTCCTACATTGGAGTTCGGACCATTTGTTCCGGGCACATTTCTTCCGCGACCGCAAGTGAAACAGATACGCTTGGGCAGAATAATCAGAACATGCGCTACGAATAATTACGACATACTACATGCAAGCTTTCAGCTCTTGCAAGGAATGAACGACGGAAGTGGTGCTTTAGGGATGCTGTCCACGCTACGCGACAAGCAAAGCTTGTGTGACAACTGACACACCGATTGCACCTGATTGCAACTGAATGGGTGAGAGTCTCGGCACATCACTGTCCTTTCCCAATATCACATGGACCCGTAACAAACAAGCACACACAAAAGCTTCATAACATTAGCATTCAATTTTAACTATGTAAAATCTATTCCAGCCCCTAGAGCTGCCTACAGGCGGGTTTAATGCGCCGTAAATAACTGCCCAGAAAGTAGGGTGTTGCCGACCCATACACCGTACCATATAGCGTAGTCCGAGCGAGACCCTACCAATGCAGTATAAAGACGCAAGAGGAGCTGCTTGTCTGCACCGTAGGACTGGTGTCACACGACTTTAAGAATATTCATAGTTTTTAGGCATTTTTACTTAGCATTTTTCAGATGTGGAAGAAATGGTAATTTAACAAATATCAGGCATAAAAACTGTGGGCTAACGTACGGGATAGCATAAGACCCCGGCTAGCTTTGCTAGAGAACGCTACGCGCCGTACACTAGCCCTGCGGAATCCGAAGACTCACGCACGGATTCGGGTACTCACATGCGGTAGACAGGATCTGGCAATCCAAATTGAGGCCTGGCAGATACATGGCATATACCAGACAACACGACTATCGCTCGCGGGGAGACAGTGGCTCCTGTCGCTCGCTCAAGCCGCGGGGCTCAGACCTCGATATCCGTCATCACGGCCGCGGGAGCACGGGAGGCATCCCGTGCGACCGGTCAGGGCTGAATCTCTCAGCAGAAAGGTCTGCCGCTTGGCGGCGGTCGCAACGCCATACTTCACGTCGGCTCCGCGCAGGATCAAAATTCCTTCGGAAAACAGTGCCTGCAACCCCACAGAGCCTCACCACCCCACCAGTACCATCTCTGGAACATTCACAGTGAGTGTCGTGCTCCATCCAGCCCTTTCCGGCTTTTGACAGCGCTGTTTCCACCGCTGCCTACATAAGCCTTGCAATAGAACTGGCTTCGCTTCGCCCACGCCGGCTCCGCGCCCTGCGCTGCACGTAGCCTTAGCGTCGCCGCGCATGCGCACTATCACCACGCCTGGCCCCTCCGCCCCGCGCCCTGGCGGTAACGTGGCGCCACCTACCGAGTCAATGTCCAACTCCTCGCCACTCACCCCTTCGGGAGCGGCGTTCTCCGGCGCGCGGGAGAACTCTGCCACTACCACTCTTCCCGGATCTCAAACTGAAGACAACGCCCCCCAACACCCTGCGCAGGTCAACTGCGACCCAATCACCGGAATGGAATACGCTGTAGAAGGAGAAGTCGCCCCCCACGAACTGCTAACATCTGATTGGCAAGAGATTCGCCGTCGCGCCGCATCGGCCTCTCAGCCCCAGACCACTAATCCCCCCGACTCAGGCCCCCAGCCCAGCAACTCCAAACGCCGTCAACAGTACAAAAAGCGACCCCAACCGCCCCCTCAAGACCCCCTCCCGGACGACGACATCAAAATTGTCCTCCGTCCACAGGGAGGTCTCGACCTCTCTAAAATCAATGCCGCCCTGCTTGCAGACACCGTGACGGCGCAAGCCTATCTCCCCCCCAACCTACACGACCAACTACGGGTACACCGCCGCTCCAACTTTATAGTTGTCAGCACTCCCTCCGAAGCACGAGCACAACAGTACCTCGATCTGCGGTCCCTTACCTGGCAGCAGAACACCTACCCTCTGCTAAATCACATTCCCCCACCAAGCACAACCATTGCTGGGGCCATCTTTGAGGTACCCCCCCAAGATGACGACACCACTATCATGGACAGCCTCACTTCGTATAACTTATCCCTCGGCATTCTTGAAGCTAAACGCATCAAGAACACTAACATCGTACAAGTGCTCTTCACCGGCCCCTTCGTCCCGTACTGGATCCGCTACCGAGCAGCTATTATCCGCTGCTATCCTTTCAAACGGAAACAACAAGCCTGCTACACCTGCAGGAAACCTGGCCATCGCCGCGATGTGTGCCCCCAACCCTCCCCTCACCCCCACTGCTTCACTTGTGGCCTTATGAATCCTCCCACAGAACACCCCTGTTCCCCCCTGTGCATCCTGTGCAACGGCGGCCACCTCACTGGGGCCGCAGGATGTCCCAACCGTTTCCAACCCAAACGTAAACCACCTCCACGCTTGACGCCACCACATGGCCCGCCACCACCTAGGTCTCAACATTCGTCCATGGGAGGCCCACCGCCCAAGACGTACAGCCAAGCCGCCCAACGTCTGGTAAGCCCCCAGGGTCTGCTCCCCACCCCTCCCCCTCCCACCAACACCCAACTTTCCACTTCTCCTCCCCTTGACACTGCATCCATCCTTCGCGAAATGAAACACCTTCGCCAAACGATCGTCCAACTACGACAGGAAAATGAGCGTCTCGCCCGAGAAAACGCTGCGCTCAAACAACACATCTCATCCCAACCTCCAACCCCTCCACCCACCACTACCAACCCTGACCCACCCCCAGTTAAACGCAAGGCCACTGAATCCCGTCAGACGGAGAATGAAGAACTCCGGGAGGAGATACACACACTCCTCACTGCACATCGCACAAATACCCAAGATCAGATCTCCTCCTTGCAAACCTCTATGCAGGAGCTCCACAAAGAAGTCTTGCAATGGATGCGCACCATCACACCACAGGTCCCAACGTCTACCTCGCTCACTGTCGACCCAGCACAAATCCCCATCTCCATAGACCATGACCAGGACCTCTAAATCTCCTACTTTCTGGCAGTGGAACTGCCGCGGCTATCGCGCTAAACGAGCTAACCTTCAAGCCCACCTCTCCACCCTTGACCCCCTCCCCACAGTCATTGCTCTTCAAGAGACTGGCACACCTGCCAAACTCCTACAGTACGCCGCATTTTATGACGCACGTTTTACACAAGTTGCCACTCTCGTCCACCGAAACTTTAGTGTCACCCAACAACCACTGGCCTCTGACATTCCTCACGTCTTTATTACCCTTCTACCCCGAACTCTCCACTCACAACGTCTACACGTCCTCAATGTATACAGTCCCCCCAAAAGCTCACCTCATCTCTTCTCCTCCCTCTTTCAAGCCGCACTCACACATGCTCAACAACACCCCCTCATCATCATGGGGGATTTCAATGCCCCGCATGTGGCCTGGGGCTACCCTCGGACCACACGTAAAGGCCGCATACTCTGGGACATTATACAAGGCCTCCAGCTCACCGTACACAATGATTCTACTATCCCGACCCGAATTGGCAATAGCGTCCAGCGCGACTCCACTCCCGACCTCACTATCTCCCACTGCCTCGGTCATGCAACCTGGCAAGTCCTACCACAAAACCTCGGCAGCGATCATTATATTGTCTCTATCGTACCTCGCCTCCACTTCCACTGCCCCGACACTCCCATTCACGCAACACTCACCAACTGGGACACCTTCCGCACCCACACACAACAGCTCCCTCCACCCGCCGACTCCTCTGCCGAAGCACTAGAGCACTGGATAGAAGACCTTCTACAAGCTCAAACGAATAGCTCCACCACTCTTGACCCCGCTACCCCTTCCGCCTACGTTGACTCCAAAATGCACAATCTCTGGGAAGCCTACGCCAGCATCGAGAAGCGGTGGCGCAGGCAAAAACACCGCCGCCCCCTCAAGAGACGCCTGCACCTCCTCCGGTCTCAAATAGAGCAACACGCCAACTACCTAGCCCGCAGTAACTGGTTGCAAGTTTGCGACGACCTTCGCGGACAGCTCTCTACGAAACGAGCCTGGGCTCTCCTCCGCCACCTGCTAGACCCCTCCACCTCTCGCCAACAAACGCAACACCGCGTCGCACAACTCCTCCATTCTCTGAATGACCCTCGGGACACTATTCTAAAAACCCTCATATCTACATACATCCCCCCATCCCTTCCCCCACCTCCTACCACACCTTTCTATACTGATACTGACAACCCTTCTCTAGACACCCCCTTCACATTCGAGGAGGTCAAAGCTGCTCTCGCAGACCTCCGCAGACGCACTGCACCTGGCCCAGACCGCATCACCAACACTCTCCTTCGCCACCTGGATGATCTCACCATTGACCATCTCACCTCCTACCTCAACTCCCATTGGACTGCAGGCACTCTCCCCCAATCCTGGAGGCATTCTGACATTAACCTTATTCCCAAACCTGGTAAACCTCTCACTCTCTCTAACCTCCGCCCCATCTCCCTCACATCCTGCCTTGGAAAACTCCTTGAACATCTTGTCCACACGCGTATTTTACACCACCTCGAAACATACTCCACCTTTCCCCCCAATATGCTCGGCTTCCGACCTCATCTCTCCACGCAGGACGCCCACATCCAAATCGATCACGACCTCCTTCGTACTCCCCCTTCTAAGGACAATGCTGCCCTCCTCGGTCTTGATATCCACAAAGCCTTGGACCACCTCTCTCACATAGCTATCATCCGCGCTGTCTCCCAGCACAATCTGGGCCAACGTACTTATCAATATCTCTCCAATTTCCTTAACAACCGCACAGCAACCATCAGACTTGGCCTCCTCCAGTCCCAAGCCTTCAAAATGCCCAACCGCGGTACGCCCCAGGGCGCAGTCCTTTCACCTCTCCTATTCAACCTCACCCTCTCCTCTCTTGCCTCCACACTACTTCGCATCCCTTCCCTCCGCAGCTCTATATATGCGGATGATATCACCCTCTGGGTTCCTGGTGGCAGTGATGCACACATTGAACACACCCTACAGGCCGGATTAGACGCAGTCACCTCAGCCATTACCCCACTCGGCCTCTCCTGCTCACCCACGAAATCTGCTCTGCTCGTGTTCGCTCCTCCTCGCACTAAAGCACGTGCCACTCCTCCCATCCAACTCCTTCACGATGGCCACCCTATACCCCATGTCACACAACTTCGTAATCTCGGGCTATACCTGCAATCCAACCGCTCCTGCTCTCATACCATCACACAACTCCGTAACTACACCACCCAAACAATTCATCTCATCCGCCGCGTCGCTAACAAGCACCACGGCATGACTGAAACAGAGCGACTCCGTCTAGTGCAAAGCTTCCTACTCAGTCGACTCACCTACCACCTCCCCTACTTTCCTCTCACACTCACACAAATCCAGTCCCTGGACGGCCTCCTCAGGAAAGTATACAGAGCGGCCTTACTCCTTCCGCCCTCGGCATCCAGCTCTCGCCTTACTAGCCTCGGCCTCCACAACACCATTACGGAACTCCTCGATGCTCATCGCACCGCCCAGTATGTCCGCCTCTCCCTTACCCCCACAGGCCGGCACATCCTCCATCACCTCCGCATCAACCCACCAACACACCCCCAACCCTCTGCCCATGCCCCCACCCATCCGACACCTCATCCGAATCCGGCCTTTACCTCGTAACATGCATCCCTCCCACCATCACCACCGCCGCTTGACCCGCGCTCAGTATCATGCGACACACTACCCCCCTTCCAACCACACACACTATGTAGACGCAGCCGCCTACCCTGAGGGTGAAGCGTTTGCTCTCGCTGTTGTTGGCGACATCAGCCACTCTCCAGTAAGCTCTGCCACGATACGCACCGCATCCCCCACCTCGGCGGAGGAGGCAGCAATAGCCCTTGCTCTCACCCAGAGCCCCACCCCTCTTGTAATCTCTGACTCCCAGCAGGCAATTCGGAACTACATTAAGGGACGCATCTCTCCCCCTGCTCTCAAAATACTACTCACCAATCCCCCCTCCGACCCCGTGGCGCTGGTATGGACTCCGGCCCACACTGGCATAGGCGCTAATGAGGCGGTACATGACCATGCTCGAGCTTTGACTCTCCGGGCTCCCGCTTCTTTTACGGCTACCCACGGGGCCCCTAGGCCAGTGGCTTCTGAATCACTTTTAACTTACAGGGACATTACCCTGCACCACCGCCTCCTCCGCCGAACTCTGCCTCCACCCCACCCCTCCCTCACCCCCGCTGCAGCTCACATGTGGCGCATTCTGCAAACACACACCTTCCCCCATCGCACCCAACTGGTCCACACACCCCCACATTTTCACATCCCCTAATTGCTCAGCATGTGGGGCTCTGGACACCCACTACCACTCCCTTTGTGAGTGTCCAGCCTCTCCATATCCCCCTCTCCCCTCCCCTCTGGGAACAAGCCCTGGGGAGCCCAGACATCTCCGATCAACTATTGGTGACGTCGCGGGCACTGGATGTCGCGGAGGCCTTATGGTCTTCCGCCACCCCCCCCCCTTCCTAATCCCAGAGACTAATAAAGTTTGTTCTCTCTCTCGCTCTCTCAGCAGAGTCCCCGCCGAACGCTCTCGCGGGCCGCTCGTCAGCTCCGGTGGAGGAGAGGTCTCCTTCGGCAATGGGGAAGACGGCGGCGAGGGAGAAGGCGACGAACCGGTCGTCCCTCCCCTTCGCCCTCCGCACACGTTCGCGGCGAGCCGGATCGGCGCGTCGCGCTGGGTCATGAAGAGAGCACGACCAACGTGACGCGCCGGCTACCCGAAATGGTGGCTACAAAGTCGCCCAAAACGTGTGCGGACAAGGTATTAGGGCGCTAAGATCAGCACAACCCCCCCTCCTCAAGACCGAGCCCGCCGACGGGCAACCCCCCCCCCTCCCCCCCCAAAAAATAAAGGCGTACCCGGCCGCTTCCTCTGACCTATTTTATTGGATGATGGTTGGGCTTTATTGGCGCAAGGCCGACTATGGGCAAAGAGCGCCAAAGAAGAAGTTATTGAGTTTTCATCAGACCGTAAGTACTAAAACATGTAACTAAAAGTTAAGGTGATGCAAAACAAAATACAATGGAGATGGCTGGTGTATAGGGCCAGGGTGATTACACATATGACAAGAGCTGCAGGAAGTTTACCTCAGCTAAAAACTTAAAAACACGTTGAGTAGAAAACATTAGTTCGTCGGCTAAAAAGTATGATGGGTGTAAAGGAATGTGTCGTCTGTATAATTCAGGGAAATGTTTGTGTCGTGTTGTGTCAAGTGCCTTGCATGTGATTAGTATGTGGACTACGGATAGGCCCTTTCCACACCTGCTACACGTGGGTCCCGAAGTTCCAGTGAGCAGGTGGGAGTGCGTAACATGTGTGTGGCCTATCCGCAGCCTAGCCAGGGCGACTTCAGTGTATCTGTTGTGTGAGTCAGTTATGTAGCGTCCCAGTTGTGGTTTGATTACGTGTAGTTTGTTGTCTGTTTGTTGACTCCAGTGTAATTGCCATGTGTTACGAAGCTGTCGTCTGATGTGTGTCTTTAGGTCGGTGTAAGGTACTGTTGTTATGTCAACTGTGGTCATGAGAGCAGCAGCACCAGCCATTTGATCAGCAGTCTCATTGCCAGGGATCCCACAGTGACCTGGTACCCAGCATATAGTTATTTGAAGATTTGAGGCACATGCAGTCATTAGTACCCTGAAAAGAGCATTGATCACATAGTTTTTAGATGACTTTCTGGATGACAGTGCCTGTACAACGCTTAGAGAATCTGTGTAGATGATGGACGTTGGAATTTTATGTTCGAGGATGTGGTTTGAAACGAGTAAAATGCCATAGGCTTCTGCCGTGTAAATACTACTATGAAAATTCATTGTTTTAGTTACGGTAAAATTTGGTCCGTGCGCTGCACAAGATACAGTAAAACCAGTTTTCGACGCGTCGCTATAGAATTCTGCGCACCTGTACTTGTCCTGCAGGAACAGGAAGTGCTGCAGAATTGCACTTCTGGGAACCCTATTTTTTTCTACTTATGTGAATGATAGGTCGCATGATATAGGACGTAGATGCCATGGTGGGATTAAATTATGGATGGGTGTCTTGTGCGTGTCTGAAAGAGGGACCGTGAGTGCAGAAGCCTCCTCCCTAACTCTGAGAGAGAAAGGTAAGGAAATAGATGGCCTGTTTAAAAAGAGTTGCAAGTTTGATGTATTGTTCATGATGGGATTAAAAGGATGGTTGGTAAGGGGTACAATCTTAGATGCATATAGCAGGTCAACATACTCCCGCTGATGCCCTAGACACCACTTGTCGCACTCGAGATAAAGGCTTTCGACAGGGCTAGTGCGGAAGCGCCGCATGAGAGGCGAAGGCCAAGATGCAGCACTGAGTCGAGCATTCTCAGTGCGGTCTTTGTCGCCGACCCATACACGACACTGCCGTAGTCGAGCCGAGACCCCACCAAGGCCGTGTACAGGCGCAGCAGGAGTTGTTTGTCGGCCCCATAAGATTGATGTGAGAGTACCTTAAGAATATTCATTGTTTTTAGGCATTTACATTTGAGCTGTCTGATATGACGGATGAATGTAAGTTTTTCGTCGAATAAAATACCTAAAAACTTGTGCTCCTTGTTCACAGGAATTGGCACATTCGCAAGAGTGATGTCTGGGTCCGGGTGGACACCACGCCTCCTGGAGAACAGAACACAAGAGCTCTTCGCGGGATTAAGATTAAAGCCATTCTTGTCAGCCCAGCCGGCAAGTTTCTTGACGCCGAGCTGGACTTGACGTTCGCAGATGGACAGATTACACGATTTAAAGGATATCTGCACGTCATCTACATACATGAAATAAGAGATTGTAGGTGGCAGTGCCTTTCCAAGAGAGTTCATTTTTACTATGAAAAGAGTGCAGCTCAACACTCCACCTTGCGGCACGCCATTTTCTTGCACGTGAACATTTGACAGTGCACGACCAACTCTGACGCGAAAGGTTCTCTCCGACATATAACTACAAAGAATGTTCAACATGTTGCCCGCAACACCAATTGACTTTAGGTCACTCAGGATGCCGTACCGCCAAGCGGTGTCATAGGCTTTCTCTATGTCGAAAAACACCGTAAGACAAAATGGTTTATGCACAAAGGCATCCTTTATATATGTTTCAAGAGCTACGAGTTGATCGTTCGTTGATCGCCCCGCCCTGAAGCCTGCCTGGCAGCTCTCGAGAAGACCGTTGTACTCAAGGAAGTACACGAGCCTGCGATTTATCATCTTCTCGAGAAGCTTGCACAGGCAGCTGGTCAGGGCAATGGGTCGATAGCTAGCAGGAGAGGAAGGGTCCTTCCCTTCTTTCAGGAATGCTACAACTATGGCCTCCCTCCAAGACTTTGGAATGTGCCCCGAAATAAATATATTGTTGTAAAGGTGAAGGAGTGGTACAAGAGTGTCTGTGTGTAAGTGCTGTATCATTGTATATGTAATGTTGTCTGGGCCTGGAGCTGAGGGTTTACACGTGCTTAGAGCAGCCCTCAGCTCATGTAGTGAAAACAGAGAGTTGTAGGAAGTCTGTGATTTGTTGTTGTCACGTAGGGACTTCTTTTCACAAGAGGCTTTATGTTTCAGGAAAGTGTTTGTGTAGTGTGCAGAGCTTGACACGCATTGAAAGTGTTGTGCAAGTGTGTTAGCCTGGTCTTCCAATGTGTCCCCTGTTGTACTAACCAGGGGCAGGCTGTGTGTCTGTTGTCCTTTTAGTTTTCGTATTCGTGTCCAGACTTTGTGTGTGTCAGTGTATGAGTTGATGGAAGTGCGGAAGGTGCGCCAACTCTCCCTTTTTGCCTCACGACGCACTCGCTTCCCAAAAGCCTTTGCCCGTTTAAAAGAAATTAGGTTATCTGACGTGGGGTACCGGCGAAGGACACCCCACGCCTTGTTCTGGGCCTCTCGCGGCCGCCTGCAGTCCTCGTTCCACCAGGGCCTCCTTGGGTTGTGGGACGCACTGGAGGCCTGGGGCATGGACTTTTCGGCGGCGTCGACTATGTGCGCCGTGACGAGTTGGGCTGCTTCCTCCACGTGTAGGTGTTTTATGGTTGTGTGGTGTAGTTTAGATGTTTCTGTGAATATACTCCAGTTTGCTTTTGATTCATTAAACCTGTTATGGGAAGATGGACTGCATGGGCCTTTACCTATGTATGTTAGTGAGGTGGGGAAGTGGTCACTACCATATGGGTCCGTGCCCACGCCCCACTCAAGACATGGAAAGGGAATTGCAGAACCAATAGCCAAGTCGAGATGTGAGTACGTATTATGTCCTAAGCTATGGTATGTAGGCTGTTTTTTGTTGAAAAGGCATGCTCCTGAAGATGTAAGAAAATTCTCTATCGGGCGACCTCGGGCATCCGTTCTGGAGGAGCCCCAAAGAGAGTTGTGCGCATTAAGGTCGCCTGTTAGGATGTATGGTTCGGGCAGCTGGTCGACCAGCGCCTCAAAATCAGAGCTCGAAAGTGCATGATCAGGAGGAATGTAAATGGAGCACACCGTTACCAACCTATTAAATATTATTGTTCGAATTGCTACAGCATCGAGGACAGTGTTCAGAGTGACAAGGTGGCAGGCTAAGGATTTCCGGGCAATTATGGCCACACCGCCAGAAGAGTGTGTGCAGCCATCCCTGTCCTTTCTGAAGACCATGTAACTATTCAAGAAATTTGTGTGCTTGGAATTCAAATGTGTTTCCTGAACACACATTACACTTGGCTGATTAGCATGCAGTATTTCGTATACATCGTCAAGATTTTTAAGAAGGCCTCTACAGTTCCATTGAATTATGTTTTCTCTTCCCATTATTTAGTGTGAGAGCTACTGGAGTGTGTGTGTTTGTTTATGTGTCGTCTTTCGGGGCTGTGACTCTCGCCTTTTTCGGCTTGTCGGGAGGCTTTGGCGTCGGGACGCGTTCCTTGCGCTGCGTTGCAGGAAGGAACGGCCCAACATCCATCTCGTCGTCGGATGTCCGAGGGGTGCTCGACGGACCGGGCCCCCCGGACTTGGCCCCCCCTCGGGAGCCCTTCATTTGAGCCGCCACCGCCGAGGGCGTCCGGGGCGCCAGAAGTGGCACGGGCGGTGCGGTGGCGGTGGGAACCGGTGCGGGGACCGTGGTGTCCATCACCTCGGTACCCTCCAACGGACTGGAGGACGGGGAGACAGAGGCGGGAGCGGCTACGGTCCCGACAGAAGTGGTTTGCACCACAACCGCTGCTGCCTCAGCAAGCGGCGTGGTGCCGGGTTGGGCTGCGTGAGGCAACCCAGCGGGGGGCGGGGGCGCGACCAGGTCAGACTCGCTGAACTGGGTCCCTGTGGAAACCAGACGCCGCACCGCCCCCCGGCGAGCCGCGTCTGCGTACCTCCCCAGAGGGAAAGAGGCGAACCTCTTTCGCGCCTCTGGGAAGGTGATGTTCTCCGTGACCGTGATGTTAATTATCTCTTTTTCCATTTGAAATTTTTCACACTTGCGGGAGTACGCTGCATGCGGCCCCCCGCAGTTCACACAAGACAGGGTATCCGATGGACAATTGTCGCTCGGATGATCATCCCCTGCGCATTTCGCACACGTCGTTGTGCCACGGCAAGAGTTTGTACCGTGCCCGAACCGCTGGCACTTAAAACAGCGCCGCGGGTTCGGGATGTACGGACGGATGGAGCAACGGATAAAACCTGCATTGATGTGTTGTGGAAGAACTGCGCGGTAAAAAGTCAAGATAATGTGCTTGGTGGGAATCTCCTTGTCGTCTCTGCGGATAGTGATGCGTCTCACGGCAGTGACGCCCTGATCCTTCAAGCTGGCAAGGAGATCCGCATCCGTTTCGTTCAAAAGATCTGTCTCGGATATCACACCCTGGGAGCTGTTGAGGCTCCGATGGGGTGTGATGATGATGGTTGGATGTTTATGGCGCAAGGCCAACTGGGGCAAAGAGCGCCAAAACAATTGTCATATATGAGGGGTGAAACCTTAAAAACTAAGTAAAGTCAGCGAAAACAAAAGTGAAATTACAAAACGACAATGAGCATGGCTGGTGTATAGGGCCAGATTTCATGATGCGTGATAGGAAATGAGGTTTAAAAACTTGACGTCTAACAAATACTCAAACACACGTTTCACAGAAACAATGGCATCGTCACCTAGAAAAAACGATGGATGTCGGGGAATATGTTGTCTGTAGAGTTCTCTGAAGTGCTTGTGTCGTGTTGTGTGAAGTGCCTTGCATGTTATTAGTACGTGCACTACGGATAGGGCCTCTCCGCACCTGCCGCACTGGGGTTTAGGAGATCCCGTCAGCAGATACGAGTGCGCCGCATGGGTGTGCCCTATCCGCAGCCTTGTCAAGGTGACTTCCGTGTGTCTGTTGTGTGAGTCAGTTGTGTACCGTCCCAGGTGTGGCTTTATTACGTGTAGTTTGTTGTCTGTCTGTTCGTCCCAGTGTGTTTGCCATGTTCTGCGCAGGTGTTGTTTATGTGAGGCTTGAGGTCTGTGTAGGGTATCGTAATGTCTACAGTGTTCCTGAGTGCAGCAGCAGCTGCCCTCTCGTTCCCAGCGATCCCAGAGTGTCCTGGGACCCAGCAGAGGAGCAGCCGATGCTTCTCCGCATACACCGACATGATAGTGTTGAATACAAGATTAATTATGTGGTTTTTGTGGAGTTTATGCGATGATAATGCGCGAACAACACTCAAAGAATCCGTGTAGATGATAGAATTGGGAATTTGATTTTCAAGGATATGTCGTACAATCAGTAAAATTCCGTACGCTTCTGCTGAAAAAATTGTTGTGTGCACGCTCATGGTTCTGGCTGCATTGAAATTTGGACCATGAGAAGCGCACGACACCATAGTGGAGGTTTTAGAAGCGTCACTGTAGAATTCAGCACGTGGGTATTTGAACTGCAAAGAAAGAAAGTGCTAAGTATTGCAGCTCGCGGTACCCGATTTTCGTCAAGCTTTATAAAAGAAAGGTCACAGGACACAGGGCGAACTTGCCAAGGCGGTAAAATGTTTAAAGAGGATGACCTGTACACGTCTAAAAACGAAGCACTCAGATCCGAGGCTCGATCTCTCGCTCGAAGTGAAAAAGGCGAAGTAACGGACGGGCGATTTACAAACAGCACAGATGTGGATCAATCGTTAAGGACAGGATAAAAAGGTTGGCTATTCTGAGATGAAATTTTAAAAGCATAAAGTAAGTCCATGTACGCTCGCTGGTTGTCAAGGCTCCACTTATTACATTCAACATACAGACTCTCGATAGGGCTAGTGCGAAAAGCACCCGACGCAAGCCGTAGCCCCAAGTGTAGCACTGGGTCAAGCATTCGCAACGCTGTTTTAGTCGCCGATCCATATACCACACTGCCATAGTCCAAACGAGACCCAACCAAAGCAGTATAGATCCGTAGTAGTTCTTTGTCGGAACCATACGAATGGTGGGAGAGAACCTTCAGGATATTCATTGTTTTAAGACATTTGTGTTTAAGTTTCTTGATGTGTGGAATGAATGTGAGTTTCTGGTCAAACACAACACCTAAAAACTTGTGCTCCTTGTTCACAGGAAGCGACAACACGCCATTAAGTGTAATGTCTGGGTCTGGAAGGATCCCGCGCTTCCTAGAGAACACAACGCAGGAGCTTTTTGCAGGATTCAATTTAAAACCATTCTTGTCTGCCCAGCAGGCAAGTTTCTTGACGCCGAGCTGGACTTGACGTTCGCATATTGACATATTACAATATTTAAACGATATCTGCACGTCATCTACATACATGGAATAAGAGATCGTAGGTGGCAGTGCCTTGCCAAGAGAGTTCATCTTTGCTATGAAGAGAGTGCAACTCAACACGCCACCTTGCGGCACGCCATTTTCTTGGACGTGAACCTTTGACAGTGCAGAACCAACTCTGACGCGAAAGGTTCTCTCCGACAAATAACTAATAACGGTATTTAACATGTTACCAGAGACACCGAACGACTTAAGGTCAGTAAGTATGCCATAACGCCATGCGGTGTCATAGGCCTTCTCTATGTCAAAAAACACCGCAAGACAGAATTGTTTGTGAATGAAGGCATTCTTAATGTATGACTCAAGTGCCACAAGTTGATCGTTTGTGGATCTCCCTGCCCTGAAGCCTGCCTGGCAGCTCTCAAGAACACCGTTGTACTCCAAAAAGTACACAAGCCTCCAGTTTATCATCTTCTCGAGAAGCTTGCACAGGCAGCTGGTCTGGGCAATGGGTCGATAGCTAGCGGGAGAAGAAGGGTCCTTCCCTTCTTTCAAAAATGCTACAACCATGGCATCCCTCCAAGACTTTGGAATGTGCCCCGAAAGCCATATGTTGTTGAAAAGGTGAAGAAGTGTTACAAGAGTGTCTGTGTGTAAGTTCTGTATCATTGTATATGTAATGTTGTCTGGGCCTGGAGCTGAGGGTTTACACGTGCTCAGTGCACCCCTCAGCTCATGAAGTGTGAACTCAGAGTTATAAGAAGTGGCTGACCTGTCATTGTCATGTAAAGGCTTCTTTTCGGCCATTTGTTTGTGTTTCATGAAACTGTTTGTGTAGTGTGCTGAACTGGAAACATGTTGGAAGTGTTGTGCGAGTGTGTCAGCCTGGTCTTCGAGTGTGTCCCCTGTTGTGCTGACCAGAGGCAGGCTGTGTGTTTGTTGTCCTCTGAGTTTGCGTATTCTCGTCCATACTTTCCGTGTGTCTGTGTAGGAGTTTATGGATGTTATGAAGGAACGCCAACTCTCTCGTTTTGCCTCACGACGCACACGTTTTCCTAACGCCTTGGCCCGTTTGAACAAAATGACGTTACCCGACGTGGGGTACCGACGAAGGACACCCCACGCCTTGTTCTGGGCCTCTCGCGCCCGCCTGCAGTCCTCATTCCACCACGGCCCAGCAAACCATAAAACATTGTGTGGATGTCCATTCAATGCAACTTCCCCGATATCCAATGTGCAGAGGATATTCCTGAACGCCCACGTTATGTCCACGGGATATTCAGGCGATGTCCCTATTGCCTCGGAATAGACATCCACAAATACTTTCATCTGGATATCCACAGGATGTCCTTAAAATTAATGGAAACTTTCTGTGGCCATTTCACAGATATCCGGACATCATATAATGTCCATTTGATGCCATGTTGAGGCATTCTTAGGACCTTATAATATTATTATATAACTATTTATATATTATTATTAGTGACAATAATATTATTATATAACTATTTATATATTATTATTAGTGACATGAAACCAACCCCAATTTTTATTGCAAAGAAGAATGGTATTTATTTCAAAATCATTTCAATATCCACCAGACGAACCTTGCTGGAAGTCCAAGACCTAGAAAGATTAAAAAAATAAAAACAGCACCAGTTAAACACTTGTTAAATAGCTATTATTGAAACAGCTGCTTACACCATTCTGATTGAAAGAGTCACACGTTAAAAGAAAATTGCAATCAACCGGGCGGGTCAACAAATTCACCATCAACAGGCGTGCATGTATGAATTGTTTCTTAACTGTGCAGCAAAAATGAGACAAGAGAAAAAACAGCAAAGATTTCAGCTTTTGAATAAAAACAGTGCCAAATAAACAATGTGATTCAACTTGAAGCCGTGAAAGCTTAAGCAAAGAATAAAATTTAAATGTAATAAACCAACAAAAAATTTTAAATAAAAGTTATCATGAAGTTAAACAAAACACCAGAGAAAATAGGAGCTGGCAGAATACCTAAGAAACAGGCCGGAAAAGCAAAGGCAAATTTAGTCTCTAAAAACTATACTGCATGATAAAATATTACGCAAAAGAAGGCACGTGCTTGGATTCATGTTCACATGTTCTGTAAATTTGCTTCTGGGAAGTTGGGCCACCAGTTGAAATCTTGTGTTTGATCCATGATGATGATGATGATGTTAGTGCTTAATGGCGCAAGGCCAACGAGGGCAAAGAGCGCCAAAGAAGAGGTTATTTAATAAAGAGAGGTGATTACCTCACAAGGGTAGGTATAACAACGTGTAAGCCGAACATAGTAAAATCAATTAAAGATAATGGTGATGGCTGGTGTATAGGGCCAGATTTGATTATGCGTGATAGGAAATGAGGTTTAAAAACTTGATATCTGACAAATAGTCAAAGACACGTTTCACAGAAACCATTGCATCATCACCTAGAAACATTGATGGATGTAGGGGAACATGTTGTCTGTAAAGTTCTCTGAAGTGTTTGTGACGTGTTGTGTGAAGTGCCTATCATGTGATTAGTATGTGCACTACGGATAGGGCCTCTCCGCACCTGCCGCACTGGGGTCTAGAAGATCCCGTCAGCAGATACGAGTGCGTTGCATGGGTGTGCCCTATCCGCAGCCTACCCAAGGCGACTTCCATGTGTCTGTTATGTGAGTCAGATGTGTACCGTCCCAAGTGTGGCTTTATTACATGTAGTTTGTTGTCTGTCGGTTCATTCCAGTGTGTTTGCCATGTTCTGCGCAAGTGTTGTCTTATGTGTGGCTTGAGGTCTGTGTAAGGTAGTGTTGGTATGTCTACTGTGTTTCGGAGTGCAGCATTGGCGGCCATTTCATCCGCCAGTTCATTTCCACCGATGCCAGAGTGGCCTGGCACCCAACACACAGTCACCTGAAGGTTTGAAGAATATGCCAACACAATTGATTTCAAGACAAGGTTAACTACATGGTTTTTCGATGGCTTTCCAGATGATAATGTACGGACGACACTCAGCGAATCTGTATAGATGATGGATTTAGGAATATGATGTTCAACTATGTGATTTACAACAAGAAAAATGCCATATGCTTCTGCTGTAAAAATACTTGTCTTTACATTCATTGTTCCATATGCTTCGAAATTCGGCCCATGCGCCGCACAAGACACTGCAGTGAAGTTTTCGATGCATCGCTGAAAAATGATGATGATGGTTTGATTTTATTGGCGCAAGGCCGACATGGGCAAAGAGCGCCAAACACAAAGTGGTTTGATGAGGACAGAACAAGAAATAAAATCAGTTAAAAGCTATGAGCACGGCTGGTATAAAGGGCCAGGGTGAAGAACGCGAGTGGTTAAAAAAAAAATAAATAAGGTGGCTGGTGTATAGGACCAGGGGTAAAACTATGGGTGGTATGAGATGAGTTGTAAAAAGTGAACTTCTGATAGGAACTGAAAGGTGCGTTGAACAGAAAACATGGCATCGTCTCCTAAGAAGTATGATGGGTGTGGTGGAATATGTCGTGTGTGTAGTTGAGGGAAGTGTTTGCGTCGTGTAGTGTCGAGTGCCTTACATTGTATGAGAATGTGCATCACGGATAGGGCCTCTCCGCACCTGCTGCACAGAGGTCTTGGAGATCCAGTGAGCAGGTGCGAGTGCGTTGCATGAGTGTGCCCTATCCGTAATCTAGCCAAGGCGACTTCTGTGTATCTATTGCGTGTATCAGAGGTGTACGGTCCCAAGTGTGGTTTTATTACGTGTAACTTGTTGTCTGTTTGTTCGCTCCAGTGTGTTTGCCATGTTTTGCGAAGTTGTTGTCTGATGTGTGGTTTCACGTCGGTGTAGGGTAATGTGGTTATGTCTACTGCATTCAAGAGTGTAGCAGCAGCAGCCATTCGGTCCGCTGCTTCGTTCCCGGCTATACCACTGTGGCCGGGGACCCAGCAAAGAACCAGTTCAAATTTGCGTACATACACCGACATAATATCCTTGATGATCAGATTGACAACGTGGTTTTTCGAAGGCATTGTTGAAGACAGTGCCCGCACAACACTGAGGGAATCTGTATAGATAACGGATTGTGGGATGTGGCTTTGAAGTATATGATTGAGAACAAGAAGTACACCGTAAGCCTCTGCCGTAAAGATACTAGTATGACTATTCAGAGTTCTAGTGACACTAAGGCCGGGCCCATGCGCCGCGCAGGACACAGAGGTGGAAGTCTTAGAAGCATCCGTATAAAATTCAGAATAATGATACTTCTCTTGCAAATACAAGAAGTGCTGCTGAATTGCACATGTGGGAGCTCGGTTTTTATCAACATGTGTGAAAGATGTGTCGCATGACACAGGGCGGAGATGCCATGGTGCTATGAAATCTGTTACAGAACTTTGGATGGTGTCTAAAAAGGAGACAGCAAGCTCTGACGCTTCCTCTCTAACTCTGTAAGAGAAGGGCGCAGAGAACGATGGTCGATTTAAAAGGAGTACAGTCATGGATGTATCATGAAAAACTGATTTAAAAGGATGGTGTAGCATGGATGAAATTTTAAGGGCATAAAGGAGGTCTGTGTATGCTCGTTGACGTTGAAGGTTCCATGTGTTGCACTCTACATACAGGCTTTCGACCGGACTAGTTCGGAAGGCGCCACACGCCAAGCGGAGCCCTAGATGAAGGACAGGGTCCAGCATTCTGAGGGATGTTTTAGTGGCTGACCCATAGACAACGCTACCATAGTCCAGTCGTGAACCTATTAGGCTGGTAAAAACACGCAAAAGAAGTTGTTTGTCAGCACCAAAAGAGATGTGCGACAGAACCTTCAGGATATTCATTGTTTTTAAGCATTTATGTTTTAGTTGTTTTATGTGTGGGATGAATGTGAGCTTTTCGTCAAAGATTATACCTAAAAACTTGTGTTCCTTTTTGACAGGAATAGAGGCACCGTGGAGTCGAATGTCTGGATCCGGCCGCATGCCACGCCTCTTAGAAAACAGAACACAAGTGCACTTTCCTGGATTAAATTTAAAACCGTTGCGATCTGCCCAGACGGCTAGCTTGTTCACACCAAGCTGCACTTGGCGCTCGCAGATAGACAAGTTACACGATTTGAAGGACAGTTGAATATCGTCTACATAGATTGAACAGGAGATCGATGGTGGCAGTGCCTTCTGAAGAGAATTCATTTTTACAATAAACAAAGTGCAACTCAAAACACCACCCTGCGGCACGCCGTTTTCCTGCACATGAACCCTAGAGAGTGCAGCTCCAACTCGCACGCGAAACGTTCTTTCAGACAGGTAACTAACAAGCGTATTCATCATGTTACCCGACATGCCAAAGGACTTCAAATCGCTGAGGATGCCGTACCGCCAAGCAGTATCGTACGCCTTTTCAAGATCAAAGAAGACTGTCATACAGTACTGCTTGTGGAGGAAAGCATCTTTGATATAGGACTCTAACGCAACGAGTTGATCGTTGGTAGATCGCCCCGCCCTGAAGCCCGCCTGACAGCTCTCGAGAAGACCATTGTACTCTAAGAAGTACACAAGTCTCCTGTTTATCATCTTCTCGAAGAGCTTACACAGGCAGCTTGTCAGGGCAATGGGGCGATAACTGGCGGGAGAGGAAGGGTCCTTCCCTTCCTTTAGGACAGCCACTACTATGGCCTCCCTCCAAGAGCGTGGGAAGTGCCCCGAAAGAAATATTTTATTGTAGAGGTGAAGAAGTGTTTCAAGTGTGTCTGCATGTAAGTGTTGTATCATTGTGTATGAAATCCTGTCTGCACCTGGAGCTGAAGGTTTACAAGTACCGAGTGCGACCTTCAGCTCATGAAGTGAAAAGGGGGTGTTATAGGATGAGTTCGACTTATTAGTGTCTCGCAAGGACTTCTTCTCACATGATGCTTTGTGTTTAATGAAAGTGTTGGTGTAGTGTGCTGAACTGGACACGTGTTCGAAGTGTTGTGCAAGTGTGTTAGCCTGGTCTTCCAGTGTGTCCCCTGTTGTACTAACCAGGGGCAGGCTGTGTGTCTGTTGTCCTTTTAGTTTTCGTATTCGTGTCCAGACTTTATGTGTGTCAGTGTACAAGTTGATGGAAGTGAGGAGGGTGCGCCAACTCTCCCTTTTCGCCTCACGACGCACTCGCTTTCCAAAAGCCTTTGCCCGTTTAAAAGAAATGATGTTATCTGACGTGGGGTACCGGCGAAGGACACCCCACGCCTTGTTCTGGGCCTCTCGCGCCCGCCTGCAGTCCTCGTTCCACCAGGGCCTCCTTGGGCTGCGGGACCCACTGGAGGCCTGGGGAATGGACTTTTCGGCGGCGTCGAGGATGTGCGCCGTGACGAGTTGGGCGGCTTCCTCCACGTGTAGGTGTTTTATGGTTGTGTGGTGTAGTTTAGATGTTTCTGTGAATGTACTCCAGTTTGCTTTGGATTCATTAAACCTGTTATGGGAAGATGGACTGCTCGGGCCTATACCTATATACGTTACTGAAGTGGGGAAATGGTCACTACCATATGGGTCCGTGCCCACACCCCACTCAAGACATGGAAAGAGAACTGCGGAACCAATAGCCAAGTCAAGATGAGAGTATGTATTGTGTCCTAAGTTATGATATGTAGGCTGTTTTTTGTTGAAAAGGCATGCTCCGGAGGATGTAAGAAACTTCTCCAACAGGCGACCTCGGGCATCCGTTCTGGAGGAGCCCCAAAGAGAGTTGTGTGCATTAAGGTCGCCTGTTAGGATGTACGGTTCGGGCAGCTGGTCGACCAGCGACTCGAAGTCAGAGCTCAAAAGTGTGACATCAGGAGGAATGTATATGGAGCATACCGTTATCAACCTATTAAAAATTATTGTGCGTATTGCTACAGCCTCAAGGACGGTGTTGAGAGCGACAGGGTGGCATGCTAGGGATTTCCGGGCTATTATGGCTACACCGCCCGAAGAGTGTGTGCAGCCATCCCTGTCCTTTCTGAAGACCATGTACCTATTTAAGAAATTTGTGTGCTTGGAATTCAAATGCGTCTCCTGAAGACACATCACACTTGGCTGATTAGCATGCAGTATTTCGTATACATCGTCAAGATTTTTAAGAAGGCCTCTACAGTTCCATTGAATTATGTTTTCTCTTCCCATTATTTAGTGTGAGAGCTACTGGAGTGTGTGTGTTTGTTTATGTGTCGTCTTTCGGGGCTGTGACTCTCGCCTTTTTTGGCTTGTCGGGAGGCTTTGGCGTCGGGACGCGTTCCTTGCGCTGCGTTGCAGGCAGGAACGGCCCGACATCCATCTCGTCGTCGGATGTCCGAGGGGTGCCCGACGGACCGGGCCCCCTGGACTTGGCCCCCCCTCGGGAGCCCTTCGTTTGAGCCGCCACCGCCGAGGGCGTCCGGGGCGCCAGAGGTGGCACAGGCGGTGCGGTGGCGGTGGGAACCGGTGCGGGGCCCGTGGTGTCCATCACCTCTGTACCCTCCAACGCACTGGAGGGCGGGGAGACAGAGGCGGGAGCGGCACCGGTCCCGACGGAAGAGGTTGCCACCACAACCGCTGCTGCCTCAGCAAGCGGCGTGGTGGCGGGTTGGGCTGCCAGAGGCAACCCAGGGGGGGGCGGGCGAGGGACCAGGTCAGACTCGCTGAACTGGGTCCCTGTGGAAACGAGACGCCGCTCCGCCCCCCGGCGAGCCGCGTCGGCGTACCTCCCCAGGGGGAAAGAGGCGAACCTCTTTCGCGCCTCTGGGAAGGTGATGTTTTCAGTGACTTTGATGTTGATGATTTTCTTTTCTAGTTGAAATTTTTCGCACTTGCGGGAGTATGCCGCATGCGGCCCCCCGCAGTTTACACAAGTGAGAGTTTCGGCTGAGCAGTTCTCGCTCGGATGATCGTGCGCCGCGCACTTTGCACACGTCGTTCGGCCACGGCAAGAGTTCGTACCATGCCCGAACCGCTGGCACTTAAAACAGCGCCGCGGGTTCGGGATGTACGGACGGATGGAGCAACGGATAAAACCTGCATTTATGTATTGTGGAAGAATTGCGCGGTCGAAAGTCAAGATAATGTGTTTGGTGGGAATCTCCTTGTCGTCTCTGCGGATGGTGATGCGTCTCACGGCAGTGACGCCCTGATCCTTCAAGCCGGCAAGGAGATCCGCATCGGTTTCGTTCAGGAGGTCTGTCTCGGATATCACACCCTGCGAGCTGTTGAGGCTCCGATGGGGTGTGACCCGGATGTCAAGATCAGCCAGTCTAGTCTGAGCTAGAAGCTTTGCAGACTGCTGCTTGTCATTTATTTCAATTAAGAGTTCACCAGACCTTTGTTTTTTGCATTTATACGATTTTCCTACTATGGCTTCAAGATATTTGGCGATCAAGAAGACTGACTGAGATGCAAGAGGGTGGGTTGGATTGAGGGATTCCATCACAAGAAATCGAGAAAAATGGTCCGGTTCAGGAAAGGTTACCGACGGCAACGGAGGAAAGGATACTTCGGTGCGGCCCCTTTTCAGGGACCGATCACGGTTGGGGGGGGTTTTAGACAATACCATAAAGCATAGTATAAAAGCAGGGAGACGGGGGTACTTTCTTCCACAACCTTACCCTGATAGCTGAGGAGGTCCCGGAGCTCCCTGCCTGGTAAACAGACAGGGAGCCCATCCGCCGGAGCTTGACCTGGGCTCCGACGGCCACCGTTAGAGGTTTCTACCCTTCACCTTAAAAACACATCACCACGGTTGGATCCAGCTTATGTTTGGGGGCTCGGGGTCCGCGGTGTCGCCAACACCGTCACCATGAATACTCAAGGTGCCCCGTGCGGGGGCATCGCTGAAAAACGCTGCAGCCTTGTATTTATCCTGCACATACATGAAATGCTGCAAAATCCCACTTTTTGGTGTCCTGTTCTTATTGTATTTTAAGAAAGACACGTCACATGCAACAGGACGAAGATGCCATGGTGCTACAAGATCAGTGATAGATGACTTGAATGTGTCTGCAAAGGAGACCTCATGAATAGTGACCTCGGCCCTCACTCTGAGCGAGAAGGGAACAGGAATGGATGGGCGATTTAAAAAGAGCTTTCATGTGGATTTATCATTAAAAACCGGTTTAAAAGGATGGTTGTCCATTGATGAAATTTTTGAGGCATATAACAAGTCAACATAGGTTCGCTGGTGTGATAAGCACCATTTGTCACACTCTGCGTAAAGACTCTGTACAGGGCTCGTACGGAATGCGCCACAAGAGAGGCGAAGCCCCAAGTGAAGCACTGGGTCGAGCATTTTAAGTGCTGTTTTAGTGGCTGACCCATAAACAACACTCCCATAGTCCAATCTAGACCCCACTAGGCTTGTGAAAATACGTAACAGGAGTTGCTTATCCGTTCCATACGACTGGTGGGACAAGATTTTAAGAATGTTGAGAGCCTTTAGACATTTATGTTTCAATTGTTTAATGTGAGGGATGAATGTAAGCCTTTCATCCAACACCACACCTAAAAACTTGTGTTCCTTCCTCACAGGAATCGAAACGCCATTAAGGATAATGTCTGGGCCCGGATGGATCCCACGCTTCCTGGAGAAGACAACACAGGTGCTTTTTTCTGGGTTAAGTTTAAAACCGTTCTTGTCTGCCCAGCTGGCAAGTTTTTTGACACCGAGCTGGACTTGACGCTCACAGATGGACATATTGCATGATTTAAAAGATACCTGGATGTCGTCTACATACAGTGAATAAGAAATTGTAGGTGGCAATGCCTTCCCAAGGGAGTTCATCTTAACTATGAACAGAGTGCAGCTAAGAACTCCACCTTGCGGAACGCCGTTTTCTTGCACATGTACTCTTGAGAGTGCGCTACCTACTCTCACGCGAAACGTTCTTCCGGACAAATAACTAGCAAGGGTGTTGAGCATATGGCCCGAAACACCGAAAGACTTCAGGTCACTGAGGATCCCGTAACGCCAAGCGGTGTCATAGGCCTTCTCAAGGTCAAAAAACACCGTTGTGCAAGACTGTTTGTGGATGAAGGCGTCCTTTATATAGGACTCGAGTGCGACCAGTTGGTCGTTGGTGGACCGCCCCGCCCAGAAGCCTGCCTGGCAGCTATCGAGAAGACCATTGTACTCAAGAAAGTACATGAGTCTCCTGTTTATCATCTCCTCGAGGAGCTTGCACAGGCAGCTTGTGAGGGCGATGGGCCGATAGCCAGCAGGAGAGGAAGGGTCCTTTCCTTCCTTCAGGAAAGCCTCTACTATGGCCTCTCTCCAAGAGAGAGGAATGTGCCCCGAAAGCCATATGTTGTTGTATAGATGTAGGAGTGTTTCAAGAGTGTCTGGGTGTAGGTGTTGTATCATGGTGTATGTGATTTTGTCTGCACCTGGAGCTGAAGGCTTACATGTGCTGAGAGCAACCTTCAGCTCATGAATTGAAAAAGGACAATTGTAAGAAGTGTGCGACTTGTTGTGATCACGCAGGGACTTCTTTTCTACAGATGTTTTGTGTTTCATGAAAGTGTTTGTGTAGTGTGCTGAACTGGACACGTGTTCGAAGTGTTGTGCAAGTGTGTTAGCCTGGGCTTCCAGTGTGTCCCCTGTTGTACTAACCAGAGGAAGGCTGTGTGTCTGTTGTCCTTTTAGTTTTCGTATTCGTGTCCATACTTTGTGTGTGTCTGTGTAAGAGTTTATGGACGTCAAGAAGGTGTGCCAACTCTCTCGTTTTGCCTCACGGCGCACACGTTTTCCCAACGCCTTGGCCCGTTTGAACAAGAGGAGGTTACTCGACGTGGGGTACCGACGAAGGATACCCCACGCCTTGTTCTGGGCCTCTCGCGCCCGCCTACAGTCCTCATTCCACCACGGCCTCCTCTGGTTGCGCGGGGCACCAGAGGCGTGGGGAATGGACTTTTCGGCGGCGTCGAGGATGTGCGCCGTGAGGAGTTGGGTATCTTGATGATGATGATGGTTTGTGTTTAATGGCGCAAGGCCGACGAGGGCAAAGAGCGCCAGAGAAGTTATTTAATGAAAAGAACTGATTACCACAAAAGGTAGCTATAAAATGTGTAAACTAGACATAGTAAGATCAATAAAGGTAATGGTGATGGCTGGTGTATAGGGCGAGATTTGATTATGCATGATAGGAAATGAGGTTTAAAAACTTCACGTCTGACAAATACTTAAACACGCGTTTCACAGAAACCATGGCATCGTCACCCAGAAACAACAATGGGTGTAGGGGAATATGTTGTCTGTACAGTTCTCTGAAGTGTTCGTGTCGTGTTGTGTCAAGTGTGTTGCATTGTATGAGTATGTGGACTACGGATAGGCCCTCCCCACACCTGCTACACAGGGGTCTTGCAGAACCCGTGAGCAGGTGCGAGTGCGTCACATGTGTATGGCCTATCCGTAATCTAGCTAAGGTAACTTCAATGTGCCTGTTGTGTGAGTCAGTAGTGTATTGTCCCAAGTGTGGTTTTATTACGTGTAGTTTGTTGTCTGTCTGTTCGCTCCAGTCTGCTTGCCACGTTTTACGGAGTTGCTGTCTTATGTGTGGCTTGAGGTCTGTGTAGGGAAGTGTTGTTATGTTTACTGTGTTTCGGAGTGCAGCATTGGCGGCCATTTCATCCGCCAGTTCATTTCCGCCGATGCCAGAGTGGCCTGGCACCCAACACACAGTAACCTCAAGGTTGGAAGAATACGCCAGCATAATTGATTTCAAGAGAAGGTTAACTACATGGTTTTTCGATGACTTTCCGGATGATAACGCACGGACGACGCTCAGCGAATCTGTATAGATGATAGATTTAGGAATATTATGTTCAACTATGTGATTTACAGCCAGAAAGATGCCATATGCTTCTGCCGAAAAAATACTTGTCTTTGCATTCATGGCTCTACCTCCTTCAAAATTGGGTCCATGAGCAGCACAAGACACCGCAGTGAACGTTTTGGAAGCATCAGTGACAAACTCTGCAGGCCTGTATTTATCCTGCAGATACATGAAATGCTGCTGAATCGCAATTCTTGGTGCCCTGTTCTTATCAAGATGCGTAAAAGACAGGTCACAGAGCACAGGGCGCAGATTCCATGGTGGTATAAAATCAGTGATGGGTGCCTTGTGAATGTCTAAAAAGGGTACCTCATGCTCAGAGGCTTCCTCTCTTACCCTAAGTGAAAAGGGCAGAGAGATGGATGGACGATTTAAGAACAGTTGTTGTGAGGATGTGTTATTAATGGTGGAATTAAAAGGGTGGTTAGTCAGGGCCATGATTTTCGAGGCATACAACAAATTCATGTAAATCCTCTGGTGATATAGGGACCATTTATCACACTCGGCGTAGAGGCTCTCGACTGGGCTAGTGCGAAAAGCACCACATGCAAGGCGAAGACCCAGATGCAGCACTGGGTCGAGCATTTTCAGTGCCGTTATTGTTGCAGACCCATAAATGACGCTTCCATAGTCCAATCGGGACCCCACTAGGCTTGTGAAAATACGTAAGAGGAGTTGCTGATGATGATGATGGTTGGGTTTTTTATGGCGCAAGGCCGCCTAAGGGCAAAGAGCGCCAGAGGGAAGTTTATTTAATGAAGTGGTTACAAAAAAAAAGAAAAAAAGTCAACCGAACATAATAAAATCAGTTACAGATAATGGTGATGGCTGGTGTATAGGGCCAGATTTCATTATGCGTGATAGGAAATGAGGTTTAAAAACTTAACGTCTGACAAATACTCAAACACACGTTTAACAGAAACAATGGCTTCGTCACCTAGAAACTGCGATGGATGTAGTGGGATATGTTGTCTGTAGAGTTCTCTGAAGTGTTTGTATCGTGTTGTGTGAAGTGCCTTGCATGTGAGTAGTATGTGCACTACGGATAGGGCATCTCCACACCTGCTGCACTGGGGTCTAGAAGATCCTGTCAGCAGATAGGAGTGCGTTGCATGGGTGTGCCCTATCCGTAATCTGGCCAAGGCGACTTCAGAGTATCTATTGCGTGTGTCGGTGGTGTATGGTCCCAATTGAGGTTTTATTACGTGTAACTTGTTGTCTGTTTGTTCACTCCAGTGTGTTTGCCATGTTTTGCGAAGTTGTTGTCTGATGTGTGGTTTCACGTCGGTGTAGGGTACTGTGGTTATGTCTACTGTATTCGAGAGTGTAGCAGCAGCAGCCATTCGGTCCGCTGCTTCGTTCCCGGCAATACCACAGTGGCCAGAGACCCAGCAAAGAACCAGTTCAAATTTGCGTACATACACAGACATAATACCCTTGACAATCAGATTGACAACGTGGTTTTTCGAAGGCACTGTTGACGACAGTGCCCACACAACACTGAGGGAATCTGTATAGATAATGGATTGTGGGATGTGGTTTTGAAGTATATGATTGACAACAAGAAGTACACCGTAAGCCTCTGCCGTAAAGATACTAGTATGACCATTCAGAGTTCGAGTGACACTAAGGCCGGGCCCATGCGCCGCGCAGGACACAGAGGTGGCAGTTCTAGAAGCGTCCGTATAAAATTCAGAGCACTCATACTTCTGCTGCAAATACAAGAAATGCTGCAGAATTGCACATGTGGGAGCTCGCTTTTTATCTAGATGTGTAAAAGATGTGTCGCATGATACAGGGCGGAGATTCCATGGTGCGATAAAATCCGTCAGAGAACTTTGGATTGTATCTAAAAAGGAGACAGCAAGCTCTGACGCCTCCTCTCTAACTCTGTAAAAGAAGGGCGCAGAGATCGATGGTCGATTTAAAAGGAGTTCAGTCACGGACGTATCATGAAAAACTGATTTAAAAGGATGGTGAGGCATGGATGAAATTTTAAAAGCATAAAGGAGATCTGTGTAAGCTCGCTGACGTTGTAGGTTCCATTTGTTGCACTCCACATAGAGGCTTTCGACCGGGCTAGTGCGGAAGGCGCCACACGCCAGGCGGAGCCCGAGATGGAGCACTCGGTCCAGCATTTTGAGAGATGTTTTACTTGCTGACCCATAAACAACGCTACCATAGTCCAATCGTGAACCTATCAAGCTGGTAAAAACATGTAAGAGAAGTTGTTTGTCAGCACCAAAAGAGATGTGCGACAGAACCTTCAGGATATTCATTGTTTTTAAGCATTTATGTTTTAGTTGTTTTATGTGTGGGATGAATGTCAGCTTTTCGTCAAAGATAATACCCAAGAACTTGTGTTCCTTTTTTACAGGAATAGAGACACCGTGGAGTTGAATGTCTGGATCCGGCCGGATACCACTCTCTTGGAAAATAAAATACAAGTGCACTTCCCGGGATTAAATTTAAAACCATTGCCATCTGCCCAGCCAGCTAGCTTGTTAACACCAAGCTGGACCTGGCGCTCACAGACAGACAGGTTACAGGATTTAAAGGAGAGTTGAATGTCGTCTACATAGACTGAACAGGAAATCGACGGTGGCAGCGCCTTCCTAAGGGAATTCATTTTCACAATAAAAAGGGTGCAACTTAAAACTCCACCTTGTGGCACTCCATTTTCCTGCACATGAACCCTAGACAGTGCAGTTCCAACTCGCACACGAAAGGTTCTTTGAGACAAGTAGCTGGCAAGTGTGTTTACCATGTTACCTGACATGCCGAAGGACTTGAGGTCGCTTAGGATGCCATACCGCCACGCGGTATCGTACGCTTTTTCCAGATCAAAGAATACCGTCATACAATATTGTTTGTGGAGGAAAGCATCCTTTATATAGGACTCGAGCGCGACGAGTTGGTCGTTCGTGGACCGCCCCGCCCTGAAGCTTGCCTGGCAGCCCTCGAGAAGACCATTGTACTCAAGAAAGTACACGAGTCTCCTATTTATCATCTTCTCGAGGAGCTTGCACAGGCAGCTTGTGAGGGCGATGGGCCGATAGCTAGCAGGAGAGGAAGGGTCCTTTCCTTCCTTCAGGAAAGCCACTACTATGGCCTCCCTCCAAAAGCGAGGAATGTGCCCCGAAAGCCATATGTTGTTGTATAGATGTAGGAGTGTTTCAAGAGTGTCTGGGTGTAGGTGTTGTATCATGGTGTATGTGATTTTGTCTGCACCTGGAGCTGAAGGCTTACATGTGCTCAGAGCAACCTTCAGCTCATGAATAGAAAAAGGAGAATTGTAAGAAGTGTGCGACTTGTTGTTATCACGCAGGGACTTCTTTTCTACAGATGTCTTGTGTTTCATGAAAGTGTTTGTGTATTGTGCTGAACTGGACACGTGTTCGAAGTGTTGTGCAAGTGTGTTAGCCTGGTCTTCCAGTGTGTCCCCTGTTGTACTAACCAGGGGCAGGCTGTGTGTCTGTTGTCCTTTTAGTTTTCGTATTCGTGTCCAGACTTTGTGTGTGTCAGTGTATGAGTTGATGGAAGTGAGGAAGTTGCGCCAACTCTCCCTTTTTGCCTCACGACGCACTCGCTTCCCCAAAGCCTTTGCCCGTTTAAAAGAAATTAGGTTATCTGACGTGGGGTACCGGCGAAGGACACCCCACGCCTTGTTCTGGGCCTCTCGCGCCCGCCTGCAGTCCTCGTTCCACCAGGGCCTCCTTGGGTTGCGGGACGCACTGGAGGCCTGGGGCATGGACTTTTCGGCGGCGTCGACTATGTGCGCCGTGACGAGTTGGGCTGCTTCCTCCACGTGTAGGTGTTTTATGGTTGTGTGGTGTAGTTTAGATGTTTCTGTGAATGTACTCCAGTTTGCTTTTGATTCATTAAACCTGTTATGGGCAGATGGACTGCATGGGCCTTTACCTCTGTATGTTAGGGATGTGGGGAAGTGGTCACTACCATATGGGTCCGTTCCCACGCCCCACTCAAGACATGGAAAGAGAATTGCAGAACCAATAGCAAAGTCGAGATGTGAGTACGTATTATGTCCTAAGTTATGGTAGGTAGGCTGTTTTTTGTTGAAAAGGCATGCTCCTGAAGATGTAAGAAATTTCTCTATCAGGCGACCTCGGGCATCCGTTCTGGAGGAGCCCCAAAGAGAGTTGTGCGCATTAAGGTCGCCTGTTAGTATGTATGGTTTGGGCAGCTGGTCGACCAGCGCCTCGAAATCAGAGCTCGAAAGTGCATGATCAGGAGGAATGTAAATGGAGCACACCGTTACTAACCTATTAAATATTATTGTTCGAATTGCTACAGCCTCGAGGACAGTGTTCAGAGTGACAGGGTGGCAGGCTAAGGATTTCCGGGCGACAATTGCCACACCTCCTGAAGAGTGTGTGCAGCCAATCCTGTCCTTTCTGAATACCATGTACCTATTTAAGAAATTTGTCTGTTTGGAATTGAGGTGAGTCTCTTGGAGACACATGAGACTTGGCTGATTGGCATGCAGGATATCATACACATCATCAAGATTTTTAAGGAGGCCTCTGCAGTTCCATTGAATGATGTTTTCTGTTCCCATTATTTAGGTTTAAGAATGAATGGAGTGTGTGTATGTGTTCATGTGTCGTCTTTCGGGGCTGTTACTCTGGGGTTAGGCTTTTTAGGCCTGTCTGTAGGCTTGGAAGTCGGTGGCCGCTCCTTGCGCTGCGTTGCAGGCAGGAACGGCCCGACATCCATCTCGTCGTCGGATGTCCGAGGGGTGCCCGACGGACCGGGCCCCCCGGACTTGGCCCCCCCTCGGGAGCCCTTCGTTTGAGCCGCCACCGCCGAGGGCGTCCGGGGCACCAGAGGTGGCCCGGGCGGTGCGGTGACGGTGGGAGCCGGTGCGGGGCCCGTGGTGTCCATCACCTCGGTACCCTCCAACGGACTGGAGGACGGGGAGACAGAGGCGGGAGCGGCACCGGTCCCGACAGAAGTGGTTTGCACCACAACCGCTGCTGCCTCAGCAAGCGGCGTGGTGCCGGGTTGGGCTGCGTGAGGCAACCCAGCGGGGGGCGGGGGCGGGACCAGGTCAGACTCGCTGAACTGGGTCCCTGTGGAAACCAGACGCCGCTCCGCCCCCCGGCGAGCCGCGTCTGCGTACCTCCCCAGAGGGAAAGAGGCGAACCTCTTTCGCGCCTCTGGGAAGGTGATGTTCTCCGTGACCTTGATGTTAATTATCTTTTTTTCCATTTGGAATTTTTCACACTTGCGGGAGTACGCTGCATGCGGACCGCCGCAGTTCACACAAGTGAGGGTTTCGGATGGACAGTTGTCAGTCGGATGATCGTGCGCCGCGCATTTCGCACACGTCGTTCGGCCACGGCAAGAGGTTGTACCGTGCCCGAACCGCTGGCACTTAAAACAGCGCCGCGGATTCGGGATGTACGGACGGATGGAGCAACGGATGAAACCTGCATTGATGTTTTGTGGAAGAACTGCGCGGTCGAAAGTCAAGATAATGTGCTTGGTGGGAATCTCCTTGTCGTCTCTGCGGATAGTGATGCGTCTCACGGCAGTGACGCCCTGATCCTTCAAGCCGGCAAGGAGATCCGCATCCGTTTCGTTCAAAAGATCTGTCTCGGATATCACACCCTGCGAGCTGTTGAGGCTCCGATGGGGTGTGACCCTGATGTCTAGATCAGCCAGTCTAGTCTGAGCTAGAAGCTTCGTGGACTGCTGCTTGTCATTTGTTTCGATGAGGAGTTCACCAGACCTTTGTTTTTTGCACTTATATGATTTTCCTACTATGGCTTCAAGATACTTGGCGATCAAGAAGACTGACTGAGATGCTAGAGGGTGGGTTGGATTGAGCGATTCCATCACAAGAAATCGAGAGAAATTATCCGGTTCAGGAAATGTTAAAGATGGCAATTGGGGAAAAGATACTTCGGTGCGGCCCCTTTTCAGGGACCGATCACGTTTGGGGGGGGGGTTTGAAAATGCCATAGAGCATAGTATAAAAGCAGGGAGACTGGGGTACTTTCTTCTTTGACCTTACCCTGGTAGCCAAAGAGGTCCCGGAGCTCCCTGCCTGGTAGACAGACAGGGAGCCCATCCGCCGGAGCTTGACCTGGGCTCCGACGGCCACCGTTAGAGGTTTCTACCCTTCACCTTAAAAACACCCACGGTTGGATCCAGCTTATGTTTGGGGGCTCGGGGTCCGCGGTATCGCCAGTACCGTCACCAAGATTGCTCAAGGTGCCCCGTGCGGGGAAGAGGAGTTGCTTGTCCGTTCCATAAGACTGGTGGGACAAGATTTTAAGAATGTTGAGAGCCTTTAGACATTTATGTTTCAATTGCTTAATGTGAGGTATGAATGTAAGTTTTTCATCCAACACCACTCCTAAAAACTTGTGTTCCTTCCTCACAGGAAGCGAAACGCCATTAAGTGTAATGTCTGGGTCCGGATGGATCCCACGCTTCCTGGAGAAGACAACACAGGTGCTTTTTTCTGGATTAAGTTGAAACCCATTCTTGTCTGCGCAGATGGCAAGTTTTTTGACAGCTAGCTGGACTTGACGCTCACAGATGGACATATTGCATGATTTAAAAGATACCTGGACGTCGTCTACATACATGGAATAAGAAATTGTAGGTGGCAATGCCTTCCCAAGGGAGTTCATTTTAAATATGAAAAGAGTGCAGCTTAAAACTCCACCTTGCGGAACGCCGTTTTCTTGTACATGAACCCTTGAGAGTGCGCTACCAACTCTCACACGAAAAGTTCTTTCGGACAAATAACTAGCAAGAATGTTCATCATGTTCCCTGAGACACCAAATGACTTCAGGTCACTGAGGATCCCGTAGCGCCAGGCGGTGTCATATGCCTTCTCAAGGTCAAAAAACACCGTTGTGCAAAACTGTTTATGAATGAAAGCGTCCTTTAGGTATGACTCAAGAGCGACAAGTTGGTCATTTGTAGATCGCCCCGCCCTGAAGCCTGCCTGGCAGCTCTCGAGAAGACCATGGTACTCTAAGAAGTACACGAGTCTCTTGTTTATCATCTTCTCAAAGAGCTTACACAGGCAGCTTGTCAGGGCAATGGGACGATAACTGGCGGGAGAGGAAGGGTCCTTTCCTTCCTTCAAGAAAGCCACCACTATGGCCTCCCTCCATGAGCGAGGAATGTGCCCCGAAAGCCATATGTTGTTGTATAGATGTAGGAGTGTTTCAAGAGTGTCTGGGTGTAGGTGTTGTATCATGGTGTATGTGATTTTGTCTGCACCTGGAGCTGAAGGCTTACATGTGCTGAGAGCAACCTTCAGCTCATGAATTGAAAAAGGACAATTGTAAGAAGTGTGCGACTTGTTGTGATCACGCAGGGACTTCTTTTCTACAGATGTTTTGTGTTTCATGAAAGTGTTTGTGTAGTGTGCTGAACTGGACACGTGTTCGAAGTGTTGTGCAAGTGTGTTAGCCTGGGCTTCCAGTGTGTCCCCTGTTGTACTAACCAGAGGAAGGCTGTGTGTCTGTTGTCCTTTTAGTTTTCGTATTCGTGTCCAGACTTTGTGTGTGTCTGTGTAAGAGTTTATGGATGTCAAGAAGGTGTGCCAACTCTCTCGTTTTGCCTCACGGCGCACACGTTTTCCTAACGCCTTGGCCCGTTTGAACAAAATGAGGTTACCCGACGTGGGGTACCGACGAAGGACACCCCACGCCTTGTTCTGGGCCTCTCGCGCCCGCATTGCAGTCCTCATTCCACCACGGCCTCCGCTGGTTGCGCGGGGCACCAGAGGCGTGGGGAATGGACTTTTCGGCGGCGTCGAGGATGTGCGCCGTGAGCAGTTGGGTAGCTTCTTCGACGTGTAGGTGTCCTATGGATGTGTGGTGTAGTTTGGATGTCTCTGTAAATGTATTCCAGTTAGCTCGTGCTTCATTGAACCTATTATGGGAAGATTGACTGCATGGGCCTTTACCTATGTATGTTAGTGAGGTGGGGAAGTGGTCACTGCCATATGGGTCAGTTCCCACTCCCCACTCGACAAGAGGAAAGAGAACTGCGGAGCCAATAGCCAAGTCAATACATGAGTATGTGTTATGACCTATGTTATGGTATGTAGGCTGTTTATTGTTGAAAAGGCATGCTCCAGAAGATGTAAGGAATTTCTCTATCAGGCGACCTCGGGCATCCGTTCTGGAAGAGCCCCAAAGAGAGTTGTGAGCATTAAGGTCGCCTGTAAGGATGTATGGTTCGGGCAGCTGGTCTACCAGCGCCTCGAAGTCGGAGCTCGTAAGTGCAACATCAGGAGGAATGTATATGGAGCATACCGTTATCAATCTATTAAATATTATTGTGCGGACGGCTACAGCCTCAAGGACGGTGTTCAAGGTGACAGGGTGGCATGCTAAGGATTTGCGGGTGATTATGGCAACACCGCCAGAAGAGTGTGTGCAGCCATCCCTGTCTTTCCTGTATACCATGTAACTATTCAAGAAATTTGTGTTTGGATTTCAGATGTGTTTCCTGGACACACATTATACTTGGCTGATTGGCATGCAGAATCTCATAAACGTCGTCAAGATTATTCAGAAGGCCTCTGCAGTTCCATTGAGCAATATTTTCTCTTCTCATTATTATGTGTTCAGAGCTACTGGAGTGTGACTATTTATGTAGGGTCTTTCGGGGCTTGGACTCTTGGAAGGGGTTTTCTGGCCTTCTCTACTGACCTGGACGTCGCAGCCCGTTCCTTCCGCTGCGATGAAAACCGGAAGGGCTCGATGTCCATGTCCTCATCTGAAGGCAAGGGGGTGCCCAGCGGACTGGGCCCCCTTGACGTGGTACCCTTTCGGGTGTTCTTTCCCTGTGCTGCCAGTGCCGAAGGCGTGGGGTGCACCACAGATGGCACAGGCACTGAGGCGGGGGAGGGGGTCGCTGCAACTGCCTCCGTCTCCATCTCGTCCGGGCCCTCGCGTGTGCTTCGGGCCGGTAGAGAGGGGGAAACGGTGGGTGCAGCAGCATCCCCACCGGACGTGGATGCCACCACAGCCGCTGCTGGCTCAGCGAGCGGTGCGTAGGCGGGTTGGGCTGCCAGAGGCAACACAGGGGGGGGGGGCGGGGGCGGGACCAAGTCCGACTCGCGGTACTGGGTCCCCGCCGAAACCAGATGCCGCTCCGCCCCCCGGCGAGCTGCGTCGGCGTACCTCCCCAGAGGGAAAGAGGCGAACCTCTTCCGCGCCTCTGGGAAAGTGATGTTTTCAGTGACCTTGATGTTAATGATTTTCTTTTCTAATTGAAACTTTTCGCATTTTCTGGAGTAGGCCGCATGTGGACCCTGGCAGTTTACACAAAGAAGTTGTTGCACGTTGCAGTTTTCGGCCGGGTGATCGTGCTGGGCGCATTTTGCGCAGGTAAGTCGGCCGCGACAGGTGTTTGTGCCGTGCCCGAACCGTTGGCACTTGAAGCAGCGCCGTGGGTTCGGGATGTAAGGCCGGACTGAACAACGGATGTAGCCTGCGTTGATGAATGCAGGAAGGGTCGCCTTGTCGAAGGTTAGGATGAGGTGCTTTGTCGGTATTTGTTTATCGTCTCTGCGGATGGTTATGCGCCTGACCGCTGTTACGCCCTGACTACGAAGGCGCTCCAGCAGGTGAGCTTCAGATTCATTGATTAGGTCATATTCGGAAATCACGCCCTGGGAGCTGTTTAGGCTGCGGTGGGGCGTGACTCGGATGGCCAGATCGGCGATGCGGGTTTGTGCAAGTAGTTTATCAGCCTGATCCTGGCTACTGACTTCAACAAGGATTTCACCGGTTCTTTGTTTTTTGGCTTTATATGATTCGCCGATGACACCTTCAAGAAATGTGGAGACGAGAAATACAAGAACAGTTGTTGTGAGGATGTGTTATTAATGGTGGAATTAAAAGGGTGGTTAGTCAGGGCCATGATTTTCGAGGCATACAACAAATCCATGTAAATCCTCTGGTGATATAGGGACCATTTATCACACTCGGCGTAGAGGCTCTTGACTGGGCTAGTGCGAAAAGCACCACATGCAAGGCGAAGACCCAGATGCAGCACTGGGTCGAGCATTTTCAGTGCCGTTATTGTTGCAGACCCATAAATGACGCTTCCATAGTCCAATCGGGACCCCACTAGGCTTGTGAAAATACGTAAGAGGAGTTGCTTGTCCGTTCCATAAGACTGGTGGGACAAGATTTTAAGAATGTTAAGAGCCTTTAGACATTTATGTTTCAATTGCTTAATGTGAGGTATGAATGTAAGTTTTTCATCCAACACCACTCCTAAAAACTTGTGTTCCTTCCTCACAGGAAGCGAAACGCCATTAAGTGTAATGTCTGGGTCCGGATGGATCCCACGCTTCCTGGAGAAGACAACACAGGTGCTTTTTTCTGGCTAAGTTGAAACCCATTCTTGTCTGCCCAGCTGGCAAGTTTTTTGACAGCGAGCTGGACTTGACGCTCACAGATGGACATATTGCATGATTTAAAAGATACCTGGACGTCGTCTACATACATGGAATAAGAAATTGTAGGTGGCAATGCCTTCCCAAGGGAGTTCATTTTAACTATGAAAAGAGTGCAGCTTAAAACTCCACCTTGCGGAACGCCGTTTTCTTGTACATGAACCCTTGAGAGTGCGCTACCAACTCTCACACGAAAAGTTCTTTCGGACAAATAACTAGCAAGAATGTTCATCATGTTCCCTGAGACACCAAATGACTTCAGGTCACTGAGGATCCCGTAGCGCCAGGCGGTGTCATATGCCTTCTCAAGGTCAAAAAACACCGTTGTGCAAAACTGTTCATGAATGAAAGCGTCCTTTATGTATGACTCAAGAGCGACAAGTTGGTCATTAGTAGATCGCCCCGCCCTGAAGCCTGCCTGGCAGCTCTCGAGAAGACCATGGTACTCTAAGAAGTACACGAGTCTCCTGTTTATCATCTTCTCAAAGAGCTTACACAGGCAGCTTGTCAGGGCAATGGGACGATAACTGGCGGGAGAGGAAGGGTCCTTTCCTTCCTTCAAGAAAGCCACCACTATGGCCTCCCCCCATGAGCGAGGAATGTGCCCCGAAAGCCATATGTTGTATAGATGTAGGAGTGTTTCAAGAGTGTCTGGGTGTCGGTGTTGTATCATGGTGTATGTGATTTTGTCTGCACCTGGAGCTGAAGGCTTACACGTGCTGAGAGCAACCTTCAGCTCGTGAATTGAAAAAGGACAATTGTAAGAAGTGTGCGACTTGTTGTGATCACGCAGGGACTTCTTTTCTACAGATATTTTGTGTTTCATGAAAGTGTTTGTGTAGTGTGCTGAACTGGACACGTGTTCGAAGTGTTGTGCAAGTGTGTTAGCCTGGTCTTCCAGTGTGTCCCCTGTTGTACTAACCAGGGGCAGGCTGTGTGTCTGTTGTCCTTTTAGTTTTCGTATTCGAGTCCAGACTTTGTGTGTGTCAGTGTATGAGTTGATGGAAGTGAGGAAGGTGCGCCAACTCTCCCTTTTCGCCTCACGACGCACTCGCTTCCCAAAAGCCTTTGCCCGTTTAAAAGAAATGAGGTTATGTGACGTGGGGTACCGGCGAAGGACACCCCACGCCTTGTTCTGGGCCTCTCGCGCCCGCCTACAGTCCTCATTCCACCACGGCCTCCTCTGGTTGCGCGGGGCACCAGAGGCGTGGGGAATAGACTTTTCGGCGGCATCGAGGATGTGCGCCGTGACGAGCTGGGCGGCTTCCTCCACGTGTAGGTGTTTTATGGATGTGTGGTGTAGTTTAGATGTTTTTGTGAATGTACTCCAGTTTGCTTTTGATTCATTAAACCTGTTATGGGCAGATGGACTGCATGGGCCTTTACCTATGTACGTTAGGGAAGTGGGGAAATGGTCACTACCATATGGGTCTGTGCCCACACCCCACTCAAGACATGGAAAGAGAACTGCGGAACCAATAGCCAAGTCAAGATGCGAGTATGTATTGTGTCCTAAGTTATGGTATGTAGGCTGTTTTTTGTTGAAAAGGCATGCTCCGGAGGATGTAAGAAACTTCTCTATCAGGCGAACTCGGGCATCCGTGCGAGAAGAGCCCCAAAGTGTGAGCATTAAGGTCGCCTGTTAATATGTATGGTTCAGGCAGCTGGTCAACCAACGCCTCGAAGTCAGAGCTCGAAAGTGCAAGATCAGGAGGAATATATATTGAGCATACCGTTATCAACCTATTAAATAATATTGTTCGAATTGCTACAGCCTCAAGGACAGTGTTCAGAGTGACAGGGTGGCAGGCTAAGGATTTCCGGGCAATTATGGCCACACCGCCAGAAGAGTGTGTGCAGCCATCCCTGTCCTTTCTAAAGACCATGTAACTATTCAAGAAATTTGTGTGCTTGGAATTCATGATGATGATGATGATGTTTGGATGTTTATGGCGCAAGGCCAACTGGGGCAAAGAGCGCCAAAACAATAGTGATATATGAGGGGTGAAACCTTAAACCCTACGTAAACTCAGCAAAACAAAAGTAAAATCACAAAACGACAATGAGCATGACTGGTGTATAGGGCCAGATTTCATTATGCATGATAGGAAATGAGGTTTAAAAACTTGACTTCTGACAAAAACTCAAACACACGTTTCACGGAAACAATGGCATCATCACCTAGAAAAAACGACGGATGTAGGGGAATATGTTGTCTGTAGAGTTCTCTGAAGTGTTTGTGTCGTGTTGTGAAGTGCCTTGCATGTGATTAGTATGTGCACTACGGATAGGGCCTCTCCGCACCTGCTGCACTGGGGTCTAGATGATCCCGTCAGCAGATACGAGTGCGTCGCATGGGTGTGCCCTATCCGCAGCCTACCCAAGGCGACTTCCGTGTGTCTGTTGTGTGAGTCAGTTGTGTATCGTCCCAAGTGTGGCTTTATTACGTGTAGTTTGTTATCTGTCTGTTCATTCCACTGTGCTTGCCATTTCCTACGAAGGTGTTGTCGAATTTGTGGCTTAAGGTCACTCTGTGGTAGCATTGTTATATCTACTGTGTTCCTTTGTGCAGCAACTGCGGCGTTCTGATCCGCAACCTCATTGCCAGCAATCCCAGCATGGCCTGGAACCCAGCACAACACCAGAACAAGTTTTTGGGCATATATAGACATAATAGTGTTGAAAACCATATGGACAATTCTGTTTTTGCATGGCTTGTACGATGCCAATGCGCGCACAACGCTCAAGGAATCTGTATATATGATGGACTTCGAGATTTTGTGTTCAAGAATGTGTTGTGCAACGAGTAATATGCCATATGCTTCAGCTGAGTAAATTGTGGTGTATGTGCTTATGGTTCTGCATGCATCAAAGTTTGGTCCATGAGCAGCGCAAGACACTATGGTTGCAGTTTTTGATGCATCACTATAAAACTCTGCATATTGATACTTGTACTGGAGGGACAAGAAGTGCTGCAAAATTGCAGTTTGTGGTACCCTGGTTTTATCAATATTCGTGAAAGACAAGTCACAACACACAGGTTGAAGCTGCCAGGGTGGTAAGACGTCAGTAAAAGAAGATGTGTGAATGTCTAAAAAGGAGATGTCGAAATTTGAAGCTTCCTGTCTCACTCTAAGTGAGAACGGCAAAGGAACAGACGGGCGATTTACAAACAGTGGCGATGTGGATGTATCATTAAGAACACGTTTAAAAGGATGGTCATTCAAAGATGAAATTTTAAAAGCGTACAGAAAGTCCACATACGTTCGTTGGTACTCAAGGCACCACTTATTACATTCAACATATAGACTCTGGGCCGGGCTAGTGCGGAACGCACCCGACGCAAGGCGCAGACCCAGGTGCAGTACTGGATCAAGACTTTTTAGCGTTGTTTTCGATGCCGACCCATACACGACACTGCCGTAGTCTAATCGAGACCCGACTAACGCGGTAAAGACCCGGAGAAGCAGTTCTTTGTCTGCACCATAGGATTGGTGGGAGAGGACCTTGAGAATGTTTAGTGTTTTGAGGCATTTATGTTTAAGTGTTTTGACGTGAGGTATGAACGTGAGCTTGTTGTCAAATATGACACCTAAAAACTTGTGCTCCCGTTTAACAGGAATAGGTGCACGGTTAAGCGTAATCTCAGGGTCGGCGTTAATCCCGCGCTTGCGGGAAAATACAACACAAGTACTCTTGGCCGGGTTCAGTTTAAACCCGTTAAGGTCCGCCCAGCCAGCTAGTTTCTTAACACCGAGTTGTACTTGACGTTCGCATATTGACAGGTTACAGGATTTAAAAGATATTTGCACATCGTCTACATAGATGGAACAGGAAATGGTCGGCGGCAATGACTTTCGGAGGGAGTTCATCTTAACTATAAACAAGGTGCAGCTTAGAACTCCACCTTGCGGCACACCATTTTCCTGCAAATATACAGTGGAGAGTGCACCGCCAACCCTCACTCGAAAGGTTCGCTCGGCCAAATAACTACAAAGAGTGTTCATCATGTTGCCAGAGACACCAAATGACTTAAGGTCCCTGAGGATGCCGTAGCGCCAGGCTGTATCATAAGCTTTTTCAATATCAAAAAATACAGTAAGGCAGAACTGGTTATGGACAAATGCATCTTTTATGTAGGATTCCAGTGCAAGAAGTTGATCATTGGTAGATCGCCCCACCCTGAAGCCTGCCTGGCAGCCCTCGAGAAGACCGTTGTACTCCAGAAAGTACACTAGCCTACGGTTTATCATCTTCTCGAGGAGCTTACACAGGCAGCTTGTCAGGGCGATGGGACGATAACTTGCTGGAGAGGAAGGGTCCTTCCCCTCCTTCAGAAAGGCCACAACTATAGCCTCCTTCCAAGACCTTGGAAGCTGCCCCGAAAGCCATATGTTGTTGTATAGATGTAAGAGTGTTTCAAGAGTGTTTGGGTGTAGGTGTTGTATCATGGTGTATGTGATATTGTCTGCACCTGGAGCTGAAGGCTTACATGTGCTCAGAGCAACCTTCAGCTCATGAATTGAAAAAGGAGAATTGTAAGAAGTGTGCGACTTGTTGTTATCACGCAGGGACTTCTTTTCTACAGATGTTTTGTGTTTCATGAAAGTGTTTGTGTAGTGTGCTGAAGTGGACACGTGTTCGAAGTGTTGTGCAAGTGTGTTAGCCTGGTCTTCCAGTGTGTCCCCTGTTGTACTAACCAGGGGCAGGCTGTGTGTCCGTTGTCCTTTTAGTTTTCGTATTCGTGTCCAGACTTTGTGAGTGTCCGCGTATGAGTTTACGGAAGTGAGGAACGCGCGCCAACTCTCCCTTTTCGCCTCACGACGCACTCGCTTCCCAAAAGCCTTTGCCCGTTTAAAAGAAATGAGGTTATCTGACGTGGGGTACCGGCGAAGGACACCCCACGCCTTGTTCTGGGCCTCTCGCGCCCGCCTGCAGTCCTCGTTCCACCAGGGCCTCCTTGGGCTGCGGGACCCACTGGAGGCCTGGGGAATGGACTTTTCGGCGGCGTCGAGGATGTGCGCCGTGACGAGTTGGGCGGCTTCCTCAACGTGTAGGTGCTTTATGGATGTGTGGTGTAGTTGAGATGTTTGTGTGAATGTGCTCCAGTTTGCTTTTGATTCATTAAACTTTTTATGGGAAGATGGACTGCTCGGGCCTATACCTATATACGTTAATGAAGTGGGGAAATGGTCACTACCATATGGGTCCGTGCCCACACCCCACTCAAGACATGGAAAGAGAACTGCGGAACCAATAGCCAAGTCAAGATGAGAGTATGTATTGTGTCCTAAGTTATGATATGTAGGCTGTTTTTTGTTGAAAAGGCATGCTCCGGAGGATGTAAGAAACTTCTCCAACAGGCGACCTCGGGCATCCGTTCTGGAGGAGCCCCAAAGAGAGTTGGGTGCATTAAGGTCGCCTGTTAGGATGTACGGTTCGGGCAGCTGGTCGACCAGCGCCTCGAAGTCAGAGCTCAAAAGTGTGACATCAGGAGGAATGTATATGGAGCATACTGTTATCAACCTATTAAATAGGCCACAAAAAAATTTTTTTTTGTGTGTTTCGGCTTTAATCAGGGACCGTGATCACATTCCACATTTGTTTTATCTGGGGTGCAACTATATCGCCGACTTTTAGGTTTGTCGCGAATTCGCGACAACAGGCACTTAAGCCCATATCTCGAATAGAACTTCATCACCTGCTTTTAGGTTTGTCCTGAATTCGCGACAACTGGCACTTGGGTCAATATGAGGAAGTTTTGCCGCAAGAATAAAGGGGATGTCTGCAGGCCTGCGAAACAATGGCTTCTATGAAAAACATTTATTTCACAGATTCCAAGCCCAAGAAATCAACTGTCTTGAAAATAAAATCCTCGGCTCAAAAATTGATGACAGCATGTCATTTACGGCTGGTGAAAATTGAGGAAGCAGTTCGCATTCTTGTTGAGGCACAGGTGAACGTTGCACTTCGCGCATTTGAAAACCGTTTGTCCTTTGCACCCAGGCCGTTTGCACCGCTGGCGTGTGTTTTCCACAGCCGGCCAGTGACCTATACTGTCCGTACGGATGCTAGCGACTGGCACGGGTCTCATTGGCCCTCTTTTTTTCTTGCATTCAAGCTTGGCTTCCACAGATGAAGAAGACGGTCTTCCCCTTTTCTTCACTGTAATGTCTTTGCCCTGCTTCAACAGACATGTGGCAATGTAAAATTTGAATTTGAGGAGGTCCATCCTCTGCTTGACAGGAACACCCACTGAAGCACAGTCACGTCTATAAAGCAGCCAGCTGACAACGACGACCATGTCCACAAAGTGAAAGAAAATCTTGAGATAAAACTTTCTTGACCTAATGTGGATTCTGTAAAATGCAATGAGGGCATCAAGTTGGTCGACGCCTCCCATCGACTTGTTGTAGATGCTAACAGCACTTGGACAGTCAACCTGCACGGTCTTCTTTTGCGTGCGTTCCCACCTGTCTACGGAAGTCACCGGCTGTGCACCTGCAAACGTGCTCAATGTTGTCACCGCTCGGTTGTCGTACCACTTGAGTACAATTATTTTTGAGTCATCAATCACCGTCTCGAACTCTTCAAAGGATCCTCGGCCCTTCTTTTTCAAACTGGCATCGGTAGGCAGAGGGCAACCCTGTAGGCGATTAGCGCGTGCTGTTCCAAGACAGTGTACATCTTTCTTTGCCAAGGCAGTAAAAAGCTTCACTGATGAAAACCAATTATCACAGAAAAGAAGATGGTTCAATCCTGGCTCGATCACTTGGCACAGCTTGAGGACTATATTTCCACTGGCACCAATGTCCGGCTCTCCAGTAACAGCCTCTATCTTCCCTGTGTATATTTCAAATGAATGTACCATTCCCTGAGAGTCGCACAGAAGAAATATCTTGTAACCCCACTTATGAGGTTTGCTGGGAATGTACTACTTCAGGTTACTGCGACCCTTGAATGGAACCATTTGCTCGTCAACACAAAGGGCTTGCGTTTTCGGAATAGACTGAAATTTTGGAAGCAGGGAGTCAATAATTGGTCTCACCTTGAAAAGCCGATCCTTCTGTGGATCGTCGGGCGAGGGCATGTCTTCATTGTTATTGAAATGCAAGCTCGCCTTGATTGCCTCCCAACGATCACGTGACATAGTATCAGCCACCGTGGGGACCCTGCACTCTGCCATCCAGTATAGCCGACTTCTTGGGAGCCTACAGAGCGACATGAATGTGATCGTGCCAAGAAACTGTTCCAGCTCCTCACGAGTCAGTGCCAGCCCTTTGTTTGGGTTTTTTTGCGTTGCAAACAGATTTATCTGCTGGACGATTTGATCCAGTAAGCAGTCATCAAAAAAGTCTCTGAAATATTCAATAGGTTCTCGCACAGTGTCATTTTCAGGAAGAGTGGTATTCCAGGACGGTATTTCCCGCTGTTCTCGACAGTCTGTTTTTTTCCACTTCACGGTCTGTTTTGCACAGGCAGTTGGCAAAGCCACCACGTCACCGTTTTCATCTTCACTGCTAGACGAAGACTCTCCCAAGGGCGCAGCCCGTGCTTGTGCATACGGATCGTAGTCAACATCGTCGTCATCACTGTCACTAAGACAGCTAGCGTCACTCTTATCCTCAGGTGGCAGTCGTGTGCGAAGCCCTTTTCTTCCATAGAACGATCCAACGTCCATCCTCTGCCAAAAAATAAAAAAAAAACGTCATACCTGCAGTCACCGCGAAGTGCCAAAATGGCCGAGTGTCACGAATTCGCGACATACCACGAAAGGAAGAAGCATGCAACAAAAAACACAGTTTTAGAGAATGTAGCAGCTTATGGGCAGTCTCTTGAATGCGTGGCAATAGGGTAAAAGATTTGGGGAGCTTGTACTCACTTTGGTTAGGCAGAAACCGACGAAGAAGTGAGAGCTGTCTCACGTGGCTCGCGCTTCCCGCCAACCGATAGCACAGAACTGGCAGGATGCCGATAGATCTACTGGGTTCTAATTTTCAACATCTTGTACTATAGTTGGTGACAGCTTAACTCTGCAGCGGCTTTTCAAGATCAAAGGGATTTTGTGTTCATCCGCAACCAATGGCATCTCGCCATTTGTGTGACGCCTGCGACGTACGTTTGAAAGGAGAACTACTTCCAATATGGCCGCGCTCGCTTCCCCACCGCTGCTGCGCTGTCGAGCGAGGTTGCCGAGAACCAACAGCTCTGTAGGCGATTTGTGTTACGAATGTGATTAGTGCATCAGGAAGCCGCTTATCGTCACCTGTCCCGTGTGTGTCTTGCCGCGTCGTGGTTTGTACGTACGTGAGGAAATCGTGGCGGCACTGGTGGGCTGCTTTACGTACTCGGAACGTCGTCAACGAACTCGATCTGAGAACGGGAAAGCGTCGAAGCTGCATCTGTTGCTGGTGTGATTGTGGAAATTGTGTCGGTGTAACGCAACCTTTGTGAAGAAATAATGCGATTTGCTTTCGTCTACAACAGTAGCGGTGACAAGTTGCAAGCGTTTTCGTTTGTTGCTGTGAGCGTACGTGGTGTCCGTCCGGCCAGACGCGGATCGTGCAAACGTGTGCGGCGTGTTTTTTGGCCGGATACGGCCGCTCGTACAGCCGAACACGTTATTAAGACGATTGCCACATCTTACAATGTGAGGTATCTTTCCTTGCCGATTCGCGCATTGCTTTAGCCTGCCGGGGTACGAACGGAGCAGCGGTGTGGCGTTTTTTTCCCCCTGGCGTAAACAGGTATGATTAAACCATTATTGCAGGGACTCGCGAAGAAGTAAACGTTCGTGCACAATTATCCGAGACTGGGTTGGGTAGCTTTCAGAAAATCGGTATGAACCTGCCTTCCTGCGAGAGACGGGTGCCTATGGCGTTCTGTTTGTGCCAATGGGCACGTTATAGAACGTACAAAAGTATGAACGAGTGCGAGTATTGTTGAGGTAATCAAATGTGGTTGCGTTTCGTTTCTTGACTCATTGGTTGGTCGTAATCATCAGTAGCATTTTTGAAACGTATAAGAGGGCTAAATAAACATCGAAAGTGCATGATTGCTGGATTTTGAAATTTGAACCACGTCGTTGAAGGAAGCCGGAAATGTGTGGCCCCGCAACATGACCACGTAGTTTTTTATACATTGCCAAAAATACACACGCGCGCTACTTTTTATTATGCCTGCTAAGCTTATGGCGCGTATGCTTCCATCGCTACACTAAGTGGCATCAGAGAAACTGACTATGCATGTACTGAGGCTGCGTATTTCGTGTGCAGTGTGGAATTTCTCATTAAGTGTCGTGAGCTGTTAAAGTTGTTTTGAAATAGCTGAATGCGTTTAGTAGGAATGAACCAATAGTTTATCTTCCCTTTATTTTCATGCAGTTTGTGTGATGGGCTTTATGAGTTATAAAAATTTGTCTATTGCAGCTGTGTTTCATAGTGATGGCTGTAGTTTAATGATTGCATTTTGGTGCTTGTGCAGTTTAAGTTTCAACAAAGGGGTTACAGTGTATTGGCTGACATTCAGATTTCCAGTGTCTCTGTCATGATAGACTGTTGCTATACAGAGTGGAGGACATGTTTGAGCGTCTTATCATGGAGCATACTTTAATTTAGATTCAACACCGCTTCCCACTTTTAGATGTTTTTATTGTTCCAGCAACTGTGGAGAGCCTTCAAACAGTGACTGAAGGTGGTTCAGGTTGAAGAGCTGCAGCAATAATTGCTAATACTTGTGTGTCAGGTAGAAATGAGGTATGTCACCCCTTCAGAATGCTATGTTCATACTTTTCAAGCATGCACTGTTGATTCTGGTTATACAGCTGCAAGAATAATAGAAAGCAGTGATGCGGCATATCAAAATGGTTAAACTTCAGGCCTCCAGAGTGTCATGTCGCTGCTTTCTGTGCGCACTGTTGCTTCCAGCTGGTTCAGATGCAGTAAAAATTGGAAAACTTACTCAGCAGGTCGCAACGATTTTACGTCACTTCTTCAAGATGCTATGTAACTCCTTTGCAAGGTTGAACTGTTCCTTCTGACTAGAAAGCTATGGTAAGAAGTGAAAGCTCTAATAAAATACGTTGGAACGTGTTTATGCCAGGCCTTCAAGCTGTGATGTCGCTGCTTTTTACACACACATTGTAGCTTCTAGCCATGAAGTTGTGGTGAGGGTTGGAGACACTTGCATAGTACGTTAGAATAAATTCGTGCCACACTTTCAGGCTATGAAATCGCTGCTTCTCTCGCACACACATTGTAGTTTCTGGCCATGAAGTTGTGGTGAGAGTTGAAGATGCTTATGTAGTACGTTAGAATGAATTCATGCCACACCTTTACGCTGTGAAGTCACTGCTTTTCACGTACACACTATTGCTTTTGGCTTTAAAGCTGCATTAGGCATTGAAAACACTGGTGCAGCAAATCAAAATGGATCCAATGTCAGGCTTTCAGGGTGCCACTTTGCTGCTGCTGGCTGGAAAGTGTGGTAAGAATAGAAAATACTTGTGCAGTAGCCCATGACACGTTGACAAGGGGCAGTGAGAATTAAATATTTCTTCTCCCTGTTCCAGTTTGGTGCTCTGATTGGTTGCAGAAGTGGATAAAATGGAAATGCTTACATGGAGATGTCGGCACATTTTTAAATAATTCACTTAGATCTCACGTTCATACTCATATCATTGGGCCTTTTGAGTGTGGTTGTCTAAATAGGTGCAGTAAGAATTGAGTGCACTTGTATAGCTGTTCGTTCAGGTTTCGTATGGGGCAGTCAATGTTCGACGTCACTGTTTGGTGTACATAGGGGAAGATTATTGGCTTCGGGAAGATTATCAGAAATTAAAATGCTTCCACAAAAGCTTGACATGACATGGCTGCAAAGCAACTACATGTTGAACCGAATATTTTCTTTATGTATGCTATTTCAAAAGCCTCATCAACAATAAAAATATCTTCACGGTAGGCTGCTGCACATCAGTGTAAAGCCAATGAAAGTTGAATGTAGCACAACTTGGAAACTAACTTCGGACGGATGCATTTGTAGGTCACTATTCGTTTTTTTCCATAAAAGCTCGCAACAGTAATTTTTTTAGGCGGCTGCTAGTGCTTAAGGGTGTTTTTCTATCAATTTTCACCGTCAGTTGGGGTTCTCTGCGTTATCATTCCACTGTAAACTGCGGGGTGGTGATATGACACTAAAGAAACGCCGGCAGATCTTTTATTACATCGCCGGGAAACACCTCGGAAATGGTCGTCTGGATTGAAAGCATGACACTGTGTACTGTCAGTCTAACCAACTGACGTAGAGCGTCTTGCCACTCGCGTGTCTCGTGAAGTAGAAATGCTTAGTCTTGTAACGTTTGACATCCCGCAGTTCTCTGCTCGCGCCATACGGTGTTGTCTCGTTTAAGCGGAATAAAATAACGCTTGCTTCTTCGCACCTACAGCTGATTTCGCAAGGCAGGACACCTTATGCGGCATCGCGACCTCCACGGTTGCGTGCGTCGCCGCGATAGGTGTTTGCAGTGCGTCACTACGTTCGAAACAGTCGCATAGAACAATGCGTGGCCCGTTGATATCGCGGCCGATTTCTGAAAGACACCGATGAATTTTCGCTGCTGGTTTCCGTTTTACCCTGGGCTTACACAGTCCGTGCACTGCATCCAGCCATTGCGGCGACGAACCGCCCCTTTCTTCCGCCCTGCGTTTACGACGCTTGATTTAGCGGTGATGATGGCTGTGGAAGATATTGTACCGACTACATTTCTTGACAATGATTGCACACGCGAAGTGAAGAAATAGTCGAACTGCGACGAGCCCGACAAAATATAACGACGACCATTGATTATGTTTCTCCAAGCAGGCGACGGCTAAGCGACGTGCAGCGGTCGAAATTCGAACTATTCAGACCCGAAAAATCGTGTGCGCGTTGTTTATATGTTTATTTCTGTTGTCTAACAGTAAAACAATCACAGATAGCTTTGATTTAAGCATAAAATACACCGGAAATAGTTTCTATCAAGAATAACCTTTGTTTTAGTGAGTAATTTTTTTTCTCCTGAGCCAGTCTTCAATGAGGACGACTTTTTCTTTTTCCTGCGAAAATCATTCATTCTTCGGAATGAAACATATATAAACGACATTATAATCAGATGGTTATACTGTCAGCCGCTTATATTGGTAATCATGGGTATAAACAGCTGCAATATAAAGAACTATTTTTTCTAACCGCGGAGAGTCAGCTAGCGGCCAAACAACGCTTGTGGGCGGAGCTGCATTCTTACCCTGTCATCAACTATAGATGGCGATACATGCCTGGAGCGCAACCACCCCCTCTTTGAATGAAACACATGACAGCCGCCGCTGAAGTGCCTAAATGGCCGAGTGTCGCGAATTCGCGACATACCAGAAAAGCATGAAGCCTGCAACAAAAAACGTATTTTGATTCAATGTAACACCTTATGGACAGCCTCTGGAATTCGTGCAAATAGAAAAAAAAATTCGGAGAGCTTGTGCTCACTTTGGTTAGGCAGAAAACGACGAAGAAGTGGAAGCTGTCACACGTGGCTCGCCCTGTCCGCCAACCGACAGACATTCTGGGTTCTTATTTTCAACAACTTATACCAGATGGCGCTACATGTCTGGAACGCAACCACCACATCTGCTGCAAACACATGACAGCCGCCGCTGATGGCAGCAAAGGTTGCGCGAGTTGCCTGGCCAGCTTATTCAGTATGTCGCGAATTCGCGACAACCGGCATTAAAGGGTTAAAAATTATTGTGCGTATTGCTACAGCCTCAAGGACGGTGTTGAGAGCGACAGGGTGGCATGCTAGGGATTTCCGGGCTATTATGGCTACACCGCCCGAAGAGTGTGTGCAGCCATCCCTGTCCTTTCTGAAGACCATGTACCTATTTAAGAAATTTGTGTGCTTGGAATTCAAATGCGTCTCCTGAAGACACATCACACTTGGCTGATTAGCATGCAGTATTTCGTATACATCGTCAAGATTTTTAAGAAGGCCTCTACAGTTCCATTGAATTATGTTTTCTCTTCCCATTATTTAGTGTGAGAGCTACTGGAGTGTGTGTGTTTGTTTATGTGTCGTCTTTCGGGGCTGTGACTCTCGCCTTTTTTGGCTTGTCGGGAGGCTTTGGCGTCGGGACGCGTTCCTTGCGCTGCGTTGCAGGCAGGAACGGCCCGACATCCATCTCGTCATCGGATGTCCGAGGGGTGCCCGACGGACCGGGCCCCCTGGACTTGGCCCACCCTCGGGAGCCCTTCGTTTGAGCCGCCACCGCCGAGGGCGTCCGGGGCGCCAGAGGTGGCACAGGCGGTGCGGTGGCGGTGGGAACCGGTGCGGGGCCCGTGGTGTCCATCACCTCTGTACCCTCCAACGCACTGGAGGGCGGGGAGACAGAGGCGGGAGCGGCACTGGTCCCGACGGAAGAGGTTGCCACCACAACCGCTGCTGCCTCAGCAAGCGGCGTGGTGGCGGGTTGGGCTGCCAGAGGCAACCCAGGGGGGGGCGGGCGAGGGACCAGGTCAGACTAGCTGAACTGGGTCCCTGTGGAAACGAGACGCCGCTCCGCCCCCCGGCGAGCCGCGTCGGCGTACCTCCCCAGGGGGAAAGAGGCGAACCTCTTTCGCGCCTCTGGGAAGGTGATGTTTTCAGTGACTTTGATGTTGATGATTTTCTTTTCTAGTTGAAATTTTTCGCACTTGCGGGAGTATGCCGCATGCGGCCCCCCGCAGTTTACACAAGTGAGAGTTTCGGCTGAGCAGTTCTCGCTCGGATGATCGTGCGCCGCGCACTTTGCACACGTCGTTCGGCCACGGCAAGAGTTCGTACCATGCCCGAACCGCTGGCACTTAAAACAGCGCCGCGGGTTCGGGATGTACGGACGGATGGAGCAACGGATAAAACCTGCATTTATGTATTGTGGAAGAATTGCGCGGTCGAAAGTCAAGATAATGTGTTTGGTGGGAATCTCCTTGTCGTCTCTGCGGATGGTGATGCGTCTCACGGCAGTGACGCCCTGATCCTTCAAGCCGGCAAGGAGATCCGCATCGGTTTCGTTCAGGAGGTCTGTCTCGGATATCACACCCTGCGAGCTGTTGAGGCTCCGATGGGGTGTGACCCGGATGTCAAAATCAGCCAGTCTAGTCTGAGCTAGAAGCTTTGCAGACTGCTGCTTGTCATTTATTTCAATTAAGAGTTCACCAGACCTTTGTTTTTTGCATTTATACGATTTTCCTACTATGGCTTCAAGATACTTGGCGATCAAGAAGACTGACTGAGATGCAAGAGGGTGGGTTGGATTGAGGGATTCCATCACAAGAAATCGAGAAAAATGGTTCGGTTCAGGAAAGGTTAACGACGGCAACGGAGGAAAGGATACTTCGGTGCGGCCCCTTTTCAGGGACCGATCACGGTTGGGGGGGGTTTTAGACAATACCATAAAGCATAGTATAAAAGCAGGGAGACGGGGGTACTTTCTTCCACAGCCTTACCCTGATAGCTGAGGAGGTCCCGGAGCTCCCTGCCTGGTAAACAGACAGGGAGCCCATCCGCCGGAGCTTGACCTGGGCTCCGACGGCCACCGTTAGAGGTTTCTACCCTTCACCTTAAAAACACATCACCACGGTTGGATCCAGCTTATGTTTGGGGGCTCGGGGTCCGCGGTATCGCCAGTACCGTCACCAAGATTGCTCAAGGTGCCCCGTGCGGGGGTGCTTGGAATTCAAATGTGTTTCCTGAACACACATTACACTTGGCTGATTAGCATGCAGTATTTCGTATACATCCTCAAGATTTTTAAGAAGGCCTCTATAGTTCCATTGAATTATGTTTTCTCTTCCCATTATTTAGTGTGAGAGAGCTACTGGAGTGTGTGTGTTTGTTTATGTGTCGTCTTTCGGGGCTGTGACTCTCGCCTTTTTTGCTTGTCGGGAGGCTTTGGCGTCGGGACCCGTTCCTTGCGCTGCGTTGCAGGCAGGAACGGCCCGACATCCATCTCTTCATCGGATGTCCGAGGGGTGCCCGACGGACCGGGCCCCCCGGACTTGCCCCCCCCTCGGGAGCCCTTCGTTTGAGCCGCCACCGCCGAGGGCGTCCGGGGCGCCAGAGGTGGCACGGGCGGTGCGGTGGCGGTGGGAACCGGTGCGCGGCCCGTGGTGTCCATCACCTCGGTACCCTCCAACGCACTGGAGGACGGGGAGACAGAGGCGGGAGCGGCACCGGTCCCAACGGAAGAGGTTGCCACCACAACCGCTGCTGCCTCAGCAAGCGGCGTGGTGGTGGCTTGGGCTGCCAGAGGCAACCCAGGGGGGGCGGGGGAGGGACCAGGTCAGACTCGCTGAACTGGGTCCCTGTGGAAACGAGACGCCGCTCCGCCCCCCGGCGAGCTGCGTCAGCGTACCTCCCCAGGGGGAAAGAGGCGAACCTCTTTCGCGCCTCTGGGAAGGTAAGGTTCTCAGTTACCTTGATGTTGATTATCTTTTTCTCCAGTTGAAACTTTTCACACTAGGTGGCCTTTGTGTCATTCCTCTCCCACTGGTGGCTGGGATGAGACGGTACTGTGGCCATACCAAGGGAGCACCGCCTTCTCTTCAGCACAACCGACGGCGCAATGCTAGCAAAGAGTCCCTTTCTCGCGTTCAGACCTTCTCCGCCTTCCCACGATGCAGAGATCGAGTGCGTGTACCAGGTGCTCAAGGATGCTGAAGAATATCTGCATATATATACGAAGTGCAGTTGAAAGAGGACGACGAAAACAGCACTCTAGGGGTACATTCCATACACCCTAGGGCACCATCATCATCCTAATGGTTGCATTTCTTTGATGGTAAAGACTAGTATATAGTTCATGCACACTGGAGAGCAGGACACGCAAGTCTTAAATTTCGATCGATTCCTGAAGTCAACGGTAAAAATTGTACAGCAAACCTAAATATATTACAAGATAAACTTACACCAGAGTTGTGCAGGCAAAGTACACTCCATAGTAAGCGAAACGAAAAATATTTGTTAAATAATGTCCCCCTCCCTCGTCCCCTAAAAAGGCATATATTTCCATCATGCGCACCCCAGCAAATCCCAGGACCAATATGTAGCAGGCTGCTAGCAAGCTGCCAAGAACTGGGTACCTCGCCAAGGGCATGGTCACTTGAAGCGCGTCTGCGGTGGAAAAGCACTGAGAAAGAACATCTGCAGGGATACGTTAAATTTTTTTAGGTGTAAGTCCTAGATCCTTGTTTCAAAGAATGTCTGAGGCACAAAAAATAATGAGGTGCGCAGAATCGTAGAGAAAATCAGAGCGCCAGGTGCAAGCGAGAAAAAGCGGTGTCGGCGAGAGGGAGGAGGAGGGCTCTGAGACAGTGACACATGGTGCACCGGAGGTGGGTACGGCGCTGCGGTGCGAGAAATATGAGCCGCTTTGAGAGGTGAATATACTGACAAGGGACCAGAGGAGGCTCTCTTGGAATGGCCAGTGGGCAAGCATAATGAATTTCAAAGGGTGCTGTCCAGGAGCTATTCAAGACGTGATGGGCGCGGACGCAGTGTGCAGCAGAAAGTTAATCGGCAGACCGACAGATGGTCCAGCTAACCTTTCATATTCACACTCTTACAGAATTCTAAGCATCCCCTACTGTTTTTTCAAATTATTTTGTTTCAAATAAAAATTCTCCCACATTAAGCCTTCAGATTTCACAGGAAATAGACTCGTGTTTCAAACTTTCCACTGCTCCCATTTAGGGCACATATTTTAGTAAAATTCACTGCTAATTACGTGTCAAACCTTTTGTTTGCTTGTATGAAAAATTGAAAGTGTCTCTGTACTTATGGTAGACAGTTTTTCATTGTGGAAATAATTTCTAAAATAAATGTCTGCAGAACAAATGTCTGCAGTGACCTTAACCGAAAGCTGCATTCAAAAGTGCTAAATGGGATTTTCAGACTCCGCTCCAACAAAAAGAATACGTCATGGGTGCAAAATTTTATTACCGTAGCATAATTCTTTAACGAATAATTCTTCAATGGCGCAATGTTTCATCTTTCTTTCAATGTTACACGCATTCGCAGGCAACTGACCAAGAATATTTTAAGAGAAGTTCCCAAACAGTGCTATGCAGTAACAGAAGCTTTATGTGGTCAAGTTGGTTCGACACATTGGAACAACAAAATGACGAATAACAAGGACAAAGTTGAAACAAGAAAGACAGACGTAGGGGCCTTGTCGTGTTAATATTGTTATACGTGTTAATCACGCTTGCATTAGCAACCATTCCAAACCTACACCATGCTATATATACGCGGACGACCTATACGCTCAAGTGAACTCGTGCCTCTGAATGCAAAAGAAGATCGGACTACTCCCGCTATTCCATTTAAGAAACAGTTGGGCCTATTAAACCATTATGCTCCAAGACAGAGGCAGTGCTAGAAGGGAAAGCGCTGGTCATGAAGAACAATGATGAAAATGCCGGCATAACAAGTGCCAGCGCGCAAGCGTTTTGCTGCAGCGCGCCCAGACTTACCTCCGTCTTGGCTCCGCGCCCTCCAGCGCCTTTACAGGCAATAGTTTTATGCCACGCCATCCCACAGCCGCGATCGCAAAGGGGGCAGCGTCATCATTGTGGCGACGCATGCTTAGTTGCAGGCTATCTCGAACCAGTCGTTATTGGTAGGTGCCAGGCGTGCAGCAAAATGCTAGCTGTTCGAGCGTTCTAGGCCGAAGCGCTGCCTGTACACGGTAGTCGGTCGTAGAACAAAATCTGAACTGTACATAAAAGAAGTTTAAGTTTCATTTTTTTTCTTTGCAAAATTGGACACGTTTTTGATTGATTGATTGATTGATTGATTGTGGGGTTTAACGCGCCGACGCAACGCAGGCGATGAGGCGCGCCGTAGTGGAGGGCTCCGGATTAATTTTGACCACCTGGGGATGCATCACGGTTTTCTCGGGGGATTTTTCTGCAGTCGTGTTATTTTTACAATAGTACTGGGTTGGGTTGGGTTAAAAATAGATTGTGTTAATACAGTTGGCCTGGATAAGGTTCTGTTAAGTCGGGTTAGCTTAGGTTATGATAGGTCGTTTACGTTGGGTTAACTTAGGTTATACACATTAGGTAAGATTAGATTGTTGCGTTGAGTAACGTTAGGGTATTTCTAAGCTTCATTTTTGTCAGTGCTAAAATGCGTCAGGAGAATAACAGAACACTTGTTTTAAAGGCAAGCGTTACGTGGTTTTATAAGCCAAAGGGCGACGAGTGCTCGCAAAAGTTGGCTAGGAATTCCTCCCGGCTGCCGGCTGAACATACCCTATGCTCTTCTAACAATTAATGCACCGATCAACGGCAACGGCTAGCTGGCATTCGTATTTTTAGCTTCCACGGCGCTACAGGATGCAAATAAAACGGAGTATTGATATTGGTAACCGGGTTGCCAGAACGCAATGTTTTTTTTCCGGAACGAAAAAAATAATGGTTCGTTGTGTTAGGCGGCAATAATAATTGAGAATTTATCGAGTTGCCTCTGCGATCTGGCAGCACTTCCGCAAAAGCTCAGCACGACTTGTAGCTGTTTTCATTCAGCGTGCTGCTGTGATCATCTGTTTCGCTGCAATCTGTGTCCGATACATGTAATCACGCCGAACTTTGTATTTTCTTTTTCTTTGTTATTATGCCGTGTTTCTGAATTCATTCAAAGCACCCCCTTAAAACAATTCCTTAAGAGAACGCAGGTATGTTAATAAATAAATAAAAAATAAATAAATGTGTAAATGAATAAATGATCAAATAAATATTCAAAAATGGCGGCGGCTTAGCTCAGCTGACGAGCGAGCTTGGCTTAGCCTGGTTAGGTCTTCGTTTCACTTGGTTAACCTTTGCATGATTTAGTATGATAATACAATTCGTCCAAAGCCTTACGGTTGTGGTCCGAATTCTGGCGTTTTGGTCAGACTTCGATTGCTGACAACGGCTCAGAGCCTCCTTCTCCCGCGCAACGCTCAGAGAAGACTGCCGGCCTAGCTCTCATTAATGGCCAAGCTTGCATGTACGCGGCCAATAACGCGGTAAGGCGCGAACCAGCTGCGGATCGAGAGCGCATGCACCAAGCCGGCCATCGGAGGCATATTATTATGGTCCCTAGAAATACGTATTTTTGAGGGACCATAGTATTATGGTCGGCGGAGCGCGGCCCAGCGAGTCACGTGATGCGTTCCCCAGGGGATGGCGCAGCTGCAGTCAAATGAAGGTCAAATTCACCCTAACGACAAAAACATTTGACGAGATTAGCAAAGCTTAGCTTTAAAAAATAAATAAACACTGCTGCGACGTCCGCTTCACAGCTGCGGGCGGTGATCACGCGGGGACCTAAACATTGAATATCGAGGCATACCGTATTTACTCGCGTAATCCTCGCACCCCTAATGTGAGCCACCAAAACTTGGATTTTTTGGTTCCTCGCACCCCCAACTTTGCAGTGGCGAAAGTTGCCTGCTCGCGAAACCCGCATGGTGCACGTGCTCTCTAACGTGCGCCCTCCCCCGCCGTCTCTCCGTTCGGCGGAGAGCACTGTGTATCCAAGGCCATCCAGGCGCCCTAACAACCTGCATGGCTACTCCCTAACAGGCGCCCTAACACGCTACTCACACTGTCCTTGAGCCGGTTTCGCACGTTTCGCGTGCGCGCAACTAGACGATGTTCGCGCAGCCCGCTGTCGTGTCGCCGTCGTGGTCCCGTCGTTGAGCGGCAGCAGTCAGTGAGTCACTCGCGTCAGTGGTGGATAGCTCGCTGCCATTTTGAGAACTTTTTGATCTCTTTGTTTTGTGCTTGGTGCCGCTTCGCTATGGGGAGGAATGCCAGCTACACTGCCGCTTTCAAATTGAAGGCGAAAGAGTACGCGATCGAACACAGCAAACGTGCCGCAGGCAGGCACTTCGGCGTCACCGACTTCAGCGTGCATTACTGGAGTAGGGCACGCACATACGACGACGAGATAGGGCGCGCGCCAGAAAGCAAAGGCGGCAATTTCATGATCGCTGATCGACGGGAGACTGTTTACGTTGTAAATAATAAAATACAAAGAAATAGCTGCTGTTGGCAACACTGAGCTTATATACAAAAAACGACCGCTACATTTAGCGGGATTGGCATAAGACAAATTGGCAACACTGTGCACGGGATTTTAGACAAATTGGCAACACTGTGCACGGGATTTTTTTTTTTTCCCGCATAATTCTCGCACCCCTAACTCTGCATTGACTTTTACGAAAAAAAAGTGCGAGGATTAAGCGAGTAAATACGGTACATATAGTGTCCTAGAGAGTTCTACAATAGTGTAACAGACGGAGATGGTAGGGACACGACCCTTCAGTTTGAAGCAATCGAGGGGCTGGGTAGGGAAGCAGGCAGCGAGACTGCCAGAGAGATGGCGCCAGCAAAACAAAAGGCGAATTTATATGCCGGTAAAGAGGCAATCTCCCCCCTCCCTGCATGGAAGTCTGAATGAATGCTGAACTACGTGAACTTTCCACTTGAACCGAAAACCGAAACGATGTTTTTCGGTTCAGCTCCTGAACGAAATAATAAATGGTTACGCGGCCGCTCGGGCCAAAATTATTTTCTTTTGTTTTTCGGTTCCAGTTTTTGTTCCGTTCTGACACCCTATTGGTAACTAGTACGCTGATGTGTCATTTTGCTTATTCCCCTGCTAGCATGAGCTCTGGTGGGGTAAGGCAGAAGTAGACATCATGGAAGGGACGAGCATGGCAAGCCGAAGTAAGTTTGCCCTTTGTGTGCTGGCATTGTCGAGTCATGTCAGTCTTGATTCGCAAGTTTAGTTTGTTCAGATTAGCGGTTTAACTTAGTAAAACCTTATTGGAAGTTGTCGGCCTTGCACTTCTGAAGTTGGTGCGTGTATCAACATGGCTGGTCTGCCTAGAATGACAGCTTATTGCCGCGTTCGTAGAGCAGTCCAGAATGAATTGAATGAAATACTATAAGCAGTCCAGAATGACTTGAATGAAATACTATCAGCTGGGAAAGAAATCACTTGCTCCGTGGTTCCCTTTCCAGTACAGATGCCGAAGTAATGGCAGCAACAGAGTCGTTTCCACTGCCATCTTATGCGCTTTATTGCAGTTTTCTCACAACTTTGAGCGAAATTCTTGAGTTTGCCAATGGCGTTGAGGATGTTGATGTAGCTTCCAGCAGATGTTTTGACGAAGATGTGCTTTGTTGGCACAAAAACGGCGCCCAGCAGTCCATCGCCGGAGACGAAACATTGTTTCAAGGACAGGAGCCTAAGAGTGCGGCTTTCAGCTAAATCTGGTCCAGTGCATGGCCAGAGACGAAACATTGCTTCAGGGGCAGGAATTTAACACTGCGGCTTTCAGGCAAAGTCTGCACCAGTGGAGTGGAGAGAGATGTTCCTTATGTTGCAGTCACACAACTTTTAGGAGTGCTGCGCTCGCACTTGTGCTTCGCTAGCCTTCGAAAAAGTGCTAGGACACTTTTGTCAACACCGAGATGAGCAAATGCCGTTAAATGTACGAGATCAGGCCAGTATTGTCATTTTGGCCTAAGTGAGAGCATTGAAGCACCACTGAGAAATGTGCCTGTCCCCGTTCCAGTAAGGCTGCACGTGCAAACTAAAAGCACGCGTGACCAATTCTGGCCAATTCTTTGCAGAGCAGGTAGCTGTGAGGGCAGCAAGCCATTTTCAATTGGAATTTACTACGGACAGCGCAAGGCTTTGGATCACAATGCTTTCTTGCAGCAATTTGTCTCCGACTTAAAAGTCGCCTTGCAGCAGGGTGAACTTGGTAAGAATATTATTTCGCATTCAGCACCTGTTAATTTATGTATACTGCCATCTATGACTGACATTTTTATGCTGGGCGCAAACGCTTTTGCAGCTGAGAACAGCACCTCTTGCCTCAAAAGGGGAGCTGAGGGGGGGCCCCCAAGTGTTGCTTCCTCCGGCAGCCTGCCTGTACCACCTCGCCACCCTCTTGACCAGCCCTCATGCAGCAACACACAACTGCCTACTGTGGATGAGAAGATAAGATTTAACTCAATTTGCTGTGTGGAAGTTAAGGTTTGCCATTTTGTCATGCTTCAGTCCTTTCAAATGAATAGGAAAATGGCAGCTTGCTTTCAGTGATTGGTTAACTACTGTCGTGTGCAGGTAGCCAAATAAGCCAAAATTTCATTTTACATATTAAAATAGTTTGTTGTTCGGGTTGGTTCATGTCCTAAAAAAACAACTAGAAGAACAAGGGCAGCGGTCTATATATTTCATCTATATATTTCATTTAACAAATCCTGGCTGTATACAGCAGGCAGTGTAACAAAAATTGGTTGAGATACTCCAACCTTTAGTAAATCCAGATTGGGTGGGGGCTATTGTGAAAATTAATTTGGGCACGTGGCTGCACTAAAAAACATAACTGCCATATTCTTTTGCCAACAGGTGGACATTGGAGGAGGTGTAGAAATCTCGTGCAAAGCGTGGAACCGCATCGAGCACATCCAGGACAGCCTGTTTGTGAAACAAATGACAGCAATTTGGGACGTTTCAAAACTTTTGGGCCGTTCCCTCAATGGTACGTACGCTTCAGGAGAATTGCAGTTAAGATATTTTTTCTGAAATTGACTGCTTTTGTTGTCTGACTGCACCCTTGTAAGCAAGCACAGCCCGAGATTTCCAGATTGCCCACGGAAGCTTGCCCTGACGCCTTCTAAAGTGGCAGCAATGCGAGGCGAGTGTTGAAAATGTATTTGCATGCACGAAATGCTTAGTGACATAATGAGGAGCATCTTCACTACGTCACCAAGCACTCTTTATGATAACCTTTTTTTGTACCTCTTGTGTTGCATGACAATTTGTCGTGGACGTACTGTCTTGTTAACCTTCTAGTCGTCACGTATAAACAGTTTTGACCATTTCACAAATTGTGTCACTTATTTATCAATTATCAAGCATTGCACTAGAGCCCCTAAACTATGGGGACACAAACCAGGCAAATGGTGTGCAGTCATGCTAACTAGCCCGGCTTACCTCACAATTGTCAAGTGTTGCTTCGTTCATTTATTCATGATACCTAATCATAATGTTCTTTTTTGTTCTCTTCCAAACTAGAGTGCTACAGGCAACGTCTGGTGACAAATGGGTGTTCACCGAGCATGCTCCAAGCTTCCTTAAAGCACATGAACCACTATGTTGTGGAGAAGCTCGCAGACATTGAAAAGCTCTAGAAAAAGTGAGTAGAGATATTATTAGCCATTACAATTTTTCTCGGGTATTTTACCTGAATGGTTCCATAAAAATTGCAGCTTGTGGGCACAATTCAACGTAGGGAACATGTTGCCATGTTTATGTTAACTGTGTCAAACAATTTCTTTTTACCTAATTTTGCAGGGCACAGAGCAGCCAAGACAAAGAAGATTCTGCCGTCTGCACCCAACCTCCGCAGACCAGCCAAGACAAGGAGGCTCCTGCCTGCTGAGTTCCCATCCAATAGTAACTTTTTGTAAATCGAGTTTGAGCCATAACTTTTCATTGTAATTTGTCTGTTCTTGGCATGCAGATGTATTTGAATTAATAGCACAGAAAAGGTGTAGGTTTATTGAAACCTGTCTAAGCAGCTGGAATGGATGTAATCGCAGAAAGCCAATGGGAGTGTATGACAAACCAATTGGTGTAGTGGGTTAGTACCAAAGGGATACACCTATTGGGGTTATTGGAATGATCAAGTGGATCCAGTGGGTAGGACCATTTATGTCCCATTGGTAGTCCCTACTGGCCCAATCGGTTGCTCCCTTTGGTCGCTCCAATTGGGTGTCCAAAACACCATTGGGATTTCCAATTGGTTCCCTTTGAAAATTCTCCAATTGGACAGCAAGATTTTTTTCGGCTGGGTTGTCTTCATGGTAACACTAAAAAGGTAATTTATTATGTATAGCAGTACAAACAGCGTGCTTTCACAGTACCGAAGTGTTTTATGCAATGCACTCCACTGACCTGACTTTGTGCTACTGTGCAAAAAACCTATTATGATTTGCAGCTGAAACATTTGCTATGGTCTGGCACTACTTGCATGCGAGGAATCTACGGCAATGGCACAAAGGACTATTTTGTGCTTGTTTGTGCACGCCACTTTCATGTGCAAACATACACTGCACAGCATTAAGGAACAGGAAACTCCCATGAGCGGTGGATACTTTTGATAATGCACAACTTTACATGACCACCTTTTTGACGCATCCGTTCCCCCATCAGTCAGTGTTTGTACACACATATCTAGTACCCCTGGTAGATTGGCGTCCGTATGTCATTCGACTCAAATGAGGGGATTCAAAAGCCATTCAGAATACGCCGTGCTCCACTACAGCTCTTAACAATCGCTCACCCTGCTGCATGACACTGCTGCTGTCGAGTTCTGTTTTTACACAATAATGGAACAATCAAATTTAGCAGCAGTCTTTGGCAGTAAAATGGTATCAAGTTATAAATAACACAGGCTTTGACACTGTTTTTCGTCAAGGTAACGAGGTGCCACTAATCGATGTGTGAAAACAGCACGGTAGTAAGTCAAGCGGTCTTCGTCTATCCATCTCGGGCAGTACTTTTTTTTTCTGTGAATTGCACGTAAGACGGAGATCCCAATACTGGTACTAGATCGCTCGACTATGAAGTGACATGAAATAACTAACGTCTAGTGACACCCAACAACGGTAAGGTTTAATATGCAAGACAGGGTAATTGTCCAGTGAAAGGAAACATGTTTGCAGCGGGCGCCATATTCGCCAGCTACCTTTGGACCGGCGCCCGCTCTCAAACACAGCATAAAGAATTCGTAACAAATACAGTCAACCACACAAACACACTTGATTATAATTTCGCATGAAATTAAGTAGTTACCTTGCACGATGATGTTGCAGCAGCTGGGCAAGGCACTTCCAATCGCAGAGCCAGCGCACATACCGCACAAAATACACAGACGGTTGGCAAAAAAAAAAAACAAAGCTAATAAAGCAGCAGCGAACAGTTTCGTAGCAAAATACATCACCAATTCAAACGTGCTTTTTAAATATTAATAACATACAAACTGTCAAAAAACTATTTTTATTACTATTCAGTTTTTTACTTGTTTTTATGTTACAGCACAATATTTTTGACGTTCATACGAAACTAATAGAAGGGCGCGTTGTATGTGGGCAAAACCGGCACCCAAATCAACGTTTGCTTGGCTGGCTGTGACCCTGGCCAAAACGACCAATGTAACCCTTCGTGCGCGACATATGTTATTGTGAAGAGAAAAGTGTGAACGTAAGTGTGTCGAGAGGAGACCTGAAACTAATTGCCTGTTCTAAAGCACCTCTCGTAATCACGGCATGGGAGACCGTTTTATAAGTAATAGATTATTCGGTTTCATCATCACTTACTTTACATGAAAATCTGTGGATAAAATAAAGCGTTAGGCACCGCAAATTCACTTTGCACGTTCGCCAAATAAAATGAAGGCATGCATAAGGCGTGCAAATCATGATCACAGCCCGTCTAGGATGCCTTTTGGATCATCCCACTTGGGACTACCACGGGACGTCCTATAGTATGCATGATTTGGGATATGGGACTTGTAGGCTTTTTTGGGATGTCCCTCGGACGTTAGGTGTTCTCTGGGTTATTATAATCTTGTCTACTGTAAAATAATTGTTGGGGATTAGTGTTTCTGGTTATTGGCTTTCCCTTGTTATAAATGAGTATTGACGTTTGCTGTTATTTTTTGCTGCAGGGGATTCTGCACTTCTTCCGGACAATGAGCAGAGCATCCCGGATTTTTCGTTGGAACCTGACAGACTTGTAAGTACTTATTTACAACACTTTTAAGTGCAAGCAACAAAAAAATGCTCCGTACTATTTGTGTGATTGGAGCTTATATTTTGTGCACTGTACTCTGTTTTCTAGTTTCATCTCTGCAACAACACTTTTGTGAAGCCGCAGCAGGCAAACAAAATGTTCAAAAGTAAGAAGGGCATTATTTTGCTGCGAGATGCAGCCCAAGCTATTTGGGGGATTGAAAAACTTGCCCAACGATCGGGGAGGGCCAAGCTGGCATCTGGAAAGGCCATGGAGGACGAAGCTGGAAAACAGCTCACACCAGCGAAGGTGGAAGTTGTGTATGGTGAGTACTTTTACATGGAATTGCTAGCAGTAATTCATGTCATTTTCATCTACTTTTTGTAGCCTGCCTGGAACACTGGGGGCGCATGCACAGTCAAGATACGAAGGTCGCTGCAGCTGGTGTGCTGCGCACACTCAGCGACAAGATCCAAGATGTCAAGCGGAAGCTTAGACTCGAAAAAGATGCGCCTGAGTGAACTGATGTAAATCCCAAGAGTGTGTGCAATAGAGCTGTTCAAATGAACAATTTTGCTTTTGTTTTACTATTTTCCTACACTATGCGGCCAGTAGTGGCCACACACTGGAATCTCGGCAAACAGCTAGAAACGAGTTCCCAGCAAGGCGTGAATTCCCGGCTGGATATGATAAAAATTCCAACAATTTCAAGCAAGAAGTCTCGTAAATTCCAGCAAAATTTTGTGCAGGTTCCAGCAAGTAACAAAGAAATTCCCAGCCGGAAGTGCATGCTTTTCCAGCAAGAAATTTCAGGAAAACCAGCGATTTCCAGCAAGGAATACACACTCTTCCGGCTGGAAATTCTGCAAATCCCAACAAGAATAAAGCTATTTACAGCTGGGAATGGAAGCAGTTAAATCTGGAAATGATTGATTTTACAGCAAGATCAGAGCCGATTCTATCTGGGAATAATCCAAGGTCCAGCCGGAAAAGGTGCCATTCCTACCTGGGAATCCGGCTGGAAATTTTTAACCTCCAGCCAGATTTTTTCCATTCCAGGCTGGAAGTAGGCTTTCCAGTTCCGACTGGAAATGATTTCGTTTCGTAACACAGCCGGGACTGGAAATCATTTCCATCTGGGATAGTGCACTCTTTTTTTCATCAACCGGCTCCTCTACACCCTGCTATATATACAAGCGTCAAAAGTTGAACTGGAAGTCTACCGCGCTGCCCTGCAGATCCCCCTAGGCATCAACAGATTGTCTGCTGCAGCTGTCTAACTTCGCCACCGAATTTGTTGAAGCACATTTACCTTCATAGAGAAATCGCCTGGAGCCAATAGAAATGGGCAACTCTATTCTCACTGCTCAAGGCATTCCGCTGTCCCAACATGCTAAAAGTGCTATGCCTATTCCCCTTGAATTTCGGGAAAACAACTTTACAAGATGCGTCCCCCAACCCAATGCACCCCATCTACAACTCAGCCCGCCACCAAGCCCATAGTGTGACAGCGATTGTAAAATATTAAAAGTATTGTAAAAAATGCACGAATTTTATGTTATTTAGCATTTTCTTCTGGTTGCAAATATGTTTTCAAAGGACGTAAGTTTGTTATCTGTATCGCCATCGTCGTCATCAAGCTATATTGTCTGCTTCAAACCCACGTGCTTCACTTAAGCAATGGACGAACAGTGGTAGTACATTTAGGCAGCGCGGTCCGTACGGGCCCGCATAAGCCCACAGCAGTGGGAGCTTATTCTCAACTTTATGACACAGCAGCCACTTCTCGGCAGGGAGGCCAGTGAACTGAGGCTGAATTGAGGGCCCAGTTGTGGCACTCCTTGACGAGGCTCCTCAACCAGGAAGGACCAGGCAGCCGCTCGGTGGACAACTGGCGGCGTTTGTGGCGTAATCGTGTGGCTGCGGCACAAGCTGAAGCAGCGAAGGCCGTCGCCGACTTCAGGTGTGACAAACTAAGAGGTTCTCCGCAAATGTCGCTCTTACCATTCGCGTGCATAAAATTTACGCATGCACGTGCGTCGACGGTGCCTCAGCATGCGCCTATCTATCAAAAGTTTGTCTGTCAAAAGTTTCAGGCCATGCCAAAGGTTCATAGGTTGCACAGAATTCAAAACGCAACCTTAACTTTTGAAAAAGACAAACGTTTCATGCAACAAATTTGGCAAAGAGCCTCTGTTACTGTCATAAAAGAACTTGGTCGCATGAGAACATTTAAGTTAGTCCACTTAAAATTACTTTTGCTATGACCAAGAAAGTTTTGCCAAACTACGTTTCTGTGCGCATGCAAGATATGTGCGTACCCCTGTACGTAATATTAATGCTTAACAATTGCTAAACATGCCAATGTTTCTTTTCCATGACAGGGTCACAGTTGCGGGGCAGTCCCACATCCTGAATGCTTTGGACGACGACACTGTCCGTGTCGTCAACATAGCTGGCCGTGAGTCAGTTGTGGGTGGCGGTGGGCCCTCATCACATCACCGCTTCACGCCACCACGCCGCCGCAGACCCGTTGCTCGGGCTGTAGCCACGGTGGAGCAAGGACATTACGTTTGTTGAGCGTGCACGATGTTGCAACCACCTTGGCAGCAGACCATCGGCACTTGATTTCGATCCAGTGCCAGCGGCTTGCTGCCGAGGAAGAGTGCAGGGTGGCACTTCAGCGGCACCTTGAAGCAGTTGCGTACCCAACATTTTATAATAGACACATGCTGTGTTCACAAGGGCGCAACTGGGCACAGCAAAATGTTGTGACTGTAGTTTTCAAGTATGAACAGGCCTTAGGTGTCACATAAACATTGAAATCTAAGAGGAAAGCATCCACAGGGAGGCAAATGGCAGCGACACTGGAACTAAAGGTACAGGCGATGAAATAGGCAATTTCACGTCACTTTTCCGCAGTTTGGCTTTTTCTGCTGTGTGAAATTGCGGACATTTTCATTTCCATGCAGGTTAATGGCAAAACTGGAGATCTGAAACTGTGGAAAAACAAGTGCCTTCTATTGTACCACATGAAAAAAAAATCATATCCTAGTTTTGTTGTTCTTGCTTCGCTCGTTACAAAAACAAACAATGGGACAAAAAACTGACAAATTTCTGTGAGCTACCCAAAGTAATATTGATATTCAAAATAACAGCACTCTGATGCCTCTCATCTGTTTTAAGTTGCTCTTTTGTGTCCCTGAACAGGAGGCGGTGTGGAGTGACCAGCTCGTGCGGGCCATTGAGCTGTTGGCCGCTAGTCAGGAACGCCTGGCCCAAGAGCAAAAGCGTCTCGCTGATGCGCAAGTGCAGCAGACGATGGTGCTACAGCAGGTGCTGCAAGAGCTGCGGGTCAACTGGTAGCCACCGCAAAGAAGTAGCACCTGCAATGGTAAGAAAGGTGCCTGTGTGAATGCTAGGCACAAGACGAGTGCTGCCTTGCCTAGGACATTTATAAATTGGCAATATTATGAATGCAAGACCATAAGTGGCTAGGTGATCAATTTGGGAACGATCATCGCATGACAGAACGTGTGGAGGTTGCTAACAGCACTCAGGCATACATTTTGTGCAGAATACAGTAGAATCTCGTTAGCATGAACTCAGTTATGGTGCACTTCATTAGCCTTAACGGGCGATCACTATTTCTATGCCATAGCAGATTCATAGTCTTTTGATAAATCGTCATCTGTACCGTGGTAGCACTTCAATGACATGCCAAACAGTTCGAAGCAAAGTTACAACTTGTAGAAAAAGTGCATGGTAAGAACCTTCACCCACCACGTTTTGCATTGCACATGCTAACAGCCTGCAAACAAAGCATCTGCACATTTACACAAACTGAAGAAACTAATTTGTAACTATGCATTGGAATCCCATTAAAAAAAAACTGGAATATATGTAAAAGTGAAAGCTATGTAAGTGCTATGGCACAAACGTAAATTTTCATTGCTAAACTTGGCATTTGGACTTTGCGGCAGAGTGTGCCACGTTCAGAGCAACCTCAACCTAGGAGTATATTATTGCATTCTATCTGCAGTGCTGTAGGTGGTGCAATAGGTAAACCTGGCCCATTGGACATCACCTCAAAAAAAAAAAAAAAAAAAGTTGTCGTAGCCGAAATTGGGCCATCTATCCCATTTATTAGCTTTCACATGCAACACAGGCAGGGGAACCACAAACTACAGACCTTGCAAAGTAATGTCAAATAGTTAAACAATTAGAGGAGTTGCACGTGCCAAGCTAGATCTGGGCCATCAGGCGCACAGTAGCAAAAGGTTTCGGGGTAATGTTTGACCACGTTGGGAGCTTGAAAGTACCCCAAAATGTCAACACATTGGTATTTTTATAGTCTACCTTTATCAAAAGTAAAGATACCATAGCAAAGCTGATCATGCTGATTTAACCTGTGCTTGCTCTCGAATTAATAGGCGACACCAATTATTTTGCGTCTAACCAGTTAGTGACGCATGCAGCTACAGTCCACGTCATTCCACTGGACCTTGATGACGCACAAAGACCAAGGCACCAATACTTGTGGGTGTGGATGGCACCTGCGCCAGGACACAACTGTTACCCCTCAGGAACATCCAGGATTTTTGAATGGTTACACGTGAATGACATGATTGGCGTGATGGATATCTGTACTCCCAAAGAAAACCTGGTAGTTTTCCCATGTTTGTTCAATCATTCATTTAATTCATGGCAGAAGGAGGTTGCTCTGATAAGACTGGAGTTTATTCAGGCTAAACTGTTGGTCCCCAGTATGTCTGTCTGTTGGAACAAAAACATTTGCCCGCACTGATACGCCAGATGTGTTTTCAGTTGAAAGACATCAGAAAAGTACACAAATGTGCAGTGAACACACAAATGTGCTCACTGAGCAAAAATGCAAGGCACATTTTTTGAAATGTGCTTAGGAGAATTGAAACTGGTCATCAACTATTCGGTTAGTATTTTTATAAGTGTTTATGACACTTCTATTTGTATTACAACCATTCCAAACCTACACCACGCTATATGCGCGGACGACCTATACGCTCAAGTGAACTGGTGCCTCTGAGTGCAAAAGATCGGACTACTCCCGCTATTCCATTTCGAGGGGACATGGCTCTTGAAACTATTTCTTTCAATAAGTAAACTTTGTGAAACTTGTCAGTCTTGCTGCTTTTGCCCCACTGATTTCAAATTTGCCACTAGTTTTTCAGTTGGTCAATCAGTTCCCGAGGTAATAAGAGGTAATTAACCATTTTTGGAGGAACAATCAACAAAACACTGTTGGTCATAAAACTGTAATCTTTACATTTTCCAACACAATAAACCCTGCTGAGTGCAATAAGAGAATCAGTTTTTTGATGCATCACTTGGAACTAATTTTACAGGTAATAAAACTTCAGTGTTTGAAATGGGCACTCAAAATGGTTCCTTGGAGTAGTGCCACCAAGGTTTAATGAGCTGTAAAATTAGTTCCACATGGTGCATCAAAAAACTGATTTTCGTAGGACATAGGACATACTCGTAGGACATTAGGTAATTGCCTAGCAGAGAAAAAAGTGAAGACTCAATATGGAATTCCTCTGTTTATTATCTACCAATTGCTGGAGTGTATTAAGATTTCTCACTTTAGAGGATTTGCTGTACAGACTGTTGGTTTGGTTTCTCTTACGTGTAATGTAAGTGCGTATAGACCACACTTAAGTGTTATGTCAGTGTGGCCTATGCATGCCTATCCATGTGTCTGTCTTGTTTGTCTGTTGTGTATCTAACTTAGCGTGGTTTTACAGTGTGGAGTTTGTTCTTTGTTTGCGTGTCTTTCATGGCAAGATTTACACAAAGCCGTTTATAGAAGTGGTTTGAGATGGAGGTAGGGAACACATGGTACATCTATAGTAAGGTGGAGAGCAGGCAAAGCGGCACTACACTAAGACTATGCTTAGCAACTCCGCTAGCACTTTCCTCACCACACTCACAATCTTCACTACCTCACCAACGGCTATAAAGGACTGCACTGACCTTCTTGCACCGACCAACGCCACCAAAGATCGCCGCAGTCTCCAAGCTGCTCGCCCTGCTGCATTAGCACCATGTCTTCATCACCCATAGTACCCCACCTCAAAAGATGGAGTTGGTGTGGGCCCCGGCACACACTGGCCTGCCGGGAACGAAACTTGCTCATATGATCGCCCATGATCTCACTCCGGGCAGGTGTAAACATGGTCCCTCGACACAGCGCACTTTTCCAGAGAACGTTAATCACATTCAATGACATCGTGGAGCACTAGCGATTCTATCGTCGTACCTGTTGCCACCCCCCTCCTTTCTCCCTCATGCCTCACCAAACCCGCTATTGGCGACTCTTGCAAACAGACTCCTTCCCTGCAGAGCTCGTATACACCCCATCAACCCCTCCCCATTCCCGTCTTCCCAATGCAGCCAATGAGCTATAAGGTGTCATTCAGATCGGCTTAAAAAGAGCATTTTCCACACGTTAAGTGCTGAACAGAATCTTGGAATTCCTGAAAACAAGGAATTGTTTCGACCCGTCATTACCAGAGATTAAGGGAATAGTGAGAGCCAAGTCAATGACCATGAGGTGTACTGTGAACACGTCTTAGTAGAGAAGAAGACGCCTGTGGAAATGCTAAGCCACAGCTGAATCGCTATCGAATGAGTATCGTCGGAGCTGAATATGACCGTGCCAACTTGCATCCTAAAAAGCAATCTTGCATGCTGTGTAGCAGCATTCTTGCGAGATGCAGGGTGTGCAGCCGTTTTTCGGTTGCTCGGCCATGCGGTATAGACTTTCCATGGTGCAAAGGAGACAGCACACAATGCGATACGGGGAGTTGAATAACCCGATGTCACCAGAATCTGGCTGCCAGCTGTCGTCCTGAAGACGACCGCACTGCGCCTGCGATCAGCCCGCTCAGCCAGATCCTTTGGGATATCGAGTTTACTGATAGCGAGAACACCTGTAATGAGTGGGCAGTGCGCAAGCCCTGTAATAATGCGAATGGTTTTTCCAAACAGGGCTTCAAGAGATATAATTTTAGACACTGAGACAAGTAAATGCATAATTGACGAAAACAATGTGCGAAACCTGACAGAGCCCCACTTTCCGGATGCCTCAGACAAGGCGAGTCAGATGGCCAGCGTTTTATAACTGCATGGAGCCATTTGCGGGCCCCGCCTTTCACTAGTTATATTTCCCACAATATGCATCGAGCGTTTATCTGGTGTTCATCGGTCCCAAAGATTAGATGGGTTTCTGAATATAATGAGGCAGGCGTTTTGCGCCATCAAGGTATGAGCGCACTACCAACGCCGCGCAGTGCCACGTGCCTTCCGCCCACGTCTAAGGACTTTGCAAGCCTGTTGTTTATGGACGGACCTAAAGAGGCTGGTACAGGACACGATGACCTCGGTATGCATGGGCCCTATTTTATTCTAGAATGACGTTCATGAAAAGTCCCTTAGAGCTTGCTGGCTAAACATATGGCGGAGAAATCCCCTGAAAATTTCCAACCCGTGCTCTGTTTACTTTTCGGGGCACCTGTTCGTGCAGCCCCACATAGGTTCGTGCAGCCAATGGACGTTATAGTCATGTTCCTCCAACCGTTAGTTTAAGCATCGGCCTGTATGCACTATATATTCCTTAGCGCTTGTCATAGGAATCCGGTGCACAACATTTTCATGTTCAATTTTTTCTTGCGCTTTGTGGTACACTTGGTGCACAAAGTGCACTTTCGGCTGTACTTTGTGCTGGGAGAATTTTCTTGCCGCCGAAAACACGACGTTAACCTTAACATGCTCAGCAATTTTTTTAAGGTTGTGGGAGAGCTTATGAAAGCACGGAAATACCGCTATCTTTCTCTTGGGTTGAGTAAACCGCCGTGACGCACTGCTCAGCGAGCCCAGAGAGCGTAGCGGGGCCCCGCTCCCGCAGCGCCGATTGCGCAGGAGCGCGCTACGCATGCGCCATGGCGCTCCGTCTTGCTATCGGAGCTGAGCGGGCCGTCATAAAGGCAGCTAAAACAAGGACTCTGCTAAAACTCTCTATTAATACGTAATCTAGCCCAAAGGGTCTTGAAATCAAGGGTGCCTTTGAAAGCGATGTGCACGCACGCAAACATCCCGCCACCGGCGACCGAAGTGGAGAAGAGTTGTGCCTGCCGTGCACCAGGACGATACCGGCGCTACGCGTGCTCCTTTCCGTGCATTTCTGCGTCACTGTAGAGTGGTCGCTGAGAGCAGGTTCTCATCGAATGTGCAAGAAGTGCGCTATTCGATAAACGATGGGCTATCTCTTCACCGGCAATCCCTGCCTGACACCACCATGGCGACAAGCCGAGAAAAAAAAAATAACCGGTGTATCGTTCCCTTTCTCTCTCTTTGCAACCTGATTGGCTGGACTCAAAATCTGCCGGTGACGTAATCGCGATCTTCGCCACCTAGAAAACATAATTTACCAGCGGCTTTTGTTATCACGCCATTACGCCCTCTTTGTGCCAGCATAAGAGCTGCGCAGAAGTGCAGTCTACCACCTACGCTTCGCTGTTCTTCTACGCTTGTGCCCAGTCTCTTGAAGGACGGAATTCATCTCCTCGGTAAGTTCCCCTACTTCGCACGACGCATTTAACATGCGTCTGGTTAACAGTGGTTGCCCGCATGCGAACCAACCGCCTGCTTCTTCCATTTCATTCTGTGTTTCCCCCCTGTGCTATCTTTGCACACGCATTTCCTTCATTGTGTTGTTTTTTTAACAAATGCGGCCTTTGTGGCGGATACGCTGTCGCTTTCGCGTCTCCGTTTATCGCTGTTTGTATTGAAGTTCGCGAATCAAGAAACGCTGAGTACCGTGATGATATATCGTTCGACTTTGTTGTCGCGCAATGCTTGCATGTGAATGGCGACGCGTCTCGGGTCAAACTGCGGCTAGTGAAGGCATTCTGCAGCAGGGTCACCAAACAAATCCAAACCAAACTAGTCAAACTTAATCCAAACCAAACTAGTCAATCAACCAGTCCTACGGCTAGTGAAGGCATTCTGCAGCAGGGTCACCAAACTAATCCAAACCAAACTAGTCAAACTTAATCCAAACCAAATCCAAACCAAACTAGTCAATCAACCAGTCCCTAGATAGGTGGGCGGTCCGTCCTCGGCGACAACATCGTCCAGTGGTTGCAGGGGGGGGGAGTCTTCCCAGGCGAACACGATTGCGTAGCCGTTCTGATGGGCCACCGTGCGGGCGAAGTGCACCACCAGGAAGAACACATCCAGGAACGCGAAGAGGAGGACCACCACGAACGCGAGGTGGAGGAGAAGGCTGCGACGACGGAGCGTCGCTTGCCCGTTGCCGGCCTCCACCCACCTTCTTTCCATGGCGCCAAACGGTGGGCGAGTTCATCCTGGACATAATAAAATATGGCAAAGTTTGATCCCGCAAACTGCGAAAAAGACGGCAACTCGTGCGAAAAAGACGACAACTTAGAGAATACGGACGGGACAAACGCTAGAATATGCTGGCGCTGGTTTAGTGCCCTTTTTGCATTTTATTGAAAGCTTTCTTTATGCCTCGCCGATGATGACGTTGGCCGAAACGCTGTTGAGTTCTGTTTTTACACAATAACGGAACAATCAAATTTAGCAGCAGTCTTTGGTCTTCGGCAGTAAAATGGTATCAAGTTACAAATAACACAGCCTTTGACACCGTTTTTCGTCAAGGCAATGAGGTGCCAATAATCGATGTGTGAAAACAGAGCACGGTAGTAAGTCAAGCGGTCTTCGTCTATCCATCTCGGGTAGCCGGCAGTAATTTTTTTTCTGTGAAGTTGATTGATTGATTGTGGGGTTTAACGCGCCGACGCAACGCAGGCGATGAGGCGCGCCGTAGTGGAGGGCTCCGGATTAATTTTGACCACCTGGGGATCTTTATCGTGCGCCGAAATCTCGTACACACGGGCGTTTTTGCTTTTCGCCTCCATCAGAAAAGCGGCCGCCGCGGCCGGGAATCGAACCCGCGACCTCGTGCTCAGCAGCGCAACCCCTTAGCCATTTTCTGTGAAGTTGCACGTAAGACTGAGATCCCAATACTGGTACTAGATCGCTTGACTATGAAGTGACATGAAATAACTAACGTCTAGTGACACCCAACAAAGGTAAGGTTTAATTTGCAAGACAGGGTAATTGTCCAGTGAAAGGAACGATGCTTGCAGCGGGCGCCATATTCGCCAGCTACCTTTGGACCGGTGCCCGCTCTCAAACACAGCATAAAGAATTCGTAACAAATACAGTCAACCACACAAACACACTTGATTATAATTTCGCATGAAATTAAGTAGTTACCTTGCACGATGATGTTGCAGCAGCTGGGCAAGGCACTTCCAATCGCAGAGCCAGCGCACATACCGCACAAAATACACAGACGGTTGGCAAAAAAAAAAAACAAAGCTAATAAAGCAGCAGCGAACAGTTTCGTAGCAAAATACATCACCAATTCAAACGTGCTTTTTAAATATTAATAACATACAAACTGTCAAAAAACTATTTTTATTACTATTCAGTTTTTTACTTGTTTTTATGTTACAGCACAATATTTTTGACGTTCATACGAAACTAATAGAAGGGCGCGTTGTATGTGGGCAAAACCGGCACCCAAATCAACGTTTGCTTGGCTGGCTGTGACCCTGGTCGAAACGACCAATGTAATCCCTTCGTGCGCGACATATGTTATTGCGAAGAGAAAAGTGTGAACGTAAGTGTGTCGAGAGGAGACCTGAAACTAATTGCCTGTTCTAAAGCACCTCTCGTAATCACGGCATGGGAGACCGTTTTATAAGTAATAGATTATTCGGTTTCATCATCACTTACTTTACATGAAAATCTGTGGATAAAATAAAGCGTTAGGCACCGCAAATTCACTTTGCACGTTCGCCAAATAAAATGAAGGCATGCATAAGGCGTGCAAATCATGATCACAGCCCGTCTAGGATGCCTTTTGGATCATCCCACTTGGGACTACCACGGGACGTCCTATAGTATGCATGATTTGGGATATGGGACTTGTAGGCTTTTTTGGGATGTCCCTCGGACGTTAGGTGTTCTCTGGGTTATTATAATCTTGTCTACTGTAAAATAATTGTTGGGGATTAGTGTTTCTGGTTATTGGCTTTCCCTTGTTATAAATGAGTATTGACGTTTGCTGTTATTTTTTGCTGCAGGGGATTCTGCACTTCTTCCGGACAATGAGCAGAGCATCCCGGATTTTTCGTTGGAACCTGACAGACTTGTAAGTACTTATTTACAACACTTTTAAGTGCAAGCAACAAAAAAATGCTCCGTACTATTTGTGTGATTGGAGCTTATATTTTGTGCACTGTACTCTGTTTTCTAGTTTCATCTCTGCAACAACACTTTTGTGAAGCCGCAGCAGGCAAACAAAATGTTCAAAAGTAAGAAGGGCATTATTTTGCTGCGAGATGCAGCCCAAGCTATTTGGGGGATTGAAAAACTTGCCCAACGATCGGGGAGGGCCAAGCTGGCATCTGGAAAGGCCATGGAGGACGAAGCTGGAAAACAGCTCACACCAGCGAAGGTGGAAGTTGTGTATGGTGAGTACTTTTACATGGAATTGCTAGCAGTAATTCATGTCATTTTCATCTACTTTTTGTAGCCTGCCTGGAACACTGGGGGCGCATGCACAGTCAAGATACGAAGGTCGCTGCAGCTGGTGTGCTGCGCACACTCAGCGACAAGATCCAAGATGTCAAGCGGAAGCTTAGACTCGAAAAAGATGCGCCTGAGTGAACTGATGTAAATCCCAAGAGTGTGTGCAATAGAGCTGTTCAAATGAACAATTTTGCTTTTGTTTTACTATTTTCCTACACTATGCGGCCAGTAGTGGCCACACACTGGAATCTCGGCAAACAGCTAGAAACGAGTTCCCAGCAAGGCGTGAATTCCCGGCTGGATATGATAAAAATTCCAACAATTTCAAGCAAGAAGTCTCGTAAATTCCAGCAAAATTTTGTGCAGGTTCCAGCAAGTAACAAAGAAATTCCCAGCCGGAAGTGCATGCTTTTCCAGCAAGAAATTTCAGGAAAACCAGCGATTTCCAGCAAGGAATACACACTCTTCCGGCTGGAAATTCTGCAAATCCCAACAAGAATAAAGCTATTTACAGCTGGGAATGGAAGCAGTTAAATCTGGAAATGATTGATTTTACAGCAAGATCAGAGCCGATTCTATCTGGGAATAATCCAAGGTCCAGCCGGAAAAGGTGCCATTCCTACCTGGGAATCCGGCTGGAAATTTTTAACCTCCAGCCAGATTTTTTCCATTCCAGGCTGGAAGTAGGCTTTCCAGTTCCGACTGGAAATGATTTCGTTTCGTAACACAGCCGGGACTGGAAATCATTTCCATCTGGGATAGTGCACTCTTTTTTTCATCAACCGGCTCCTCTACACCCTGCTATATATACAAGCGTCAAAAGTTGAACTGGAAGTCTACCGCGCTGCCCTGCAGATCCCCCTAGGCATCAACAGATTGTCTGCTGCAGCTGTCTAACTTCGCCACCGAATTTGTTGAAGCACATTTACCTTCATAGAGAAATCGCCTGGAGCCAATAGAAATGGGCAACTCTATTCTCACTGCTCAAGGCATTCCGCTGTCCCAACATGCTAAAAGTGCTATGCCTATTCCCCTTGAATTTCGGGAAAACAACTTTACAAGATGCGTCCCCCAACCCAATGCACCCCATCTACAACTCAGCCCGCCACCAAGCCCATAGTGTGACAGCGATTGTAAAATATTAAAAGTATTGTAAAAAATGCACGAATTTTATGTTATTTAGCATTTTCTTCTGGTTGCAAATATGTTTTCAAAGGACGTAAGTTTGTTATCTGTATCGCCATCGTCGTCATCAAGCTATATTGTCTGCTTCAAACCCACGTGCTTCACTTAAGCAATGGACGAACAGTGGTAGTACATTTAGGCAGCGCGGTCCGTACGGGCCCGCATAAGCCCACAGCAGTGGGAGCTTATTCTCAACTTTATGACACAGCAGCCACTTCTCGGCAGGGAGGCCAGTGAACTGAGGCTGAATTGAGGGCCCAGTTGTGGCACTCCTTGACGAGGCTCCTCAACCAGGAAGGACCAGGCAGCCGCTCGGTGGACAACTGGCGGCGTTTGCGGCGTAATCGTGTGGCTGCGGCACAAGCTGAAGCAGCGAAGGCCGTCGCCGACTTCAGGTGTGACAAACTAAGAGGTTCTCCGCAAATGTCGCTCTTACCATTCGCGTGCATAAAATTTACGCATGCACGTGCGTCGACGGTGCCTCAGCATGCGCCTATCTATCAAAAGTTTGTCTGTCAAAAGTTTCAGGCCATGCCAAAGGTTTATAGGTTGCACAGAATTCAAAACGCAACATTAACTTTTGAAAAAGACAAACGTTTCATGCAACAAATTTGGCAAAGAGCCTCTGTTACTGTCATAAAAGAACTTGGTCGCATGAGAACATTTAAGTTAGTCCACTTAAAATTACTTTTGCTATGACCAAGAAAGTTTTGCCAAACTACGTTTCTGTGCGCATGCAAGATATGTGCGTACCCCTGTCCGTAATATTAATGCTTAACAATTTCTAAACATGCCAATGTTTCTTTTCCATGACAGGGTCACAGGTGCGGGGCAGTCCCGTATGCTGAACGGTTTGGACGACGACACTTTCCGTGTCGTTAACATCGCTTGCCTTGAGTCAGTTGTGGGTGGCGGTGGCCCCTCATTCCCGGCACGTCGTGGACCTGGTGCCTTCCCTGTCGCCCAGGCAAGTAGCAAAATGTTGAAATGAATAGAAGCATGCATTCAGGCTGCGATTATGGAAACGTAGCTGCCTAAACAATGAAAAAAAATTGAACGAAAGTGCCACATTTGGCAATCATGGTGAAGTACTCATGGCCTACCTCGCTCCTGGAAATATATATTTCATATGAGGGAAATTCCCTATCATTTTTTTTGGTGGACAATGAAAGGTTGGCAAGGCTTTTTAGGCAGAAAAATGTTCTGGAATTGTATGTCACACTTTATATTGTCAAGCTGAAAGCTAATGTTGGTGGTCCCCCGGTGACCTTTTCTTTGTTTTGCCATTCAAGGGTGGAAAATGCTCGACCACTGATTGCTTTTATTGTGATTGGGTGGAGAGTTCCACTGATTGCTTTTACTGTGATTGGGTGGAGAGTTCATCTACCAATGTGAAATGATATGTACATTATTGCATCATGCAAGGAAGAAACAAGCTGTAATGGGCAATCGATTTTTTAATGCATATAGAGGTCATCCTGTATAAGCAAGGGCAGTTGCCTCATATACCAAACCTCCGTGCCAAAAAGTGACGCTTGTAGGAAGGGAGGGGCAGGAAAGTTGCTGCATTGACTCCAGCAACTTGCCTGAAAACTAAGACATTTGTCATAACTATCACCTGATAAGCATGAAAGGTGCCCGCTTCGCGTAAGCACGACACCCATGCCTTAATAAAAAGGCCGGGGCGTGCAGCATACACCACAAATCATTTTTCACCCGCAGGCAGCCAGATGAGCCAGGCTCGGCAGCATATCAGCAGCCCAGGGCTCCTCCCAGGGCTCCTCCCAAGTGCTGCAGGGTGAGAACGCTGCTGCAGGCAGCTCATCGCCCGACCACCCACCAGGTACGAGAGGTAGACACCAGTGTCTCGATTAGAGGCACACATTACAGCACATGCCCTAACTGAGGTCACCTTTTTGTAAAGCTGTCCACCCGCCCCCACAAGCGTCCCCACAGGCTGGCTGCCAGGCGCTGGCTCATCACTATTATGTGCGAAGTTTGGCCCCGCCTCTTTCCCCACCAGCGTCGCCAGGTGAGGGCTTCACGTAATACCCCCAAATGAAACATGCTAAATGCTTCGTGTTGTTACAGTTTTTCTTGGTGCTAGACATCTACTCAGTGATGACGGTGCTGTTTCACAGGCAGCGGCACAGAGTTACATTTCGCAAAACAAAATACCATTTCCTATGGGTGAGTCAAAGGCGGTCTGATTTCCGCCCTTATCCTTTATCGCACATTGCCCTTCCATATATATTACACTTATTCTGTACATTGCGCCAGGCCAGCCTAAACTCATGCTCATGGGGACACCTCATTTTAGACTGGCAAAGCTCCATTCAAAAACTATCAGCACCATGAACGCATAAAAATAACCTTTCAATAAACAGAATTTCAGCAGTAGTGCTTGCCGAATTGCAACCATGAAAACTAATCAAAGTTCACGTAAAGAAATGTTTGAAAGCCAGGAGCACTTTATACATTTGCGGGCGATGGAACTTTTCAAAACTATTTTTTACGGGTTCCCCACCATATGTTTGGCAATTATTGGGATAACTGTGTTCACAAATTTTACTACATGAATGACTGTGGGAGCACACACCACACCACAAACGCATAGTTTTTCACTTGCAGCCCTGCAGCAACCTAGCACTAGCCTGGCACGGTGGCCCCTGCCTTCACCAAGTTCACCAACAAGCAGCAGGCAGGCATCACCACCCTAGGCTACGGACTCCACCAAACCGTGGGCTGCCACCACAGCTCCGCACGCCACCTCACCGCTTTACGCCACCACGCCGTCGCAGCCCGTTGCTCGGGCTGTAGCCACGGTGGTGCAAGGCCAGCACGTTTGGAGAGCGTGCACGATGTTGCAACCACCTTGGCAGCAGACCATCGGCACTTGATTTCGATCCAGCGTCAGCGGCTTGCTGCCGAGGAAGAGTGCAGGGTGGCACTTCAGCGGCACGTTGAAGGAGTGGCGTACCCAACATTTTATAATAGACGCATGCTGTGTTCACAAAGGCGCAACTGGGCACAGCAAAATGTTGTGACTGTAGCTTTCAAGTATGAACAGCCCTTAGGTGTCACATAAACACTGAAATGTAACAGGAAAGCATCCACAGGGAGGCAAATGGCAGCGACACTGGAACTAAAGGTACAGGCGATGAAATAGGCAATTTCGCGTCACTTTTCCGCAGTTTGGCTTTTTGTGCTATGTGAAATTGCGAACATTACTCTCTCCCACCTCTATCGGCTCGCGGACACCCCATGAGAATCACTGCTTAATGAAGTACTCACCACAACTACAAAAAAAAAAATAATAATAATAAATAAATAAACAAAGCATATTGAGCGCGAGCTGCACGTGCTGTTTTGTTTTGGAGCGGCTGCGAGTAATTACACCTGCGTGGTGGTGCAATTATAGAAGAAACATATAGATGACCATTGGCTATTACTATACAAGGTATTCAGCACGTACCTGTATGTGTTTGGCAATTTCTGAAACATCGCGGCCCGTTGTGAGATCATTGCCACCGACGTACACTGCTATGAAGTGAAGGCGGAGGTCCGCTGGCAATTTCGCTAATTCGCTGCCCAAGCGGAGAGCGTTGGCGCCACCATAACTTAAAGTGATGACCTCACAGTTGCTGCCTAAATAAAGCCTCGTGCTGTTTAGAAATTTAGTTTGGCTGTCACCTAGAATAAGGCCTCTCAGGTCAGCCATGGCCACACGGCACGAAATAGGGCTATCAACGACCCCCAACGAGATGGCTTCGCCGCACGACAGGCCAGGCTTTCCAGGAAGCGCACTTGTAAGGTTGGCTTTTTTAAACGTGCCACGCGGAGCAAATTATTTGACATTGCTCGCATTTACATAACTGCCAGGCGCAAAACACGGCCACGAAATGGGCGACTTTAGGTGCAACTACAAATTGCCTGACACTGTGACTACGACCCAATCTAGTATGTTCATCTTGGGATACCAATGACATTTAATTGCTAGCCCAAAATAAGTCATGGTTGGGAGGTGCTATATTTTAAAGCGATTACTCTATTAATTGTACCAACATGCGCAATTGTGTCAACGTGAGCGATGTACGTCGCTTTCCGCGTGGAGCGCATGGATTAAGGTATAACCGTGTATTTCAACTCGCATTTTTCACGGCACTGAACCATTTTAATATTACCGATTTCGCCCCGTCGGTGTCGACGACACAGTGTGCCTAAACGCTGCAGTTCAAATTCTGAAGCTCTTTGTAATCAATGTCTTTATTTATTGGCACTGTAAAGGCATTGAGTGGTGTTTTTTTTTTTATCAGTAGTATTTACTCGAGAAAAGGGAGAAGTTGACGCCAGATAATGGTTCCCTCTTTTTTTTTTTTTTGGCACAACTCCACGTGGGGATTCGCCAAGAAAAAGAAGTTGTCAAAGCTAAGATGCCCACCTGTACTATAAAAAGGTGTGCTTTAACTTCTACAATTTACTTGCGGGAACATAACGGTGTTCTGCATTATGAAGCTGCCTATGTAATGCCCCCCTTTTTCTTTATCTTCCCTCTCTTCTTCCTCTCTTTCTCTTTCACATCTTCTCTATTCCACCCCTAACCTCCTCCGTAGTCTTTCATCCCCTCTTCCCCCTCCCCTCGCACCGTGTTGCATGCAGGTGAGTTCCCAGCTGAGCTCAATAATATCCCCAGAGCACTTTCCTCTCCTCTCTTCCACCAAATCACTTCTCTCTCCCACATTATGAAGCAGTTGATGTGAATGTGCGTTTTTGTGTTGGACGGCCTTCCTTGATCCTTGCGCACAGATGCTGGTACAAAAGGCTGCAAAGCTGGCGGAGAGGGTCTTCCTCTTTAAAGTGCCCCCTCGCCTGGCAGAAGGAAAGAGTGAGAAGAGGCGGAGGCTGGACTTAAACAAAGCGGTCGCCCAGCTAATGGTGGCAACAGCAGAAGTGGTGTGCGTGGGCCTGGAGGTAAGGATTTATTCTGCTGTGCTGTGGCGAAATCTCCCTATGCACAGGACAAGGCATCCATCGTTTGTACACTTGCAATCACATTTTGACCACGATATGTCAACAGGACCCATACAACAGCCACACCAACACGTATCAAAGACAATACTAGTGTGTCGAGGTTTCAGTGCACATTGCTAGTCCCCAGGTGGTCTAAATTAGTCTAAATTAATCTGTGGCCCTCTGATACGGCACGCTCATGGACGATGTATAGAGTTGGCATGAAAAAAAAGAAAAGAAAAGAAAAAAAGCCCTGCATCATACCTATGCCTCGCACATCCCTTCCTAAATCGATGCTTCACAACTTAGCAGTGCACCACAAACCTTGTTTTGCGTCCTCGCATCAGCAATGGATGTGGCGGCTTGAAATAGTAGATTTCGACTCCAACAGCTCAGCCCTGCGTTACGTGACACAAACAGCTTTTGCTATGGAAAACCATTGTTTTTCGTACAGCAGTGCTTTTGCCGTAATTTTGTAGCGGTGCACATCTCCAGACACAGACGATGCTTAATAGCACGCTGTGCTTACACTAATACTACTATAGAATGTGTTGTCCACATCCCTGCTTCATAGAAATTCACTAAAACATTGAGGAGAGACTCAAGGAGTTTGTTTGCCATTGTCAGCTCGCCCTGCTCTGTCTTTTCTGTTTGTATGTAAACTTTGGCTGAAATATTCTGCTTAGGTGTCACTGCTGACGTTTACTCTGTATGCTTTGCAACACCTACAGTCTGAAGTGTTGCTGCTTGCACTGTTGTATAAATTACGTGTGCTAATACTTGCCGCCTCTAAAAGCCAACAGTGTTATGAAATAAACAAGTTATGTGAATGTTTAGGCTATCATGCCCAGCGCTGCTGTAATTGTTTCCATAGTCCGTGTGATTCCGTTTGTTTGCAACGATTCAGGACCGGTTCCAAAGGGGGAATCGGGTGGTCCTGTACGGTGCCGACGGGTACCACGTGTCCCGGAACTACGGGATAAAGGCACTGGCTAGGGCACTCTCGCTTGCCGTGAGGGTGGCCTTCGCACCACGCTGGCAGCCCCGGCAGTCAGATGGACGGCGGCAGGTCTGGTGCCTGTGGAGGTGCTCCCGGTGCAAGGCCAAGGGGCACTTTGCCATCCACTGCGAACGGTTTTTTGTAAGTTTGGCTGGCATGCTCAGTACAGCCCGCCCATTCTGGCCCCTTTCCCCCCACTTAAAACACAAGCCTCTTACGGTTTGAGAAAGTACAACCAAGTGTACAAGAGATATACAATGTGCATACGTGAATGGGTAAGAACCAACGTTTCGCACACATGTTAGGGACACGACAAATTTAACCCCTTTCTGTCAGTTACTTGTTATGCTTAGCCTTGCAATAGTTTCAATGTTTGTTTCCAACCACGCTGGAAAACAGTGGTTGGTTAAAGCATTGGAATCTTCTCCTCACAAGAATACACCAATTACTAACACCCCCAGCATTTCACCTTAAACAGGAGGCTTTGATCAACCAATAACTGAGATTGGCTTGCTATCTCCCCTTCCCCTTGCAGGAGGCTTGCCGTATACAGCACTAGCCAGCAAGAACGACACAAAAAGTAATAAAGCCTGTTTTGACTGCAGTCACTGCGTTTTGGATTGTGTGCTGTCATCGAAGTGAAGATAACTGTTCATGAAAAATGTACACCCAGTGGCAAAATAAGCTGGGCTTGCGAGTGCTTGCAAAAATGCCTCGCCGTTCCAAGCATCACACCACGCACATGCACCTTTTCATGCTTGGTAATGTGACATTTCCCTTGGTTGCGGTGGACAAGCTTATTATGTGCAGCGTTTGGTATTATGGGTTCCTTACGTTAGTCACTTCATCACACAATGCTTCTCTTTCTAGTCTGCTTTTTCTTTTTGAGATCCTTATGCATGCCTTCCCTGATGTGCAGTCAGAGAACCAACTCTCTTGAGAGCTAAACAATAAAAATGTCGTACTATTATAAGCAATATGAAAGGGAACACAGGAACGCGTGGCAAACAGCCTCGAACCAGACTCGGAGCGATACGCGGATGGTGCTGTGAAAATCAAAGGGGGAAGGAGGGCGCTCTTCCACTAACTGTTGGCACTCCCGCCACGCTGGGATTCCTACAAAGCAGCAGCTTACGTCATTTCGCTGATAATATGGTAACGTCCGAAAGCCGGTAAGACGCACGGCGGGAATGGGCACAGTTGTTAGAACAGCGTCCCCCTTTCCACTTTGTTTCCGACGGCGGCCGCTGCGTATCACGCATAGCTGGGTCTGAGCGTGTTTTCTATGCGTTCCTGTGTTCCCTTTCATATTGTTCATAATAGTACATGATGCCAATCCTCCAGAGCAGCAGAGTTCAGCAGACAACGGTATGAGCGCCAGCTCTTCATGGAGTTGCCCAGTGCATGCAAACAGTTGCGTGGCAAATGTGTGCCATGTAAAGAAATACGGCTGAAGTGCTGATGAGGTTTTAGACACTGGAATCAATTGGGGCGAATGACACTGAGGGCGCTCCACCGTCAAATCTTTGGAGGAGACCATAAAATGTGTGGACGGACGTTACAAGGTGGCACTTTCTTGGAAGCCAATAATGTCGCTACACCACATTAAGCAGATTGATCGAAGCACCTACATCACTAGACAAAGCACCTTCAAAACTCCCTAGACCTGTGTCAAGACTACTGACGCAGTGATCAGAAACTACGACCAGCTGAAGATGGAACATATTGACAGTAGGAGTGAAGCCGACGCAGTTTACTATACGCCACAGCAGGCTGCTGCACGAGAGTTCCACAAACTTCAGGTGGTTTTTGACAGCTCATCACCCAGCAACTCAGCAAAATTATCCTACAACTTGGAAAGTGAACTGAACTTCACCGCAGATTTAGTCTATTGCTGAACTTCCGAAGGCGCGAAGTGGTGTCGGTCGCAAAATCTAACCCACACTTGTAAAGGTTGGCGTAAGACTGGTGGACAGAGACACATTGCGTTTTCTGTGGTTTCAAGCAACACTAAAACTGGGTGAACCACTACCACCAATTGTGACTTACTGCATGACCCGTGTCCCTTTCGGAATAACAGCTAACCCATTTCTACTTTTCGCAACACTTCAACACCACTTAAAAAAACACAAAGAGCAGTACCCTCAAACTGTGAGTTATACACGGATGAATTGTCCACGGGAACTGAAAGTGATAATGCTGCAGTGAAGCTCTACAACAACGCAACCAAAATGTTTGAAGCAGCAAAAATGAAACTGCACAAATGGTTGTCCAGCAGCAAAATGCTACGCCAGCGATTTCAGCACGACTACTGGGCCACCATGTGTATCGGTTATTTGTCGGGAGTGCTGAAGGTTTTGAGACTTACGCAGGGCCCATGTGCTCCATGCACGGTTTCCCCTCATGGCATAGAACCACCCACAAAACGGTCCATGCTGCAAACAACGGTGTGGATATGTGACCCATGAGGGTGGATTTCTCCCTTTGTCGTCCATGCCAAGGTCCTATTCCAAGAGCTGTGGCGTAAAAACATCGATTGTGATGACACACTACCTGATGACATCACGGCAGTCCGGTCACAAACAAATGGAAGGAGGACAGACTGCCTTCACATTTTCCCCGATGACAGTCCGGTGTCATATGGAGCGGCTGCCTGCCCCCCTCTGGAGGGTGAAAACAGTACAAGCTGAAGGGTGGCGCCACACAAGGAAATTACTCTGGCACGACTGGAACTGATGGCATGCCTGCTGGTCGATTGTGTGGCTGTATTTTGGAAACCCTCAACCAATAGCCTTCAAACTTCTACCTATGGATGGATTCAACAACCGCACTCTATTGGATTCATGAAAATGTTGACCGCTGGAATCAGTTTGTGCGCAACTGAGTCACTGAAATTCAACAACACACAGACAAGCATGTATGCAGACATTATCTGGGAAAAGAAAACCCAGCACGCGAGATCCCAGCAACGCAGCTGGCCAAAAAAATACTGTAATAAAGCAGAGCACTGTGGGTTTGTCCCGCATACATGAATTGGGCTCGAGTGGTTCTGAAAGCGATATATGGTGAAATCGAACTCGGGGTAAGGAAGAAAATGAGATCAGCGGCAACATTGCAAGCTGCAGAGTCGGGCGTGACCGATCTGGAACACTACAGGAAAATCTCAAAGCTAATCAGTCACAGCTCGGGTTTTTCGGTTCAAACAACAAAGTAGCGAATTGGGACCTCTCATATCCAACGAGCTTAATTAAACTGCACAATGCTGGAAACGTTGTGAGCAAAAAGAGGGATTCTCAAAAGAAGTCACGTGTGTCACCAACTGAACACAAATTACCCCCAACTCAGCTTTAAGAATGTTCACTGATGATTGACAGTGCTGGCACTAGAAGAGTTCGGAGAAGGCCACAACGTAGCCAACTTTGGCGTGGCTCAAAGCAAACAAGAATAACAAAAGCGTAAATGGGCATTTTAAAAGGTTTATGATAGAAACCATTTTGAGAACATGGTGGGGAAATACTACTTACAGGCACATGTCATGACTGCATGATTACATTAACAATAACCATGTGCATAATTAGTAAAGAAACTTTTTCGAATAATGGTGCTGGTAGCTTACAGCTGCAAGTGAAATGATCACAAAAACTAGTCTCATACGGGAACAACATCTCGCATGAAGCACACGTCACGTAACCAAGGCCGTACTGAACATGGAAAAAAAAAAAAAAAAAAATCAGCCTGGACACGCTGCAGTTGCTGCTCAAACAAAGCAAAGTTGCCACCACATCACGCGGCCACTAGAATAGGTGAACTAGCGGAGCACTCACGTCGCTGGTTTGAAACGCTGCAGTCCACCAGCGGCACCGAAGCACTGGGAACATTCTCACATTTTAAAACACAGAAACACCGCCACACATCACTACCAACTGCGCAGACATACACAGAAAAAATTATGTAAACGGTGCACCCCTCGGAAGAGAGGTGTTTCTTGCAGTATCGGAGATAGCGGCGCCGTAGCTTCACAGACACACATTCAACTCCGGGAGAACTGCGACGTACCACACACGGCTGATTGCGAGAGCCGAACTTCGATACATCAAACGTAGATAACAGCACGGCGTACACACTTCATATGAAAACTTGCACTGTACACAAGCGCTGACCGGCACTGCGCGTTGCTTTCACTCAAAGTGACCGTATTTTGAAGGTTATCGATTATACAAGCGCGGAAACAGCACGGGGCACATTTTGGAGCCCGCGACAGCCGGGCAACGATGAACTGGGCTGAGCACTGAGCGGTCGATGTATATACCATATCTGTAGATGAGCACGACGAGCGTATCTCCACACACTTGATAGAAAATAAAAACCAAATCCTCAAAAACACAGCGCACCACACAGCAGACGCTGGTGCCCTTCCTGCAACGGCTCCACACAAAGCGCGAACATTTGAAATAGACCAACGATAAACGCATATCGCAGTACCGACTCAGGACCGGGGTGGTATGTCGTAACTTCTGCAAGTCGTTGTCGTTTTTTATATCACAATCAAGTTGTGTGACGTACACCGTCCCCGCAGCTCGCCGCCGCCATGTTGCCAAAGGCCGATGGGCGGAGCCAACTCGAGTCGGATGGCCCAGCCGGACGGCTCAGCCGGATGAATTCGCTCGCCGAGCGAATTCGGCCTCTGCGTCCAACTTGGCCCAACAGGGCCTCCCCGACAGAGCACGACAGGCCCAGTCGGACCATGTCGGGCTCTGTCGGACTGAAAAGAAAAGGGCCTTTAGCCCACAGGACACATACTCGTAGGACATTAGGTAGTTGCCTAGCAGAGAAAAAAGTGAAGACTCAATATGGAATTCCTCTGTTTATTATCTATGAAAAGAAAAGGGCCTTTAGCCCACAGGACACATACTCGTAGGACATTAGGTAGTTGCCTAGCTGAGAAAAAAGTGAAGACTCAATATGGAATTCCTCTGTTTATTATCTATGAATTGCTGGAGTGTATTAAGATTTCTCTCTTTAGAGGATTTTCTGTACAGAGAGAGAGAGAAATGACCTTTATTGCGTTGTCCCCCGGGGTGCGGGTCAGGCCACGCAGGGCTTCGCCGTCACCCGTCTATCTACCTATTCTAGGTATCGGGCTGACCTCGAAGCAATGGGCCTGGCCTGGCCTGCGGCTCGGGCTACTAGGGGTGTCCCCGCCCCGCCCCCTGTCACCGTTCCCGAGGGAAGCAACCGGGGGGGAGCGCGGGTCCTCCTTTCGCCGTTGCCGCGCCAGAGCAGCCTGTTGGTTTGGTTTCTCTTACGTGTAATGTAAGTGCGTATAGACCACACTTAAGTGTTATGTCAGTGTGGCCTATGCATAGCCTATCCATGTGTCTGTCTTGTTTGTCTGTTATGTATCTAACTGAGCGTGGTTTTACAGCGTGGAGTTTGTTCTTTGTTTGTGTGTCTTTCATGGCAATATTTACACAAAGCCGTTTGTAGAAGTGGTTTGAGATGGAGGTAGGGAACACATGGTACATCTATGGTAAGGTGGAGAGCAGGCAAAGCGGCACTACGCTAAGACTATGCTAAGCAACTCCGGGAGCACTTTCCCTACCTCACCGACGGCTACAAAGGAAATTGCCACTGCACTGACCTTTATGCACCGACCAACGCCACCAAAGATCGCCGCAGTCTCCAAGCTGCTCGCCCTGCTGCATTAGCACCATGTCTTCATCACCTATAGTACCCCACCTCAAAAGATGGAGTTGGTGTGGGCCCCGGCACACACTGGAATGCCGGGAACAAAACTTGCTCATATGATCGCCCACGATCCCACTCCGGGCAGGTCTAAACATGGTCCCTCGACACAGCGCACTTTTCCAGAGAACGTTAATCACATTCAATGACATCGTGGAGCACTACCGATTCTATCGTCGTACCTGTTGCCACCCCCCTCCTTTCTCCCTCATGCCTCACCAAACCCGCTATTGGCGACTCTTGCAAACAGACTCCTTCCCTGCAGAGCTCGTATACACCCCATCAACCCCTCTTCATTCCCGTCTCCCAACTGTCCCCAATCCAGCCAATGAGCTACAAGGTGTCATTCAGATCGGCTTAAAAATAGCATTTTCCAAACGTTAAGTGCTGAACAGTATCTTGGAATTCCTGAAATTGCAAGGAATTGTTTCAACCCGTCATTACCGGAGATTAAGAGAATAGTGAAAGCCGAGTCAATGACGATCAGCTAAAGGTTTTTAGGTGTACTATGAACACATCTGAGTAGAGAAGAAGACGCCTGTGGAAACGCTAAGGCACAGCTGAATCGCTATCGAATGAGTATCGTCGGAGCTGAACATGACCGTGCCAACTTGCACCCTAAAAAGCAATCTTACATGCTGTGTAGCAGCATTCTGTGTAGCAGGGTGTGCAGCCGTTTTTCGGTTGCTCGCCCATGCGGTATAGACTTGCCATGGTGCAAAGGAGACAGCTAACAATGCGAGACGGGGAGTCGAATAACCCGATGTCACCAGAATCTGGCTGCCAGCTGTCGTCCTGAAGACGACCGCACTGCGCCTGCGATCAGCCCGCTCGGCCAGATCCTTTGGGATATCGAGTTTACTGATAGCGAGAACACCTGTAATGAGTGGGCAGTGCGCAAGCCCTGTAATAATGCGAATGGTTTTTCCAAACAGGGCTTCAAGAAGAAGAGATATAGTTTTAGACACTGAGACAAGTAAATGCATAATTGACGAAAACAATGCGCGAAACCTGACAGAGCCCCACTTTCCGGATGCCTCAGACAAGGCGAGTCAGATGGCCAAGGAGATTGCAGACGTCATTGCAGCGTTTTATAACTGCATGGAGCCATTTGCGGGCCCCGCCTTTCACTAATTATATTTCCCACAATACGCATTGAGCGTTTATCTGGTGTTCATTGGTCCCAAAAATTAGATGGGTTTCTGAATATAATGAGGCAGGCATTTTGCGCCGTCAAGGTATGAGCACACTACCAGCGTCGTGCAGTGCCACGTGCCTCCCGCCCATGTCTAAGGACTTTGTGAGATCTGAGGCTGCATACCACGATTGAGCGCAAACACGCAAAGGAACCCCTGGACAGTGTGGGGCTGTGCGAGCTGCGTGGAAACCGGCAACACCGGTTCCGAGATGACCCAAGAGTCCATCGGCTGCACGATGAGGCGAATGCCTGCAAAGTGTTCATGGAAATTTAGGGAGTGGTTGATGGCAGCTTCATTGGATGCGAGCAGAGGTGCAAAAGACAAGAGACTCAGGTTTTCACATTCTATGCGATGCACCCCGGAGAGAAACATCGGAAACGTGGTCACCGAACTGCCAACGGGTGGTTGGCCGCAACAGCATTCTTGGCCCACAAATATTGTTTCGATATTGTCCTACTGACCCCCAGTGGAAAAAGTGGGGGGACCCAGTTCGAATGCTCACACCCAGGCCGCTGGGTGGCCTTCGTTACTTTCCTCTCCCTCCTGGGGTCGGGGTCGGGATGGGACGCAACTGCGGCCACTCCGTGGGATGCACAACCTTCTCTTCAACAGAACCCATCAGCCTGTTTCTTATGTTCAAGGCCTCTTCGCTTTTGCAGGACGAATGCATTTTCGGCATTTTCTTCTGGCCTAAATGAGCATCGTTTGGTGCCTACCTGAGCTACATGAGCAATACATTGTAATCCAATTCCACACAAGTAAATGAATCACCAATCCTCACACCAACGGCGGAGCCCACAACGTGCACCCACCACTCCCAATCACCTTTTCTAACAAAGTGTGTTTTACGAGAATGAAACAAGCTACTGCAACAGCCCTGCTTTCCCAGGAGTACTCATGGTAGAACCTCACACACTCCATGGTTGGACCGCATCTAGGCTGATCAAAGCATCGCGGACACATCACGATTCTATTCCCACAATTATTCCGAATGTGAAGCTGCTGCATGACACAGTACTTGCCACTATAGTATCATCACTGTGCGGGCTGCGGTGTCCTGGGCACTCACCTGCATTCCAATTGGGTGTGTGGAATCACTATCCCCTCCACAGGATTAAACTGAGTACCCAGGTCTAACCCCTAATTCTAACCCCTAATGGGTTAGAATTATTCCAGACAGATTCTGTACTTTGACCTCAAAACCAAATCTTGCACACTATATATATGTATAGCATGGCCACAAAGTGATGATGGAGGTGATTTTGGGGCAGGCAGCAACTTAGTACCTTTAAACTTGGAAACTCGATTGCCTCTGGAGAGTAGCCGAGTCCATTCTGCCTGAAGACATCCGGCTTCAGATTCACTTGTGTGTCAGGGGGCTCATTATGAGCCTGGAGGTGTTCCTGTCTAATGGAGATTTCCTCGGCAATATGGAGCTCATGGACACGGCTTTAGCTGGGTGGACTGGGTTCATAGTTCAAATGATCACCCACACCGATGATTGGCCTTTGTGACGTTCCTCTTTCACCTGGTGGTCGGGATGGGACCCGCCGTGGGATGTACAGCCTTCTATTCAGCAAAACCCACGAGCCTGTTTCTCATGTTGAGGGCCTCATTGCTTTCGCACAATGCAGAGATCGAGTTCGAGGACACTGAAGAAGGTAACCAAGCCAAGCAACACCACGGACTACATGAACGAGACTTCCTCCACCTACTGCACTCTTTTTTTCATCAGCCGGCTCCTCTACACCCTGCTATATATACAAGTGTCAAAAGTTGAACTGGACAAGATTGATGGCCTCATAAACAAAGTCTACCGCGCTGCCCTGCAGATCCCCCCTAGGCATCCACAGATTGTCTGCTATAGCTGTCTAACTTCGCAACTGAATTTGTTGAAGCACGTTTACCTTCATAGAGAAATCGCCTGGAGCCAATAGAAATGGGCAAGTCTATTCTCACTGCTCAAGGCATTCCGCTGCCCCGACATGCTAAAAGTGCTATGCCTATTCCCCTTGAATTTCGGTAAAACATCTTTACAAGATGCGTCCCCCAACCCATGCACCCCATCTACAACTCAGCCCGCCACTAAGCCCGTACACGCGCCTTGGACTAGAAAACTGGAAAAATAGCAGGAAGCAATGTACTGTGATGCAGCCTAATACCATCATCAGAACGCCTACGCTCTGGTGTCACGTGCAACTCCACTAGCACCTCACGTGCAACTCCACTAGCACCCCCCTCAACACGCTCACCTCCTTTACTACCTCCTCCACGACTGCAAAGGAAGTGGCCACTGCACTGGCCTTCACACAACGACAAACGCCGCCAAATATCTTCACGGACTCCAAGCTGGCGTTGCTGCATTGTACCACGTCTTCTGAAGGCCTCTGTATCATCTATAGTAACCCACTTCAAAAGATGGAGGAGCTGGTGTGGGCCCCGGTTCACACTGGCCTTTTGGGAAATAAACTTGCCCATATGATCGCCCGTGATCTCACTACGTGCAGGTGTTAACATCGTCACCAAACCCGTACACGCGCCTTGGACCGGTAACTGGATAAATGGCCGGAAGCGGTGTACTGTGATGCAGCTTAATACCAACATCAGAATGCCTACGCTCTTGTGGTGATGCGCAACTCCGCTAGCAACCCCCTCGGCACGCTCACCACCTTCACTACCTCCCCCACGACTACAAAGGAAGGAGCCACTGCAGTGGCCTTCACACAACGACAAACGGCGGCAAAGATCTTCACGGACTCCAAGCTGGCTCTGCCAGAGGTCGGCAAACTCACTCATGAGTCCACTCACTCAGACTCATTTGGACTCAAACTCACGCGTGAGTTTGATTTGATTGATTGTGGGGTTTAACGCGCCGACGCAACGCAGGCGATGAGGCGCGCCGTAGTGGAGGGCTCCGGATTAATTTTGACCACCTGGGGATCTTTATCGTGCGCCGAAATCTCGTACACATGGGCGTTTTTGCTTTTCGCCTCCATCAGAAAAGCGGCCGCCGCGGCCGGGAATCGAACCCGCGACCTCGTGCTCAGCAACGCAACGCCTTAGCCACTGAGCCACCGCGGCGGGTCGCGTGAGTTTGAGTTTGAGTGAGCGCGAGGCTAGTGTGGCATGGTGAGTTTGAGCTTGAGTGAGTTTGAGCCGAGTGATCACGACTGAGTTTGAATCCGATTGAGTTTGAGTCCATTTTGAGTTCTGAGTACATTTTGAGTTTGAGTCCATTTTGAGTTCTGAGTACATTTTGAGTTTGAGTCCATTTTGAGTTCTGAGTACACTTTGAGCTTGAGTCCATTTTGAGTTCTGAGTACATTTTGAGTTTGAGTCCATTTTGAGTTTGAGTTCATTTTGAGTTCTGAGTACAATTTGAGTTTGAGCTCATTTTGAGTTTGAGCTCATTTTGAGTTCTGAGTACATTTTGAGTTTGAGTCCATTTTGAGTTTGAGTCCATTTTGAGTTTGAGTCCATTTTGAGTTTGAGTCCATTTTGAGTTCTGAGTACATTTTGAGTTTGAGCACATTTTGAGTTTGATTACATATTGAGTTTTGAGTACATTTTGAGTTCTGAGTAAATAGGAGTTTTAAGTTCATTTGGAGTTTGAGTACATATGAGTAGCCTAGCAGGCAGCTATGGTTGGCTGTTAAGTTTCATGCGTCACTGTGGGCTCGGAATTTAAGTTACCTGCGGGTATGGCACCAATCGCGATCTGCATGATCGGTTGGGAGGGAGGTGGTGTCTGATTTTTTTTAGTTTCTTGTTGAATTTTTATGGCCATAAGCACTTGCTGTATACCTAATTTTCGCGGCTGGGCGTGTGAGTGATAATTGACTGGTGAGGTCATAAAAAAGGGTTGTCTTAACTTTTCCTCCTGACGGATCCACTAAGAGCGTGGGAAAGGGTGGTGGGAAAGCACACGGCGGCGCTGGCGTGCTGGTTGTTCGCCTGCTACTGTTAACGGCTTGATATACTAGGGGTCACAAAGGAAGAGGTGAGAGCCGGGGGGAAAAGGGGGCGGGGGCTGTCCTTTCTACTTTTTCAAATGAATTAGCTGAATTGACTGGGCAGCGCCCCTTAAGACAGAATAATGACCACATTAGATTGGGTGAAAAGTGAAACTGATGAGGCTAAGGCGTGTAAGGTATCAAATGAAAGGTCCGGATTAACGGAATCACGCGGGGTAAATAAAAAAAATGCTTCCTGATTGTAGTCATCAGGCAGTCATAATGAGTCATAGATTGGGTTAAAATTCAAAATGACGCTGCGAGGGCATGTGGGGAATCAAATTCAAGGTCTCGCTGTGGGGAATCATTCGGGACGAACATGAGATATGGATATATCATGACGTAGTCATGGTAAATCAAAGATTCGGTTAAAATTCAGGTTCATGACGCTAGGGCGTATCAAATTAAAGGTCTCGATGAGGGTAATCACGTGCTTCCTGATTATTATCATGACATAGTCAAAATGGGTCATAAATTAGGTTAAAATTCACAATGATGCCACTGGGTGTCCGGGGTATCAAATTGAAGGTTCCGATAAGGAAAATCACGTGGGACAAAAATGTGGTAGGGCTATATCATGAGATAGTCATGGTTAGTCATTCACAATGATGCCACTGGGTGTCCGGGGTATCAAATTGAAGGTTCCGATAAGGAAAATCACGTGGGACAAAAATGTGGTAGGGCTATATCATGAGATAGTCATGGTTAGTCATTGATTGGTTTAACGTTCAAATTGATTCCGCTAGGATGTGATGGGTATCAAATCAATGGTCTTGATGAGCTGAATCACGTGGGAGAAATACAAAAATGCTTCCTGGTTATAACCATTAGATTGTCATGGCGAGTCTTATATTGGGGTAAAATTCGAAGTGACCCCGCTAGGGAGTGTAGGGTATCAAATTTACGGTCTTGAAGAGGGGAATCACGTGGTACAAATAAAAAAAAGGCTTCGTAGTTCGAATCATGAGATGGTCATTATGAGTCATAGATGGGGTTAAATTCAAGGTGAGGCCGCTGAAGCATGTGGGGCGTCAAATTGAAGGTTCCAGTTAGGGGAATCATGTCGGACACCTAAATAATGCGTCCTGGTTACAGTCATGAGTCATGGTTAGTTTGACTGGTATGAATTCCATATGACCCTGCTAGGGTGTGTGGGGTATCAAATTAAAGGTCTCGTCGAGGGGGTCACGTGGGACAAATATGAAAATGCTTTCTGGTTATAATTATGAGGATATCGCAAAAGGTATAAAGCAAAAGGTACACACTCTCACTCTCACTCACACTCTCACTCTCACTCAGTCACACTCTCACTCACACTCTCACACTCTCAATCTCACTCTCACTCTCTGACTGTCTCAATCTCTGTGAGGCCATGTGAGTTCTGAATTCATTTTGAGTTCTCAGCCCATTTTGAGTTTGAGTACATTTTGAGTTTTGAGTACATTTTGAGGTTTGAGTACATTTTGAGGTTTGAGTCCATTTTGAGTTTGAGTTCACTTTGAGTTTGAGTACATTTTGAGTTTTGAGTCCATTTTGAGTTTTGAGTTCATTTTGAGTTTGAGTACATTTTGAGTTTTGAGTACATTTTGAGTTTTGAGTCCAAATTGAGTTGTGATTACATTTTGAGTTTGAGTACATTTTGAGTTCTGAGTACATTTTGAGTTTTGAGTCCGAGTGAGTTCTGAGTTTTGAGCTCAATGTGAGTTTGAGTTTGAGTGAGCGCAGATGTGCTGCTCAGCATTGAGTCTGAGTTTGAGTGAGTGGTGATTCGAAAAAAAAATTGTGAGTGATGAGTGAGCCGCGCCAACTTTGCCGAGGTATGGGCTCTGCTGCATTGTACCCCGTCTTCTGAAGCCCTCTTCATCATCTATAGCAGTGATTCTCAAATGGGGGTCCGCGGACTTCAGGGGGTCCGCGAGAGCATTTGAGGGGTCCGCAAAGCCTCCCTCGAAACTTTCCCCCCGCCATTCTTTTCTCGATTTTGCCAGCACCGGCTTGCAATTCAAAAAAGGTGGCTTCGTCGCATTACATGTACGTGTAGTTTCTCCCCGTAGCAGATATTTCAACATCTGATATGAGAAGCAAAAATACAGACCTAGAAAAGGCAGCGTATAGGTGTTTAGAAGAATTTAAATTCAAGAGGAAATTGTTTGACATTATGGCCCGCATAGTCATTAACGTCAAGCAGAAAAGGCGGGCATTGGATAAGTCTGTGGGCGACGTGAGCTGCAGCCGCAAATTGTTTGACATTATGACACCGATCAACGTATGCTCCATCGTAGGGTCCCCCATCACTTTCGGAAGACCGGAAGGGGTCCCCGGGGCAGTCATGGCTGAGAACCACTGATCTATAGTAACCCACCTCAAAAGATGGCGAACTTGCTGCTGGCGAAGGTGGTGTTCACCAACCCCAATTGGTGGCGCACTTGAGAGGGCTGGTTGTTTCAATGGGGGATCAGAGTACTTCCGCCAAGCCTGCAAGAAACTGTCGAACCTAGTCAAGAAAGAAAACGTCCACCTACCTGCCGACGAGAGGGTATGCTACTATGAGTGCGCCTCACTGTATGGCACCATGTGCCCGCCTGTTCCGGGGTGAGACCCAATTAAAGAGACGCAGAAGCTGGCTCAAGGTGGTCAGGACGAGCACGGCCTGCTAGCGGTCCACCAACCAGGATACTCAGCGGACGAGTTCTGCCGTGCCATTCACGAGTTGGCCTTGCTCCCGCCACATGACGTAAGCCGGATACCCGCACCTTCAGGGAGTTCTTGGAGTCCGAGGAGTGGGCTCGAGCAGGATTGTCATCATTGGGAGTGGTGGAGTAAGCTCTCAAGGCGGAAGGGGAGGTCAGGCGTGGCCTGTTCAAGGCCAGGAAAAACTTTCTGTTGGACGTGGTTGAGCTCGATGACCTCGAGAAACGAGTGTGCTGCTGACGAGAGCAGCACAACATAGCGCTCATCAAAACCTAACTCTCGAAGATCCGCATTGTTGTGTCGAGCCCCGTGGAGGTCTACCTCCCCCAGTCACGGCTGTTTGCCCTATCCGGCAACGCGTACTCCAGCTGGCCCTCAAACACCCTCAAGGAGCCGCTGTGGAAAGAGCTAGCCCGGCAGGAGACGACGTGGGAAAGACTCCGTGGCGGCGAATACTCATTGCCATATGACTTCGCGAGTTTTGATCACCAGCCCACGACGCCAGAGGTCATGTCATGGCATTCCAACGTGCCACGAACGGCTTTGCAAGAAGGCTACTTCAGCCCCACCAGCAGGACGATTTTGAGCAGCTGACGGCCAACGTGTTGGAGGGCTTTCAGAATGCCACGCTCACATCACCACCAGGCCTGGGGGCTCAGCACACATTCCGAGTCACGGGTGGCCTCATGTCAGGCCTCCGCTCCATATCCTGTGTCGGAAGTGGATGGAATGCCACTTTTGGGCAATTTGCGACCAAGCTGATCTACGACGTCAGGGCTGGGCATGCGCCCCCCCGCGTGTGGCAGTTAATACGTGGAGATGATACCCAGGTGGTTGGACAAAGCTACCACGATGTTCTGGGCATCAAGTTAGGATATGACGCACTCAGAGCGGTGGCGAATGAGTCCAAACTCACATTGTGTCGAGGACAGACTCACTTCCTCCGGATTAAAACGGAAGATCGGCTGCGCGGCTACCCTTGCCGGACCATCCCACTCATCCTTCAATGCAGACCCTGGAATGGAAGGACAGTCAAGCTCGAGGCCGGCCTCGATCATGTCACCAAGGCCGCCTCAACTGTTCGCCAACGCATTCCTGACCCCACCGGGCTTGACTCCTTCGTGGAACTTGGGGAACAGCGCGAAATAACAGGGACACAAAAAGAAAGAAGTGGACAGGACTAGCGCTGACTTTCAACTCGATTTATTGGAAAAGACGTAACTACTTATACATACACAGAATCCTCCTCCCCCACCATGCCACGTGCCCACACCAGCCAATGACATACTATCAAGACCAAAACACTCCACTGTTGACAACGCTCATTTCTTAACACAAGAACACCTTATCGCGACGACCGCTCCAAATAACGTTCGATTATTGGACCATCGCAAGAAGCTTAAAAAAGATGATTACGCACGTCTGGCCGAACATTGCCGCACGTGTGAGCACCGATGCTATCCGCTTTTCCGCGAGACTGATATCTTGTTTAAGCATAGACAGGCGTACGAGAGAGTTGATGGAATCATACTACATCAGAAAGTGGGGGAGAGATTGTATCAGTGAAACTTCAGTTGTCCTGCACGAAAAAGAATTTTGTTATTTGGAGCGGTCGTCGCGATAAGGTGTTCTTGTGTTAAGAAATGAGCGTTGTCAACAGTGGAGTGTTTTGGTCTTGATAGTATGTCATTGGCTGGTGTGGGCACGTGGCGTGGCGGGGGAGGAGGATTCTGTGTATGTATAAGTAGTTACGTCTTTTCCAATAAATCGAGTTGAAAGTCAGCGCTAGTCCTGTCCACTTCTTTCTTTTTGTGTCCCTGTTATTTCGCACTGTTCCCCAAGATGCAAGTACACCAACTCGCCCAACTCGCCACCCTGCTCCTTCGCGGAATTCTTCATGACCCGGTCCTGCCACAAACTTGGCCTCGACGATCGCCTGTTAGGTATACAGACGTCGGCCGGTGGCTTGGACTTGAAGTCTTGGAAGTCTTGGTGTGGGCCCCAGCTCACACTGGCCTCCCAGGAAATAAACTTCCATATGATTGCCGCTGATCTCACTACGGGCAGGCGTAAACATCGCCACCAAGCCTGTACACGAGCCTTGGAATGGCAACTGGAAAAATGGCCGGAAGCAGTGTACTGTGATCCAGCCTAATATCGCCATCACAACGCCTACGCTCTTGTGGTCACGTGCAACTCCGGTAGCACTTTCCTCACCACGCTCACAATCTTCACTACCTCACCGACGGCTACAAAGGAAATGGCCACTGCACTGACCTATATGCACCGACAAACGCCACCAAAGATCGCCGCAGTCTCCAAGCTGCTCGCCCTGCTGCATTAGCACCACGTCTTCATCACCTATAGTACCCCACCTCAAAAGATGGAGTTGGTGTGGGCCCCGGCACACACTGGCCTGCCGGGAACGAAACTTGCTCGTATGATCGCCCACGATCTCACTCCGGGCAGGTCTAAACATGGTCCCTCGACACAGCGCACTTTTCCAGAGAACGTTAATCACATTCAATGACATCGTGGAGCACTACCGATTCTATCGTCGTACCTGTTGCCACCCCCCTCCTTTCTCCCTCATGCCTCACCAAACCCGCTATTGGCGACTCTTGCAAACAGACTCCTTCCCTGCAGAGCTCGTATACACCCCATCAACCCCTCCTCATTCCAGTCTCCCAACTGTCCCCAATCCAGCCAATGAGCTATAAGGTGTCATTCAGATCGGCTTAAAAATAGCATTTTCCAAACGTTAAGTGCTGAACAGTATCTTGGAATTCCTGAAAACAAGGAATTGTTTCGACCCGTCATTACCAGAGATTAAGAGAATAGTCAAAGCAGAGTTAATGACAATCAGCTAAAGGTTGTTAGGTGTACTATGAACACGTCTTAGTAGAGAAGAAGACGCCTCCCTAGTAGCACAAATTGTTGCCGCAACGTTTCTGCCGTGTTGCCAATGTTGCGTAACGTTAGGCAACGTTACACAATGTGGTGACAATGTTGCCGAATGTGGGCCATTGTTGGACACATTCAGCAACATTGATGCAACGTTTACAAACAACGTATGGGCAACGTTGCCTGCATACACATTTTTTGATGTTGCAGCAATGTTGCCAAATGTGGGCCAACGTTGCACACATTCAACAACATTCATGCAACGTTTACAAACAACGCATAGGCAATGTTGCCCACATGCACGTTTTCTTGCGTTGTACCAATGTTGCAAAACATGGGCCAACGTTGGACACATTCAACAGCATTCACGCAACGTTTACAAACAGCGCATAGGCAATGTTGCCCACATGCACGTTTTCTTGCGTTGCAGCAATGTTGCCAAATGTGGGCCAACGTTGGATACATTCATGCAACGTTTAAAAACAATGCATGGGCAACGTTGCCCTTTGCACGCTTTTTTCGCGTTGCAGCATTGTTGCCCAATATGTTGGCAAATGTCATATGTTAGACGATTTTATGGGGAGTCACATAGGCTGCCTAAAATTTCAAATGATCCTGTACAGCAGACTTAAATGTTTGCGATGTAGTACGTAACGTCATACGTTAATTTCCGGAGTGTGGTTAAGCGCTAACCACATGGGCCGATTTTTCCAGAGACGCAACGAGCGACGCGACTAGGATCCGCAGTCACTGATCCAAAGTCGCTCGCCGAGGCAACCACATGACAGCGATGGCTCGAGCGACTGAGGACAGCGATTTCAAAGTTGCCACACTGCGCATAGTAACGCGCTTGGTACGCTGGTTGTTTACAAACATTTTTTTTGTTTATTTGTCATAAAAAGCATGACTAAAAGTATTACGCCCTTCTACCTTGCTTTTTGCACTTCATTGCATCTCTAAAACTGGTTTAAGTTAGCGATAGCGCGCGCTTTTCCTTCAACGCCTCGTCTATTGGCTCCAACAAAACGCCATGAAGAATTCGCTTTCTTGACGTCGTTTTTGCCACACAGGTCTCACCCAGTGTGTGCGGGAGCCTTCTTGCTTCTGCTTCAGCATGTACACAAGCTTTGCCATGCAAAGCTTTCTTTGCCGCTGCATCGCAAACGCAGTCTGCACGGATTTTGCGTGCGCGGCTCCCGTTCTCTTCCAAAACCGGAGGTTGCGTGCTTATGTAGGGGCTCTCCTATTGGCTAATCGCTGAGGCAACTTCCGGGAGGCGAGCGACTGTTTCTGGCAACCCAGAACCGAGCGATTCGATGAGCGACTCCTGGTGGTGCACTTCACCCGCACGGTGGCCCATCAGAACGGCTACGCAATCGTGTTCGCCTGGGATGACTTCCCCCTCTGCAACCACTGGACGATGTTGTCGCCGAGGACGGACCGGCCACCTATCTAGGGACTGGTTGATTGACTAGTTTGGTTTGGATTTGGTTTGGATTAAGTTTGACTAGTTTGGTTTGAATTAGTTTGGTTTGGAACTAACCTGGTTTGGATTAGTTGATTAGAAAATTAGAGCCAACATTTCCAACAATGTGTTTTGGCCTTTAATGAAACAGCCAACCCAAACCGATTTTTGTCGAGTATATGTTCTCTATCCCAAATGAAAGGGCATCCCTTAAGATACCGTAACAACCCTATCAAAAAAAGCCACATGATTTCTAAATGGATCCCATAAAATTCATACGGGTACGTAAGAATTCATATAGAAACCTCTACGAATTTTTATGGGCCCATATGATGCGGACCCATAAGAAGTCTAACCACATATGAATTCTTATGGGCCCATATTAGATCCCCATATGGGATTTTATGGGCACATATGATACGGACCCATATAAAATCTCCATATGGATTCCCACGGGCATATATTATATGGTCCCATAAGGGATCTATCCCTATACGAATTCTACGGGCTTGTTTCAACCACCATACAGTATTACATGTGGTTCACGAAGTCATGTGGGGGCATACGGGGAACCATGCAGCTTTCTGTGGGACTTTCTGTGAGTGATATAAAGCTATACACAGACCCACGTTGTTACCACACTGTTGCAGATCGGGTACGTAAGGTTGTAAATGTTTTAACAAAAATTAAAATTCATGTGCTACATGGGCATTAATTGTGAACTAAATTAGATTTATTTTTGTTCCCTCTCATATTGATATCTCAAACGGCGCATTGAATATGTGCACCGTACCCAACTGACTCACTGTCACAAACGGCCGAAATGACTGCTTCCTCAGCGGGGGACGGCCATTATATTCGCGTTTTGAGACCAGAGTCACCCCGTCCGCTTTTCCTGCGTTTTTTTTTCTTTCTCCTGCCTTTCGTTGGCGCTGCTCCGAAGAGGGCACGCGGCGGAGTCGCGGGGGCCCAGGGAGAGAGGGAAACAAAGGTGCGGGACAAGGGGGACAAAGGTGCGGCACCGTCGGGCGATCTGGCGAAGTTTATCGGGGTCAGAGCGGGGGCTACGGGCAGTCGGCTGGAGATTTTTCAAGGTGCAAGTCGCTGGAAAGGGTCCGGAGGTGACGCGGCTTTAGCGACAAAGTCCATCGGTAGGCCCGCGGCGGAACGACCAGCGCCTCCTCAACAGGAATGAGTTTCACCTGTGAAAATGCTCGTGTAAGGATTGAGTGTTCTCAAAGCAACGAGTTTAGGTCCATGAACAGCACATGAGACTGCAGAATATGCTTTAGGTGCGTTTGTAAAATTATGCGCAATGGTATTTGAACTGAAGGCTCAAAAAATGATGGTGTAATACAGCACTAGGAGCCTAACTCCAACGACGCATGCAATGCAAGGCATGTGGTCCCCAAGTCCCATGGGGATCACATGCCAACATTAACTCTTTCGCTACCGCGCCTATTCAAAATCGATCAATTTGATCGATACTTTGGGAGCGTCTTTTCATAGCGTTCCAGGCGTTGCTCGAACAAGTAAAGCTGTTCGGAGTTAGATCAGAAAATGGCCTTTCAAAATCAGTTTTGTTTTCATTTTTGCAATGGAAACGTGATTTTTGACACGCTTTTGAATCACCTGGGTGTGGAAAAGGGGCGTGGTCATCGTGTGTCACTGCTACCAACGAAGAATGCGTGCCACTCGTAATTGATTGATTGATTGTAGGGTTTAACGCGCCGACGCAACGCAGGCGATGAGGCGCGCCGTAGTGGAGGACTCCGGATTAATTTTGACCACCTGGGGATCTTTAACGTGCGCCGAAATCTCGTACACACGGGCGTCACTCGTAATCACTCTGCACCAGTGTTTGTTTTTTGTTATCAGGGCGTGAATGGTGAACCATCAAACGATTTTCAATTGTCAGGTTCGCGCTCTGACAGTAATAATCCCAGAAATTGGCTGAAAATGTCAAGCAGTGCATGGTTGTAAAGCTACTTTATGATTTTAGGCAGTTTTATTGCCTTTGCGCACGTTGTTCTAAGTTCTGTGGTAGTTATACAGGGTGTTGCAACGATAACTGGAACACTTTAAAAATGTTTCCTGAGCGATCCGCCGCTCTGTTCGCGCTCAAACTTCACACAAAGGTCGCATTTTGTGGTCTATTTTGTTTGACACCGGGAACAACGACGGTACTTACCTGCTTATTCTGAAAATGAAAAAAAAACGATTTTCGCCTATGGGAAAATGGCGGCTGATTTGGACGTTTGAGCAAGCGCAGGAACGACGGCGCCACCTGGGATATGCAGGGCGAAACCCATGTTTCGGATTCACGGTAGGAAGGTGCCAAATGGTGTAGCAGACGATCAGAAAATCTTTTTGGTCCCCAGTTCACGATGATCACAAATATGTGCGTAACAGCTGCTGCCAATCATAATAAAATATTCCCATGGTTCATCGTTGCCAATAAACGTTGGGTTTGTTTCCTCACCTACTGTTACATTTTCTGATCGTCTGCTAGCATTACCAGATTATCCGGTCCTGTGAAATCCGCCTCACGATTCTTGCGTTGTCCTTGTTTGTTCGTTCTCGTTTTATTTGTGAAGTTTTGTGTGCCTGTTTGTGTGTTCCTGTCTGTCTGTCATCGCGAAGCGGTGAGATGCGAGTTTTTTCTGGCGAAGAAAAGGCAGCTGCAGTATGTTTCTTGGCAACGACGAAAGCGTACCACCGAGTACGCACCCTCTTCAAGAAAAAATTCGGCAAGCGACCCCCGAGCTACCCCTCTCTGCTTCGGTGGAGGGCCGCACTTGAAGCTAACGGATACTTGCACCGTAAAGTGCGGAAAGAAAAAGGGTGCCGGCATTCGGTTCTTGCCGAGGCCATTGTCGGAGCGTTTGAAGTCAACCCGCGCTTATCGTGCAGGCCTGCGGGGCTAATGTTCGGGACGTCAGCGTCAACAGTCAGTCGTGCCTTGAAGACAAAAGGCTTCAGGCCTTACAAGCTACAAGTCCACCAGAGACTGACGGACGAAGACAAGGGGCGTCGGTTGAGCTTTTGCCGCCTCGAGCTCAATCGAATCGCGACAGACCCTGGCCACCTGTCGTTCCTCGTATTTAGCGACGAGGCAGCTTTTCATTTGGACGGGCGTGTGAACCGCCAATGTATGCGTTTTTGGGCGAAAACAAATCCCAATTTTGTGACCACACGAGCAGTAAATTCCCCCGGCGTCACCGTCTGGTGCGGAATCTGGCGGGAGGGCGTGATAGGACCGTTTTTTTTCGACGGCACTGTCACAGCCGATTCATACCTGACCTTCCTCAAAGAAGACTTTTCGCCCGAACTGGTGCAATACCACATGCACAAAGAAGTCTGCGTCCTGCAGCAAGATGGAGCGCCCGCCCACTTCGCCGCAAAAGTCCGCCGCTGGCTTGACGCCAACTTTCCCGACCGCTGGATGGGGCGAGGTTCGGCGTCGATGCCCTGGCCTGCGCGCTCTCCCGACCTCACACCCTGCGACTTTTTTGTGTGGGGTTATGTTAAATCCCTAGTGTACCGCAGCGGCCCAGTGGCAAATGTCTCGACCCTCGCAAGACGCATCCAGGACGCCTTCACCGCCATCGACGACGAGATGAGGGCAGCAGTCTTTGACGCCTTTGTTCACAGGCTGCAAAAGTGCATCGACGCCGACGGCGGTCACTTCGAGAAATGAGGACTCGAGCACTTCGTTTTTTCTCTTCTTGTTTACTTTGACGACTACGTGAACCGTTGAAATGAGAACATTGTTTTTTTTACTCGGACGACGGCCTGAATTGCTGGAAAAAAGGTCCTTGTTAGGGCCACCAAATGCTGCGTAGCGAAAGCATCTGAACTTGTTCGCCCCCCAATGTCCTCTCTCGAATTCTTAACGCAGCAAACTTTAAAGAAAAACCGGCGTAACTGAAAAATTAATATTGACACACTACACATTTTTCATGCGATGTAACAGTAGGTGAGGAAACAAACCCAACGTTTATTGGCAACGATGAACCGTGGGAATATTTTATTATGATTGGCAGCAGCTGTTACGCACGTATTTGTGATCATCGTGAACTGGGGACCAAAAAGATTTTCTGATCGTCTGCTACACCATTTGGCGCCTTCCTACCGTGAATCCGAAACATGGGTTTCGCCCTGCATATCCCAGGTGGCGCCGTCGTTCCAAGATCAACTTGCGCTTGCTCAAACGTCCAAATCAGCCGCCATTTTCCCATAGGCGAAAATCGTTTTTTTTCATTTTCAGAATAAGCAGGTAAGTACCGTCGTTGTTCCCGGTGTCAAACAAAATAGACCACAAAATGCGACCTTTGTGTGAAGTTTGAGCGCGAACAGAGCGGCGGATCGCTCAGGAAAAATTTTTAAAGTGTTCCAGTTATCGTTGCAACACCCTGTACTTACCCCAGGACCATTCGCGAACAGTTTACAACAGTTTCAAATTCGTTTCTGCATCGCGAAATTCATATTTAGTGCTACTACGCAGTTACCCAACTTCAAGGCTACCTGCCATGACGCCTGGAGCGTCCGCGACTGATCCTCGAACAAAGCACGGCGCTCCTGATTTCCCCCATCCTAACCCGATTTCTGCAATACGAACTTCAGATGCAAGTCAAAAGATCACACCCAGTCGCCAGATATCTGTTCCGCCGAGGACAGCGCTTCAAACCGGCCTTACACTGCCAGCTGTTCGACTTCCAGTTTCGTTTCCATGCGAGGGTATATCTGGGTGTCTAATGTTGCTGCTTAGTTGAACTGTCTATTCGGACGAGTCTCTGATAAGTTTTTGTACTGTTTCATTTGAAAAATGTTAGGTGGCGCTGCAATAGAGGAGGCTCGTTGTGCTGATCTTTTTCAGCGCGCAACTGCTACTCGGCCAAAGATCGCAGGGCACGATTCTAGCTCATCGAACCTCATTTTTGCGAGCAAGGCTACAACTGCGAGTAAGAAGATGATAATAAAGCTCAGCTTTATGTTTTGAGAGATAACTGACCGTGAACGACAACAAGCATCAGCCACGGTATTCTGTTTTCAATTTCATGCATGTTTTTTTCCGCATCACGTGCTAGTCCCAAATATTGTGCTCGCTGTAAATGCAAAGTCAGCCATTGACATGATGTTTTTACGTTATGTGGGGGCAAATTGGTGCCTCTGATAATGACAAACCGCCAGGTTTATTCCAGGAAACCACCCGAAATTGCACATGTTGAATTGGAGGTTGGGCTTCACCGCATGACACGAGCACCGTGCATGCTAACATTTTTATTTTATATGGGACAAACTGTTCCGCGCAAGTCGACATTTTTTCTAGGGCGTGTTTTTGAAATGTTTCCCTACAAAATGTATATTCTAATTTTTTTTTACTACCAGTGGTTTGATAAACACAACTCCTTTTTTATAATTTTTTTCGACAACTTGACAAAAAATTTTGATTTTGATATTTTTTTTACAACTATGCCATATAAAAACCTTTTAAAAACTGGTGTTATTGGAAAGGCCGTTAAATATTCTGCATTTTGTGTTCCTGCAATTAGTGCCTAACCACTTTTTTAGCAGGAAAAAAATGTTTTCTTGGACCCCTAAAATTAGTCAATTTTCCGGCGGTAGCGAAAGAGTTAACCGGAGCAGTCGCTCTACCAACTGAGCTAACCAGGAGGCTAGTCGTTAGTAGTGCGAAAACGAATTGATCAACAACTCGAAGTGAAGGACAGGTGTTAATCGACCAGATTTTAAGGGAAATCCCCAAGGTGGAGTAAGTTTCTGTGAAGGAAAGTTTGACATCCACCTAAATGCAAAAGAAAGCTATACAGCTTTCTCAGAAACTTCGCAGTTGAAGAAAAATTCGTCCTGGTCCAGGATTCGAACCCGGGACCACTGCTTAACCGGAGCAGTCACTCTACCAACTGAGCTAACCAGGAGGCTAGTCGTTAGTAGCACGAAAACGAATTCTTACCTTACGAAAACGAAAAGGAATTCTTACCTTACGAAAACGGATCTTCTTACCTAACTGATTCATTCTTTCGATAGGGTTCAGTTTTTGTTTTAGAATGTAAATGGAATGATCGCGTAGAATCATCTGTGGCTAGGTCAGGCTATGTTATGCCTGTAGTAACGATCAACCAAGACAATTGAAGCGTGAAGACGCTTCGTCCTGTAAGCCCACTGTTGTTGCAGAATCAGGGTTTCGCTCTTGTCGCATGGGAAGCTCTTGCACAGAACTGGAGGCAGGGCAGGCAAGCCGCTATCGACAGCACATGCCGCATTTCTCAATGAGTACGCTCAGCCTAGTCAGCTATAAAGACTTGAAGGTTGGGCCAGTTGGATACTGCTTAGCACAAAAACAGCGTGCAAACTAGACATGACGAGGCCACAAGAAGACACAACAAGCGCTGTGTGTCACGACAACCCTTGTGGTGTCCTGTGTTCTCGTGCTGTCTGGTTTGTGCGCTGCTGCTACAGTAGAATCTCGATGATACGAATCTCGCGGGAACGCGAAAAATATTCATATCATCCGAAATTCGTATGAACCAACACAGACCAAAAAATTGAGCGCTGAAAAAAGTTTTCGTTTATTTCTTTTCTTACTTTGGCGTGAACAAATCCGTGATTTTTTCTGCTTGTTTTTAACCCCCCCGTCACAAAGCAGTCCTTGCTGGAGCGCGTAACGCTTCGCCTAGCTTCGCGCTTGTCTCTTCACTCCCGGTATCCAAGCTCGCTACATGCCGCAACAGTCAAGCGTGAACCGCATGGTGCGTTTTTGCACGCGATTCGCACGCCTCGGCTTTGCGTGCGCTGTATTTTCACGGCCGCATTGACGATTTCACGCCCGCGGTATCTCCTACCTCGGTCAGAAAAAGACGCTGACGACTTGTGAAACGCTCGAGACAGCCCGCTGGCTCCGCCCGAGATGTTTAGGCTTAGCACTCCGGCAGATATCTTATGGGCGCTTTCACTAGTGGCGCGGAAGGTGTTTTGTAGTACCGTTCTCGCCAACGCTATCAGCTCCTTTACTGCACAAGAAACTTCGTGCCTGCCTTGAGCGGCATTTTAAATAGCGGCTAGAAGCAGTCGCTCAAGCGGCCGTGCCACTTCGCGGTTGAAGCCGCCGCCATGTTGCCGCCGCCAGCCGCGGCGCGCTGCGCGCGAGAGGTTTCGCGGCGCGCATGGGGCGTGCGGGGCGCGTTTTCGTGAGCAGAAAACAACAGCCCAGCCATTTCTGGAGAAAGAAGAGTGACAAATGGGGAGAGAGAGCCATCACTTGCTTGTTCGGCAGTCGGGCGCCTTGCCGGCTCGTTCGTATCATCCGCCGGGCCGCGCAGGTCCGTTCGTAACAGCCGAAATTTTTCCCATTGCAAACAATGCAATTTTGCCGGGACTTTTCAGAAATTCGTATCATCCCGAAATTCGTATCCCCCAGAATCGTATCATCGAGATTCTACTGTATTACGATGACTAGTCAGCTAACACGGTGTGCTGTCCACAGAATTTGACCAGTGACATCGGACAAGCTTTTGCTGGCGAGCATTGCGAACGGTGTACTCTAAAGGGCGCGGACATGCCACTGCATCCCCCAATATCACCGAAGTAACATTGCCCAGTCTTTTCAGAACGGGACGGGACGCTGGATCGCTTCCGTGCTCCAGGCAAAGAATATCCAGTCCAGGAGAGTGGCCTCTTTGTTTACCAGTGTGAGCGGATGAGAGAGCTGAAGATGCGCTCACCGGACGTAGTTGTGGCGGCAGTAGACGTTCCCATGGCGCACGAAGCACGACGGCTGCCGGTCCAGAGGCGCGCCGCACACGCAGCAGCGTAGGCAACGAGCGTGCCACGAGCTGTCGCTGACACGCAGAAGGAAGCGATCGTTGATCAGCTCACCGCAAGCACTGCACAGCTCCGCTTCACTCTGCAGCAAATCCAACCATTGCGTCTTTTTATTCGTTTATTTGAAAGAAACGCCCCATGGCGACCACTAAAAGAGCGAAATACGAACACGTTTAAAAATAGAGTCTGAACTCCCGTCAGACAAACTCGAAGGGTACATGATAATTTGTTCGTCTTATCAGAAGCCCCCCCCACACACACAAAAACCTTTAACACACCCAGATGCATGCAAATATCTTGCTTCAAGACGGTGAATGAAGTAGACTTACAATAGAGGAAAAACACAAAAAATCATTTCAGTGCGCAACTTGATAGAAGACAGTCTTCAGGTGCTCTTGCCTGGTTTTATCCAATACAAGCGACGACGGATAGCATACACCCGCTACCTCAAGCGACAACGCAACACAGACAGAGAGGGAACTCCTGGCTTTTTCGGCGGTGACGCGGTAGGACTGGCAACGCGAACCGCCGCGAACTAACATGATCCCGCTGAGAAACGGCATTGGTCAGGAGACCTGCTGCGTTCGCGAACAGGAAGTCTCTGTCGTCACTTTTGTTTTTAATTTTTATTGTCTTAGTTTTGCTTCTCTCTCCTCATGAGCAGAGCGGCCGCAAAACTCTCCCTCGCTCGTTTTTTTTCTTTGCTTTGCGCTGGCTCCGCGGGTTGAAGGGTGGGAGAAGGGGTAGCTTTATCGGCGTGTCTTTTTTTTCTCGCTCCCTCCCTTCCTCTGTGGCGCGAATTCGCTTCAGGCTGAGGTTTTCTTTTGCGGTTCTTTCCCTCTGGTCGGGTGAATGCCGCGCCGCACCCCGCCAAGACTATCGTGTTCGCTTCCCAGAATCTCCAGCAGTGGTGGTCCCCTCGAAAGTTGTTCGTCTTAATCGAAACGCACGTGCAAGGCGTCTTGAGCAGACTTTTTTTGCGTTGGGTCTATAGAAAACAAAACAAACGTTCCTACGTTGTTCCGCATAAACGAGAATTCGTCTTAATGGGAGTTCACTGTATATTTCAAAAAAAACTTCCTTAAGCATACACGTTCCTAGAGGGAAATGAGGCGACTCACGCCGCTGCCCACGCCCTTCCACACCGGGCATTCCCTCAGGAACAGAACCCACGGTCCAGCCTCCTCCACCTGCACTGTTCTATCATGCTACCACGACATCCTGCACCATTATCGCAACCTTCGTCTCACTTTGCCTCAACCTCGCCCTCAACTAACCAAGGAGTCATCTGGCGTCGATTACAAACAAACGCCCATTACAACGCACCCATCCTCCACGCTATCTCCCCTACCCAATACACCCTCACCTGTCAATTCTGCCCCTCTCTTAATGCTACCTACCACATGGTGTGGGCCTGTCAAAACACCCTGTCGCTTACCCCGAATCCAAGACCTTCCCCAGAGCAGTGGGAGGGCCTGCTGACCAGCTCCCGTCACGCTGACCAGATCTTTCTGGTCACCCGTGCCAGGGCTGCAGCCAAGACCCAAGGGTACCTGGACTGAGGCGAAGCCACCCCACCGAGTGACGGCTCAACCACCACCGTTTGCTCTATTAAATGTTTATTCTCTCTCTCTTAGCATTATTGCTTCTGATAATGTGTCCTTTTGCCCCCTTAGGTAACATCCCGCCAGGTGCCCTTAAAAGAAAATAAAGTACCAGAACGGAGATCCGATTGGCATGGGAATGCCAAGTGGTATAGGCAGCAATATCATCTCGGATCTATTTCATGCGTTTCAATTGAAACGCGGCCATTGCTTTCTTCCTTTTTGCCAGGCAACGAATTAACTCGTTAAGCTTTGCATACCGGGTAAGTGAGCCTGGCAAGTATTCGTTGGACACGAGTATGACGGCCAACTTAAAAAATCCGATTTCCGTGTGAATTAACACCAAAGAACCGTTCCTCGTGTTGTCCTCGCAAGTAGTTGAAAGCATAAGAAAATATTAAAGCACTTAACGCGGCGGAAGTGCATAGCAGTGATTCGTCAGAGGGGCTGAGGTGCCGTTCTCTGCTCTTTACTGTCAACTCTCACGCTCTTCCTCTCTCTGTCTCACTCTTCTCTTGATAAATTGGGCAGTGGTTTAATCAATACAAATTAATTTCCCGCCTTTCCAGGGACAGGTCACACCCTTTTCTTATCCTTTGTTACTTGTTCTGCATGGAACAGCACGAGTGGAAGTTCTGTGCTTTTTGTACTTGTTTTCATCATCCACGTACTGGAGACTGTCCGGGCCGTTTTGAACGCGTCGTTTTTTAATCAAAGCTTTCTACCTCTACCAGGCAACGGTTCTCCCGCAGTGTGCGGGACAATAAACTCCCACCGCTGCGGAGGCGGCGGTGGGCGAAAGGGGGGGGGAGGTGACGGAGGGTTTCACTTACGGAGCAGAATGTAGATGGCGCAGAAAATTTACCCGGCCTTCCCCACGCGGAGGTGCCTGCTCGCCGCCGAGCGCGTCGGTGATACGGCTTTGTCGTCTGCTTTAGCGGCGGTGGTTTTGGGCTTGTTTTGGCACAGCTTCACGTTCATTGCGCGCTTCCTTCGCACGGCTTGATAAACTTGTTCAACAGCACCTCCTGGGTAACCCGGACCCGACGGAATTCAGTGGTCGTACGGCAAAGATACGTTAAGTATTGGTTTGCAGGGCGGCAAAACAAAATGTAGAGATCACATACAGACATCTGGCCGGTAGAGAAACGCTACCTTGTGCGCACTGCTTGCCCTGAATGGGACTCCGTTTTCTAAATTGGTGAAGACCAATTTGGTTGTGTTTTAAGAGGTATTACAAAAAGCGAAAGGAGCACTGGTTGTGAAAAGTTCCCTCAGCTTTCTCGCAATTCTAAAACTTAACTAACTAGATTTAATCCGAATAAATGGGTATCCCTAAGCTCACATGCCGAATTGTTTCGGTGTCCCTGTTTGTGTCGCGCGGTGGTGTAGCCCCGAGCTATAGCACATCAGGATGGCTAGGTTCCGCTGTCTCACCTTTCGACAGACGCTCCTCTCCGTTTTCTTTCTTTAGGTTCACGGCCAGGTTACAGCGGCGGCGTCCGCCGCTCTAACCGGGCTGTGCCCGACGCTGCTGTGTTCAAGATACCGCCCCTGCGAATTCCAGGTGACGGCTGGCAGAATCTCTGGTTTCACTCTTTGTAGAGCCACGTGTGTGAATTTAAGTGACGTCGCAGGGGCAATTGTTGTGGATGTCGTTTAAAGCTTTGCTTTCCAATCACCTTCACAGCGTGGATTAGAATCATTTTTTTCTTTGTCGGCCACTTTTTTGCCCTTAACCTCTTCTACCCTGAATTTACCGTAAGGCAGGAAAAAAATATTTTTGCTATCGCCTCTGCTAGTCTGCTTATGAGGAAGCCGCAAAAGAACTTTTACACATGCCAGGGTTTTCGGAACAATGTTACGGCTATGGCACAAAAACAAAACAATAGGTCATAAAATACAAGCACTTGGTATATTTGTTCGGAAACTAATCATTTTCGTGCAACTCCGTGTGTTTTTCAACAAAGTACCTAATGGTATGACATTTTTATTGCAATCAAAATACTCACATTCCTTTGGTAAATAAGGCTATAAATGAATGGCCAGAGAGGAACGGGGATCGTTGGCATAAACCAGAGGAATGGGAACAGTCAGCACTTTCCTGAAAGTGAGATATATGATGCCACTTGTTCCATATGTCGCCATCAATGTGTAGATTCCGCCTGAGCGCGGGCGTTGCAGCTACAGATTCTTTATTCTCGTTGCGCGGATTACATTTGGTGGGATGCGAAATCACGACAGCCGGTCATAAGAAGTTGATGTCGCAAAATCCAACCCAGTGAGCATTCTGCACTAAATGAACGCTACTGCCGGCTATTCACATATATTTTGCCTCAAATGCATCTGCAGTTTTCTTTGCGCTAAATAGTGGCGACATGTAGGACAACTGCCAGCTGTTCCATGCGTATCGTATGGTTCTGCCTAAAAAAAACCACTTGTTCAAGTATCCCCTTCACTTTTGGCTGGGAGGCTGAATCGAGGGAAAAACAGCACATACTTTCTCAAGCTGCACTGTAGCGCGTGGTTGCTTTTTGCGCATCATACACCGTGCTCCAAGTTTGGGGCTTGCACGGCATCAACTGAGAGAAGAGTGCCCTGGCTCTCCCCTAGGCAAGCTATTCGCAGTAATTGACGATTATGTACTGTGGCGTAATCGCTGTATAGGGCTGTTGCAGAGAATCGCAGGCTACGTATGCAGTGACCCTTGCTTTCGTTTTTAAGGCAACACGTCGTCACCTTTCTCGGAGGCGAGTAGGCCCTGTTGGAAGAGGAAGAGTTTCTGCGACACTAGCCTGCCCGGTTTATATACTTGTCGAACAAAAGGGTTATTATTCATGCCAGTTTTCCAGACCTGTGTCCTTAGGGATTTGCGTTGTTACAATTGATTAGTTTCTTGTTAGAATTGGTTGTTACTGGGCCACAGTACTTGTTGTGACATTAACACCACCCTTGTAACGTAAATTGCTGCATTCTTGATGCGAATGTTGTACCCTTGTTTCCCTCGGATGTCAATCTTTTGATTGTAAGCAACTCTGAATTGTTTGTATGTTAATATTTTGTCTGCAATCAACTTGAAACTGTTGGTGTGTTTCTGTGTCTGCAACTGCCAGCCTTAGGGCTACGTTAGTTTTGTAGCAGCAGGCGATGTACAGTCGGTAAATTGCTTGTCTATAACGCTCGAGCGGCGTGCTCCGCACTGCGCGGGAGACATCTAGTGATAACGCCTGGTTTGAGACCGGTAGAAAGTGAGCATGCGCGGCCCATATCAGCGCGATGGCCGTATCCCCTCTCGCTGTGCCCGTCGCCGTGGCTTCCGTACCTTCTTTCGCCAGAAGATGCGCTGCCTGCGGAGTCGGGCTAGGGAGCCTACATGCCGCCGTCTTATTTAGGCTCCCTAAGCCAGGCCGGGAAACAAAAGCGGAGATAACCCGCTTTAGCGCGCGCTGCTCGAATTTCCCGGCCGCACTAGCTTTGGCGCAGCGCTGTTCATTTCTTCATCGTTCGCAATACGCTGCATGATTATATCGCTCACTATTATACGGTTTCTGCGCTCAGGTTTGCCCGTCACTGCCGATGGGCCAATGCCACAAGACCCAATGCTCTGTTCACGCGGACATCGACCGATATCTCATCACTCAGAAACATCATTACATATGTGTTTTCGGCGGTGTTTGTTCTTTTTCGCATACAGAAAAAAATTCTCCTGTCGAAATCGCGTTTTGAAACTCGCTGAGAAACTGCAATAAAAATATACAAATGAACTGTTCGTGTTCTACAAACCTGTTCCTCAAAAGACGGCAGACTGCATTCCCATTTCCGTTGCTGAGAGTTATAATATGGCTAAAAAAAAAAAACGGGTTGAAGCACTGTTGTTCCGCGCAATTAGGAGCGGCGATAAAAGAAATAAAACTCGTGCTGTCACAGTTGCGAAGAGGCAGGAGTTCTGAGGGCGTATGAAGCAATGGTAGAACGATAAAGCGGGTTATCTCCGCTTTTGTTTCATGGCCCGGCTCCGCAGGCAGCGCATCTTCTGGCGAAAGAAGGTACGGAAGCCACGGCGACGGGCACAACGAGAGGGGATACGGCCATCGCGCTGATATGGGCCGCGCATGCTCACTTTCTACCGGTCTCAAACCAGGCGTTATCACTAGATGTCTCCCGCGCAGTGCGGAGCACGCCGCTCGAGCGTTATAGACAAGCAATTTACCGACTGTACTTGTTTAATGGTTTCTGGTTGCTACGTTGTATCGTTGATACCAGGATTGTTTCATAATAAATTTATCCTTTCAAGCGGGTATCTTTTCAAAACCTCTGCTAGGGTGCGTGACACCGTGTGACTGCGACGGCTGGATAGCGCGACCGCGGATGAGCTACGACGACAGGGGGGTAAAGCGAGCTCTGCGACCATACGAATCGTGGGCGCTGACATGATACAATTCCCATGATTGCCAGAGCAATTGTATTCAGCCCTCTAAAAAGTTGTTCTGTAATTATTTAACTAAAACAATGTGGGAATCGTGGAGAACCGCGACCTGCGATCCCGAGCCAGCGCGCGCTTCGGGAGAGACGCTTGTGCGCTGAAGCCGGTCCGGCGCTTTGCTGGTTCGTCGGCGTCCCCCGACAGATGGCACCACCTATGTGTGCGGGGATAGGCGCGCGGGTGCGGGCGGCGCGAACGTGCGCGCAGGGGAGTCGTGAGAGTCTCGTCGGAGACCCGGTGGGGGCGAGATCGGCGGAACGCGGCGGTGGTGGATACATGCATCTCAGGTGGGAGCTTTGTTTGTCGCGCGCCGTGAGTGCCTGCCTCCCGTTCGCGGTCACGACCCGGACGGCGTGATTCGTGAACGCCGTCGAGCCTTGTGCTCGCAAGCTTTGGGATTCCCCAAATAAACGGCTGTGCTTCGGCACTACTGTCTACTGTGTTCTCGTATCGGCGAACCTCGCTGGGCTGCCGTAGCCATGGGAGCCCGCGTGGTTGACACGCCGGAAGCTAGCGTGGTGGCTTACGCCAGGACTGGCTAAGTCGCCCCGAGGAACCCCTCACGTATCCCACAACAAAGAGCTGAAGTAAAATAGTTACAAATAATTGCATCAGTAATTAAAAGTACCTCTATAAAAAACTTTTAGTGTAATTAAGCTCTAATTAGCGAACAAAGAGTAAGCATGTAGTTAAGGGGGGACGTGGCTTTCAAAATCAACTTTTTTATTTCTGAGTGGATTTTGATAAAAATTGGCACAGCAACTGGAAATGCTTCTGTGATAACACTATAAAAATTTCAAGAGAATATTTTGATAACTGTTTTATTTATTAAATTTTCTTTCTGTTCCGCTTGTACCAAGCTTGAGCGACTTATAAAACACGATAGAAAACTTGTTCGAAGTGCGTTGCATTCCCAAATGAATGGGCGAGGTCGTGACAGTTTTAGAATTTTTTTTTACAAAGCAATGTTTTTTAGTTTTCATTTTTTTAGAGGTTAATGTGCAACAGGCATGTCGACTGTGAACGACTATTTGAATAAAAAAGTCACAAAAAACAAATCTGGAAAACCAGAAGTGTCACGACCTGAACTGTTCATCAAGGAATGTAATGCAAGAAACGGAATCAAAATAGACCCAGTGGTCACGAAGAAATCCCTGGTACAAGCGACATAGGTGGCAAAAAAAACTGTTGTGAGAAAACAGCTTCCGAAGTTGCAACATAGGTTTCACTTATCAAAAGTCGCCACGGTTGCAGCCTTTCATGTCCTTTTGAACATGGGGCTTCTGGAAGGCCTTGCCTTGAAATTGGAGTGCCTTTTACAGCCTTTCTCTTTCCAGAAAACATCATTTTCAGCTCCTCCGTGAAGAGTACATACCCCCTTTACAAACAAAATGGAGGGGAAGATGGGTTTCAATGGGCTTTCAATGCAAAGTAGGTTAGCTGGTTGGCTGTATCGCACTGGACAACCTCCTTTTGCAGTGTTGTCACCATGGCACCAAGTTTAGCATTTTTTTTTACTTAAACTTGAACATTTTTGGCTTTTTTTATGTTTTATCTTGCCTGGCACAGCAACTTAGTACTCATACGTGCAGGTGTTCATTGCCAAAAGTTTGCATACCACAAGGATGAAAATGAGCTACTTTGAAGCTTGGTAGAGTATTCTGCACAACTCCCAACTTGAATGCAAGAGCATATTTTTTTACTACTTTTGACATTCAAGGCATCCAATATTTCTCGCAGCACAGCCAGTATGCCCTAAGCAATGGTATCAATAATTTCCCTAAAAAAATTACTGTTAAATGCTGCCACAGTAACGTACATTTTTAACGCAGAGAGCATATTTTTATTCCTATATTACTAACTCAAACCTGTTTGCATGAAAATTACAAGTGCACGGGAAACGCAGCGCAAGAAAGGCGATATGGCTCGCGCGCATCGCAGCGCACGCTTACCGCGACATATCGAACTTTGATTATACCTGATATGGCTGGTCAGGTCGCTTTTAAGATTAAATCTAACGTTGCAGGCATTAATTACAACTACTGACGTTCAATCGTAACCGGTTGCCCAGTCATGTGATGCTCCAATGCGCGTCGGCTATGCCGTGCGCGCCGCAGCGTTTGACGCGTCGACCGTTTCTTTCTCAAGGCTAGCGAGCCCACAGTCAAAACACAGCAATAACTAAGCGTGTAAACATCGTAAATCCGACTAAAAGTTCACTTCACGAACCGCTATCGCAAGCGCGCACACCGCGTCACCCTCCAAGGTCTGGCGACGGTAGAATCACGCGCACCATGAAGCATTCGATGACCTCCGCCTTTCGAGCCACACAACTTCCCGTAATCTGGCTCGTTATCTCTGGCATTCCCATCGCGATAACGTGCGTGTTGAATACCACAGATTGAACAGAAACTCGGCCGAGCGAAGCGGCGAAAATGAACTCAATCCGCTCGCTACGCAGCTCAGGCGGCCGCCATCTTGCGTTGCGCCCGCGACATCCAATCAGGAAGGGTCGTTCTGCGCCCCGACCGGAGGACCAATAGCGCTTCAGCATCTATTTCTACCTTCGTTTGTGCGTCTTTTCTTTTCTGCCGTTTGTGCGTTTGTGAATGAACGAAGATACAAGAGACGAGCGGAACCGGAAAGACGATCGCTCGGCCGATCTAACCATATCAAAATGGCCGCGCCCGGTGGCACCGTTGCGGAGATAGAGCGCTCCGAAAACTGCCGTTTTTTCGCCCTTTTGCGCTGATAGTTTGTCACCGCGCCTGACAAAAGTATTTTTTTATGCCACTTTGCGACGCTTTTCAGCGTAAAAACTTTGCAGACGCACAGAATAGGAAACATGGAAGCCGAATATGTGGGTTTCAAAAAAACAATGTTTTGGTCATTTTTCCGAAGTTGAAAGCCGCGTCCCCCCTTAAGTTTTGGTTTCGATTTTTTTGAAGTGTGCTAGGAAGTTTTCGAGGTCCTTGCGCCTGACTTGCGCAGTGTGTGTGTGCAGTCTCCAGCTCAGATCTGCCTGAGTGCAAAACGTGTACAACTCGGATGCACGCGCCGAGCAAGTGCCTCCCCGGGTGCTTGCGAGGCTGTCATTCATTTCTTCACGTTAAGCACCTTATCTATTGCCCCTGAGCTGACGCCGGAACAGCGATTCCGATCTGAACTTGACTACCGCAAGTTCACTACAGGCTATGGAGTGGCAGCCAGCGATCGTTTCCGTTGGAAGAGAAATAAAAGGAGCTTTTATAATCGTTCCGTTTCAGCTGTTTTATTCATAGAATTTCATACAGCTCTCTGTGCTTCGAACTTTCGCGCTAACATTCAAAAAAGGTAGAACGAAAAAATAGGTAACGAAATGCGGTTTCTTTTTTAATCAGTCACAATAAGACAATGTTCTCTCCTCGCGCACGCTCTGCGCGGCAAATTACTGCCCATTCAATGCGGCACATTCAGACCCGCAAGCTTTCCCTTTGAAGTGGTGGAAAGCAGCTAGAACTTGAATACAGACAAAGGAAAATGGGACACGCCGCTGACTGTATTTCGCATACACCCTCGGCATGCATTCTTCCACTGCGTTGGTCTGCGATCGACCGTGCTCTTTCGTTCCTGTGCTTCAAAGGGCCGCAACTCCCCGGCAATATCAGCGTTGGCCCAGGCGATAACGTTTTGTGTGTGTGTGTGTGTGTGTGTCAAAAAGGTTTCACATTCAGCTAAAGCCACAGTTCCCTTCACTTCATTTGAAAAGCATTGAGCGACTCGCAAAATGTCAGAGAATGTGAAATAAAGGGTCACAGCGCAAAAATGCACAGAGATCATGACGGAGATTCATTTTTCTGTGCGCCCCAGTACGGATCAGCTGAGTAGTTGGCGTCCTCGCGCGTGCGATCAGTCGCATTCGAGCTTGGGCGCAAGTGTTGAGTGAGCGTTGCCACATCTTGCTCAAATAGTCGCAGTACACATAAGCAAGGGTGAGACAGCTGAATCTGATTTGGGAGCAGTTTTTGGAGCAGCGAAATCTCGATTTTGGAGCAGAAGAACCTTGATTTGGAGCAGAAAAACGACATTTATTATGTCCCCTTAGAAGCCTAATATTTTTGTCAACTCACGGGCGAAAAGTGCACTTTTTAGTCGGTTTTGAATTTACATAACACTGAAACAGCCTTTCATTAAAGTTTTTTTCTCTACCAGAGTATCACAAGGTGCGAACTGCACCTTTTTACTATACTATTATATCCATTTTTTAAAATTCTTAGGCTTTATGCATAGATAGCGTGGAATGCCGTTGAAAATATCGAATTGACAAACTAAGCAATCGTAAGGCATTTTTATTACCATGTGAATGCCGAAATTGTTATTTTTGTAATCCCAGACTCGTCTTTACGCACAACTGTAGAGCCACGGCAAAAGTTGCGCAAAGCGAGGTAACAGTCATCGCACCCCACCAGCCCTCGCATTTCAATCCCCAAGGTGCACGTTCACTACATCATAATCTGAGTAACGTTGCTATGTTAGCCACCTCCCTTTTGGCATCAAATTTCACTTCAGATAGATGAACCATTATTACTAGCGTGCTATAATAGCCCGTCCCGCTATCGGGCCGCCCCTTCTGCAGCGTCGATCGTCCCATTCCTGCTGCTGGCAAATTCGCTGTGAAAGGCAGCAATAACTCAGTGTTTACTAACACCACAATGAGTCCGAAACTTCCCTTCAAGCGCGCACTGGCCTCACACTCAAGGCCGAAACACGGCGAATTCACGGGCGCCATGTTGTTTTCGATTTTTGAGCCGCGCAACTTCGCGCAACAGATCAAACGACTAAATGTGAACCCAGCCGCCCCCATAACTAAAACCGACGTAGAAATCAACGAAGAGCGCTCTGCCTGAACCACAAGGAACTGCTTCGCCCGGCGGCCATGTTTTCACATCTTCACAACAAGACGGCGGCGCCCAGTAATGTCGTTCCGGAGATACGGCGCTCCAAAAATATCCGTTTTTTTTTCATCAACTTGCACAAGCGGTTTGACGCCTCAGTACACAAAAGTATTTTTTCTACGGGACCTTGCAGTGGCTTTCGATGGGAAAATTTTAGAAACGCACGGAATATAACATGTGGAACACGACATTGTGACTTTCGAAAAAACTATCTCGGGGACAATTTTATGCGGGTTTTTCATGGAATGATCAATCAATTAAACCTTTACAAACAGCATCACCTTGGCGGTGTTGGAAAGTTATGCCGTCAGTAAGCATTTTTCCCCACTGAAACTGACGGGAGCATTAAAATCCTTGGCTCTCAGACTGTTTTGGAGCAGTTTGGCGCAATTTTTGCAATTTTCAAGCTTTTGGAGCAGCCTGGCGCAGGAAAACACATTTGTATCAAATCTGCGCAATATGCGCAGCTGTCTCACCCCTGCATAAGTCACACGCTAAACCGAAAACACGTTGGTTTCCTACCCACAGGAGATAAACAACGCAATGCTATCGACGCCGCCTACACAAAATCCGCCTGGCCAGCGGGCCGCCATATTACAATTAATTCGCTAGCCGGACGCGGAAACGCCACAGTAGCACGTTGCCAGATTACAGCTCATCGCTTTCGCCGCTTTTAGTAAGCAAAAGCTCAGCTGGCAACCTTCAAATTGTTGTATCATGTCTGCCACTGTGCGTCGTACGGTTCCAATGCATTGGCTCAGCGGCGCGCTTTCCCTCCAGAGTCAGTATATTATCTCTATGTGCGACGATAAGCAAGGCGCCTACAGTGCTCCACAATTGAAAAAATAAGTGCCGTTCCACTGTGTGAAAACGAATGACCTGCGAGGCTGCACGACCTCCAATGAGTGCTCGATACAAAAGACATTTGTTGGTAATTTACGACTGAGCATACTTCCTATCCAATTACCTGAATGAAATTTGGAAATACCCGAGTCTTATCCCAGCGGACAAACGTACTCTCCGTTTGTGTAACACGCCAACCCGATCCACTCTACCACTGAGGACACCGGACCAACAATCGTTTATCTAGGAAAAAGGTAACTTATAATATTTTCATCTAGTTATTGTTGCATGTATATTAGATACATGTAACTGTAAGTTACCTGTACATTGCTGCAATATTATCGCTTCGTAAGAGAAACATTGCTTGAACGTCATATCAACAGTGCGCGGATGCGGCCCTCGTGGGGAAAAAACGTATCTGTAAAGTCGCAGTAACGTTGTAGGAAGCATCGCTTGAACATGATAGCGACGTTTTCTAAATGTTACCCGCACGTTGGAAAAATATAGCTGGAAAGTTACCGCAAAATTGTAGGAATGTTATTGCAACTTCATAAAAACATTGCTTGAACGTTGCAGCAACGTTCTTTGTATGGTAACTTCATGTTAAAAGTGTGGATCTAAAGTTGCTGCAAGATTGTAGCAATGTTATCACAATGTCCGAATGGTACAGGGATATGCTTAAATGTGGTTTGCAGGTTGCGAAAATGTAGCTGAAAAGTTGCTGCAATGTCATCAGAAAACGTCTCATAACGTTGTTCAAATGTGTCCCGCACGTGGCTGAAAGGTTGCTCCAAGAGTGTAGCAACGTTGGCGAACGTCAGAAACAACGTTATCCAAACATTAAAACAACACCCTTAAAACGTTGCCCCCATGTTGGAGCAATGCTAATATCATGTTGACGCAATGTTTCTGGGAAACATTGCACTAACGTTAAAAAAAGCGGACATTAGCCACGTTCTGGCAACGTTAAGGGGAAACAGTGTGGAAATGTTCGGGCAACATTCTGTGCTACCAGGGTTCTTTACATCGGGGTCCAATAACAGCGAAAATATTCCTTGTTCTGATAAGACAATGTCCGGCATGTCAGGCGGTTCGTAAGAGCTGGGTGTGGGAGAAGCGTGTACGGAGGATTTTTCGGAACGAGTAAACACAGAGTGGAAGTATTTGTTAAATCTTCGAGTTATTTCCGATTCGTCAGTTGTAATATGTCCATCGACTGAAATATATTGGACCGTTCTTTGCGACGGGGAAAGGTGACGCCAAAATCGTTGTGGGCAGTTAATCATAAACTGGGTCAGAGTTTCTGAGTAATATTTTTCCTTAGCGGCTGACAATTTATGCTTAAGGGTACGTGAAAGGTCCCTAAGATAAGACCTATTGCTCGCCTTGTTTTTCCTCATGCGTTTTATTTTACATTTTAAATTAATAACAGGTGGGATTGTATTAATCCAGGGATTGTATTTCCTAATCGGTTTTACTCGTTCAGGAACAAAGTGATGCAAGCAATGGTTTATAATATCTTTGAATTGGTTCCATAACACATTAACATCAGACGCCTCTTGGAAGGAGTACAGTGACAATTCTAAATAATCAAGAATACTAACATCGTCAGCACTGGAAAAATTTTTGCAAGTTACAGTTGGTCTCTTACCATGTTTGGTTGACAACAATTTTTTTATAGCAACCAAAACCAGCTTATGATCGGAAATACCTTCTTTAATTGCGACATCGTATTCGGACAGCCGGCTAACTAAAAATACAAGATCCAGGGTGGATTCTGAAGTAAATGCTATGTCAAACAAAATTTCGCAGTGTTTGAAGTCTGCCGAGTTTATTTCAAGGTTATCCCATCGTATCCCGGGAAAGTTGAAATCACCTGCGATGATTAACCGAGTTTTATCAGAGGTATTTGCGTACAAAAAATCTTGGATCGATTTTAAAAAGGAAAGAGGAGCGTTCGGTGGGCGGTAGACTGCCCTGATAACACAAGGCATGCCGCTCAGTTCTGTTTTACACCAGACACTTTCACAATCAGGACTATTAGGCATTGGCACAAGCCTTAGTTTTTCTTTAAAAATGATTGCAACGCCACCGCCCTGTGTATCGCGGTCTTTACGTATCATGTTATATGCTGGGGGAATGATTTCGCAGTCTTTAACTTCTGGTCGCAACCAGGTTTCCGTTACGATGACTATATCAGGGTTGTATTCAAAAAGAAGGCGCTCGAGGTCCTGTTTTGTTTGCTAGGCTGCGCGCATTGATGTTGACTAATACCAGGTGCCCTGCTACGTTGTTACAACGTCAATCTGAATCATCTTTTTGCAAATTTTTCTTGTCTAATTTTACCCTACAATCCTTTGCGTCCTTTGCGTCATCCCACACGAATGTTTCTTTTTTAATCGTAATTTTGTCTCGCACTAGCTTTACTTTCAGGCCCCTTGCCCTTTCCTGTTTAGCACTTTCCCACAATTTGCGTTGTTTTTGCAGCGTGGTCTGCGACAGATCGTTTGCGATGGAAATATCGCTGCCCTTTAGTTTAGCACAGTTCTTAAAAATCACAGCCTTTTCATTGTAGTCAAAGAATCTCATAATTATTGGTCGCGTCTTACCATTACGTTTTTTCCCCAGCCTGTGTATTCTTTCAATTGTTGAAACTGAGACACCAAGGCGCTTTTCGAATACACCGGTCAGGACTTTTTCTCTTAGCTCGTCGTCAACTTCGTCCGCGCTCTCCGGAATTCCAAAAACTAAAAGATTGTTTCGACGACTCCGGTCTTCAAAGTCGACTAGCTTGTCCGGCTGACACTCGATAACAGTTCGCATGTTGTCTATGTCGTCTTTCAGCTGTGCAATTTTCGCCTCATTTATCTCGACTCTTTTGAGTGCAATTTCAATCTCCGAAATTTTGCGGTTCATGGCATCGAGTTGAGCTGAGAATGCCGTTTGCGTTGTTTTAATTACTTGTATGTCTCCAGCTATGGTTTTCTGTCCTTTCAAGTGTTCTTCAAGCATCTCATGCACAGTATCAGGCCCAGGATTGAGCTCTACATCACCAGCTAATAGTAACAACTTTGAAAGACACTGCATAGCATTTGCAGCAAGCACTTTGGGGCACAGCACAACAATAAATCTGTTGTCGCTTCTGTAACATTTCACAAATTTACTGACCTGGAATAACAGAATAACAGGTTCAGTTGTCTTCATCGGGAAAGCTTCGCCGTGCCCACAGGATGGCTCGCCGATCACTGGCCTTATGTAGTCCGTGAAGCGGGTTGTCGATGTGGTCAACGTCCCGTGCGCATGCGCCAGTCCTTCGTAGGGGCGATGTTCTTTGTAGATTCGATGAGAGTGGCATCAGGGTAGCATCCGATAACAAGGCCTGTGCTTGAAGCTTGCACTGCCGTTGGAACAATGCACAGCAAAGCCTGGAATAACAGAATAACAGGTTCAGTTGTCTTCATCGGGAAAGCTTCGCCGTGCCCACCATATGATCATAACGAGGCGATCTTTCAAATGAACCAAACTTGCGTTTTTCCTTTATAGCCCCTTTAATGAGTCTAGGAAGAATTGGGGCCAACGACTCCATCTGTCGTCAATTCACTAGCCGCGGCCTTAGTCCCCTCCCACAGTGGCAATTGCCTTCCACCTTGACCTTAAATTTTAAGCACACGGACGTGTTAGCACCCTCGTGGGTACCAGAATACGGGACTACTGCGGCAATGAAGAGACTTTGAGGGTCTGTCGATGGTAATGTCATTAACGTTGTTGGGATCGTGGAGAACCGCAGCCCGCGATCCCGAGCCGGCGCGCACTGCGGAAGGGAGAGTCTCGCCGGAGGTTTGGTCGGGGCAGCATCGGCGGAACAGCGCGGCGGTGGCGGATACCTTGTATCTCAGGTGGCAACTGTTGTTTGTCGCGCGCCATGAGTGCCTGCCTCCCGTTCGCAATCACGACACGGACGGCATGATTCGTGAACACCGTCGAGCCTTGTGCTCGCATGCTTTGGGAGTTCCCAAATAAACAGCTGTGCTTCGGCACTACTGTCTACTGTGTTCTCGTATCGGCGAACCTTGCTGGGCTGCCGTAGGCTAGGGAGCCCGTGTGGTTGACACACCGGGAGCTAGCATGGTGGCCTCCGCCGGAGTACTGGCTAGGTCGCTCCGAAGAACCCCACGATACCCCGCAACATTGTGCTCTCTGTCCCTTCTAAAAAAAACCGTAGCAAAGACTCACCTCCTCGCGGCACCCTGTGAAGAGTGGCTGGAGCGGTTGGCGCGTCAAGAGGCCATGGCAGTCCACAGGTGGCGCAGATACACGTGGCCTCGCCCCGGACGAATGGATCCACCCCCGGCCACGGTCCGCTCCTGTGCTGATCGGGGGCCTCCGCTCCACCTGGGGCACGACGGATTACACTCAGTGGCACCCACTTCACGGTTTTAAAACCGCGCAGCAGAAACCGCACTCAGTCCCTTTGCCAGCTTTCCACGGTTCAATGGTCGAATTGTCTCTGAGGTGGCAGCCGCGGTGAACCAGCGTGTTGCCAGCGTGGTACCTTGAACGTTCCGCCCAGCCCATGCAACGTCAATGTTCGAGCTGCCACTTCGCGGTGGCAACCTCCGAAATGATGATGCTTAGGAATGCGCTAAGAGGTACACTTCATTTTATTTCACCACACTAGTCTCTTCTCTTGGAGATAAATTAAACCCATACTCCGACCGCAGCACAGTCAAGACTAGCACTGGCCAATTACCCTTATGGGTAAATGCCACAAAAACCTTGACAGCATCCTCATCACCATCATCATTATTATCATTTCCATTCTACTGGAAGTACGCGGGGCAAACGACCCTTCAGTGACTCCTGGGGCGGTATTCTCGTAACTGTCCCTTTCGAAAACGTCCCTTTCATCGTGGCGTACTTCCGGTTAAGCAGTGGGCCTTCAATTCAAATAGCGTAACTGTTCTTGCAAACGCATTTTAAAGAAGTGAAACCGTATCAGAGTATCTTTTACGTGTTTATTGTTCCGCGAGCGAACTGCGACGAAAAATCGTCTGCTCCAAATCGTCTGCTCCGAGTAGCCACGGCTCATAGCTCCGCCGTGCTTGCATGGCGTCACATCCGGGTGTTCGCTTTTAGCCAATCAGGGCTCGCTCAAAAGGGACACTTTGAAAGGGACACAAAAGGGACAAAACACGGGAATACCGCCCCTGCTTCATCCTCTCGTCATTACGCAAGACCCCTCCACCAGTGTTAATGGCCTCTCATCTGGACTGTTTGAGGTGTGCATGCCCATGAATCAAAAATACAGTTGAACCTCGTTATAAGAGACACTGATGTAAGAGACAAATGGGTATAAGAGACACTATTCACCCACATGGTTGGCTGCCCTATCTTTCCCATGGAATTGACCTGTTTTATAACAGACATTGGATGTAGAAGATTGGTTATAAGGGACAAGTCATCCTTGAAGTTTAATCGATAATCTCGCTTGTAACAGACATTTTTACTTCAGATGCAGTGCCACCAGTCACTAATTGCAGTTGCTTCCATTGTGGAAACACAGGTGGATGACAGACACCTGCAGTCGCTATTTACTATAACTTCAGCAAACACAAAGTGGTTCAGTCAGCTATGAAATGACAATGAAGAAGCCCTGCCAATGGAAATGCAACTTACCGAAGTGGTTGAAGCTTAATGCCATCCATTGGATGGAGTGCGATCGCACATGCGGCCTGAGCACACAGCGGAAGAAGCTCTGCGCTCTGGCTATTCATCAGGCTTGTGAAGTCAACATCTACGATTCATCTTCCACAAACAAGGAAAGGAAAAAAAGCTTGTAGAATAGGTTGTAAACAACAGTGTAAATACGGTCATGAAGCAAACAAAGTTTCATAAATTCTGGGACCAAACAATAATTAGAATGAATCTTTTGAAACATGCTGTAGCGTTCTTTTGAGCTTATTTTAGTCATACGGTGCCCACATTGAACTAGGATCTGATTAGTAAGTGAAAACATGGTACCCTGCTTATAAGAGACATCTCGTATAAGAGACAGAAACTGCTCCCCGGTACGTGTCTCTTATAAAGGGGTTCAACTGTAATGTTAAATAACTAATAAGAGCTGAAGTACCAAACACTGTAAGCTGTCGTCTTGAAATATTAATTGAGGGATTCTATCTTACCGCTGTTCCTGCCATGTTAGAAGTTAGCAAACCCTGCTGCTCATGTGTTTGAAAGCAATGGAATTGAGCCAATTTAACAAAATATAAGCCAAGATCGGTTGACACACCATGCGGCAGAACGTAAATAGTATCCGAGAAATACGAACACAAGGCTTTGCAAAAAGCCGACAAAAGGGGTACCCTCACAGCAAAGCACCATTATTTGTGGCAGCCGTAATTCAGCAAAGAATAAGCCCCATGCAGGCCTGGCTGGGTCCAAAAAACTGTTTTTTTTTTCTTTTTCTGCAGCAGACACCGATGAAATTCACAACTATTTTCACTTACCTGCGGCTTCTACAGCTTCAAGAAAATTGAAAGAATATGAACACTTGTTTAGACCATATCTTCCAATCTTTTGTATGGCTTTGTCGATTACCATACACTTGTGATCACTACTTTCCTATCGCTTCTGCGAGGCCACACAAATGCCGTCAGCCACCTCCACTGGGGCAGCCAGTCCGCCAATCACCACCTCCCGCTCAGTGTCACCCGAGCGAATAAGTTCGCTAGAAAAGGGCAAATGGTTACAGCATTTGCGACAAAGCGCTGCACTCATCTGGAGTTTTTTTTTTCTTCGTAGCTCTATGTCCGGTGTTGCGAAAGGTCTTCTTTAGCTTTTAAAACAATCTTTTGATCCTACCTATTGAATATTGTCCTTTTTTCCAAATTTAATCCTGCGGCTGAACCGCTAAAGCTTGCGGCTGCTAAGGTATCGACGAGCGCTGTTAGTATTTTGGCCTTTCGTAGTTTTTAAAAGTCTGTCGGATGCAGCGGAAGGGTTTTTTTAACACATTTCAACTATTCAAAGGCAAGGCCAGGCTAAGTACTTGCTTATTAGGCGATTTCCACAGGCTGCTTCACGGAATAGAGCTACAGTGGCAGTTTTGTTTACATTTGGTATTTCGGCTCCAACTTTACCAAAAATGCACCTAGCGCGCTGATTTAACCAGTCAAACAATCGGAACAGTCCCACAAAAACGTGAGTACGGCCTTTAAGGGACAGACAACCGATTTTTGTCGAATATGTATTCTCTATCCCAAATGAAAGGGCTTAAAGAACTTTAACAATAAATGGTTTTGCTGATAACACCCTCGAACTTTTTAAATCGAATTTTTTATATCTATGAGCCTTATGTGTAGTCCCAAAAATGGTGCTGGCAACCATGACATACAGTAGCACGGCAACATACTTTTGTCTGTATACGAGATGAAAAGCGATATTTAAAAATTCGTCCCGAGCTAAAAAAGTGTGAATCGCAGGCTTTCTTATTACTTTATGTGGTTTTTTAATTCACTAGTCTATTTTGCATGAAGGCGCCATCTGTTGGGATGAACAATAGGTAGAATCTGGCTTCACGTTGTGGAGGACAACAGTTAGATTCTCCCCAGGCGCATCCTCTTTTTGTTGGCATATTTGGAAACTGAAATCGAATATTTCGGCAGAAGAAACACCCCTGACTTGGGCATAATCATCAAAGCTCCTTCAGTGGGTCTGTTTACTGAATGCTGCCATTGATTCTGGGCGTCATGATTTTCGTGTGGGCGTCCCTTGGAGTTCTAAGTAAAGAAACACTTGAAGCTGACGACTTAAATATTTTGCTTTGATAGGTTCATCTTTCAAGGTGGAGGAATAACGAAAAGATAAACACCTGGTACGTCACCCACTTCAAGCCATTCGATCCACTGAGTAAGCTTCACTGGTCGCCCGGGCGGCTGGGGTCATCGCCAAAACGGGGGCCACCATCGTCAACTAACTCTGCTCCCAAATAAATGTGTTTCTTCTTCTTCTCCCATCCAGGAAGATGGTTGGGGGACCACACGATGATTGAAGTGGGCGAGAGGGGCAGTTTCTGTGCTAGTGAAAGTGTTCTGCTGCGGGCTTTGTGAACATTAGTAGAAAAAAAATGTCAAAGACTGCGACAATGGGCAGGACGCCTGGTGACGTATACAAGATTTTTGAGCTGAGTTCCCCTCCCGATGGATCAGGAAGAGGAAAAATCTACTGGAACGAGTCAGGCAGTGCAACGACGACGTCCGGCTGCAAAACAGTCTTCCAGTACTGCAAAACATCAGACCGCAAAAGAGACTTCGGTGAAATGTTCCGGAAGCATGACCAACTGGAGAAAAATATGCTAAGCCTAGATAGAAATCCTTCCCTCCCAACCCTCCCACTTGCGTACACGCAGGCACTGCGCTCCCCAGCGAGGTGCTTTATGAGTGACCGGCGCTAAACGTGACCCCAGTCACCCCTGAAGAAGGAATCGAGCTGGTTCTCAAACGTCTTGTTCTTGGTTAATACTTTTGGTGGAGAGGGCGATATTATTTCTTCAGCTACTGGGGAAAGGTTGATTCATCTAGGAGTCATCTTGAGCTAGTTGACTCCACAACGACGTGAATGAAATCATTGTCACCAACATATCGAAATGGACGCAACTGAACGGTTTTGAGCCAGCGTGTGGCGCCGATACACTCAGGCCCAAACGAATCTGCTATTTTACTCAAGAGTTCCTTCTTTATCGCTTCGTAACCTCCTTCGATTCGGATTTTCTCCAATGGATGGTGGCTGCTTCACTGGTAAGCCCGAACCTCACATTTTATTCTGTATTCATTTCCCTAAGACGCAAATGTGTGGTGGAATATTTTTTACAACTTACGAAAGAAAACGATGACATTGTCGCCAACAAACATCCACACGACCAGCTGTGCAATAGCCGCGTAGACGATTTGTGTTTTGTGTACAGCCAGTCGCTCTTTCCCCCCTTAAGGGGGGACACTGGTCTTAAACCTATCTTCATTGTTTTTTAACCAACTGCAATGAAACTTGACTCCCTGGTGTAGTTTGCTGTGGTGATCTCAAATCTGCACTTATTTTGTTTCTGTGCCAATGAGTTTTTAGTATAATTAACATTAATTAGTGATTTCTTGCGTAATTAGTAGAAAAAAGCCTAGCTAACTGAAAGTTGTTTTCTTCACACCAAAATGTACTAGAAAGCACAAGGAACACAATGTTAGGAGTACTTTTTTGATAAGGCCACAAGTAGTGATTTTATGGCAGTTTAAAGTTTGTTGTTCAAAACTTGGCACCATGAGGTCTGGTTCAAAGCGAAATAAAAATTTTTCGACGCATATAAAAATTCTGTTCCTACCATTGTGTGCTTTGCACATTCTGCTCCATGGCACAACAAAAATTATAGTTTTGTGTGCCCTGAGAGCTGAGATAGCTCTTCCGCAAGTTTGCAAACAGGCCAAAATTAGTGTTTTGAGAAAATGAAGAAAGAAACAGCAGACTCGTTTTCAGTGAGAACAACAACAAAATTGCAGTGTATTTACACTGGTATGGAGTCAGTAGCCACCAGGCACATAATCTGTTCGACTGGAGGCACCGGAGTGGCGCTTCTTGAAAGCTCGCTGCATGCCGTCAGCTGACTTGTGCTTGCGTGCAGAGGCGGATCCTCGACAGCGGTCTTTTTTTGCCATACGCTTCGTGCTGGCAAGCCCAGGGTTCAGGTCAAGTTGCTTTAGAATGGAAGCCGAGGCTCTTTCGTTGCCTGCGTTAAACTTCAGCACCGCCTCAGCCACAGCAGCTTGCACAGTGAACAGCGACGCGTGCTTCTCCTTGGGTGCCAGGGCCCATATCATGGAGTGGAGGGACTCATTGGAGTTCTGCGTTTTGCCTTGCAGGCAGCGCTGCAGGAGCTTGTCGTCCGAAAGACGCTCGTACACAGGTAGAAGAGCCTCGCACACGTGAGGTAGCAGGTTGTATCTGTGTTTTGGTGTGGGCTACCCCTTCGCCTTGGCAGCATTCTGCCGGCACCACGAGTCCGGGCCTGGTGGGCAGAGGCTGTGGTTGGACACGGTGTCGTTTGAAGTGATGTGGTGGTAGGTGGCCATCACCGCTTTGTGCATGGCCCTGACGTCACCACTGTGCGATTTCCATGCCCAGCCATAATAAGAACTGAGCTTAGTGACAAGGTCGCCAGTTAGCCGACCCTTGCCACCGAGCCTCTCAGATGCCGAGCCCGTACCTTTTGCAAGCAGGTTACGCAGAGTGGTGCCCATCCTCTTCTTCACATGATTGACACAGTCTTCCTTCTTGATTGGAATATAACCGCACACCTTGGCACCCACCAACGCCAAGTAGGTGCGGCTGTCGCCGTCTGACAGAATTGTGGTGTACCTCAGTTTGTGCCGCTGCAGTGACCTCTCAAAGAGGATGAGACCGGCCTCCACCTCCATCTCACCAGCCTTCTTTTCAGTGTTTTTTTTGACAGACGTGATTGTTCTTCCAAGCTTGGTAAGCTGGGTCGCCTACCTTTGGCCCGCGCTCGCACCCAGCACAAAAGTTGCTCAGCACGACGAAGTCTAAAACTAATCCCGTAAAGAGTTCGATAACCCCGCCGACGCCGATGTGAGACGAGTGACCTCGCGTCATCCACGACCCGTCGTACGTAACACAAATGTTACCGGGGTTGTCCAGTTGCAGATCGTCGTAGAGCTTTCTCACTGAATGCGCACTTTCGGCCATCACGTTGTTGGCAGTGCGAGTCGCAGCGGGCGCAAGCTTCTCCTTCACGTAGCCTTGCCACGTTTTGGTATGCAGCCCGCGGTGAGAAATGTTCATTGTAGCAAACACATCGTTCAGCGCGGTTTGGCGAATTCCCGTAGCCTGCATCGCTCGCGCAGCGAGAACGTTCACGATAAACGGATTAACTTTGTTATTGCTGTTCACGCGGGGAGAGCTCCACTCCGAGGCAACATCACCGCAGGTCGCACACGCGATAACCATCTTTACGGAAAGGCCGTACGCCCGCTCGCCGGTTCTAAATGGGACGCTGTCACCGCAAGCGCTGCACTTTACAGCCGACAGCAACACGTTGACGCAGTCCAAACGAAGCTGCTCTCGTCAGGTGGGCCGGGAGGAGTGTCGTCAGCGCTCGTGAACAAGTTGGATTTCCGCTCAGTTGCAGGAGTTGAAGAAAGCGCTTTCAACTGTTCTCGTGCAACCACCTCTCTCTGCAGCAAATCTTCAGGTTGCAGCATCACTGTGTCGCATCTCATACGGCCGCTTTCCGACGCATTTCCGCTGACTGGTGGGACCGTTAGGCCTACGTCGTCGGCGGTGGCTTCCGTGCAGCTCAGCGCAGGTAGCGCGTCAGGCCCAGCGCTTTCCTCCGCAACTGCAGGACTCTTGTGGAAGTTGTGCAACAACCGCTTCGCTTTTTTCCCAAACTTGTGCCTCGTAGCAAACTTTAGCTGGGCCTTCGGCATGGCTCTTTGGTTGTCGTGCGAACACGATAAGCAAGATGGAGCTGCCTCGGATGCGCTCGCACTACCAGAGCAGACGATGCAAACCAGGCTCTGCCAATCAGGAGACGAGATTTGGTCACGTGCCTTCTCTCGGCGAATGGGATCGCTAGTTGCGGGGGTTTTTGGCGCCGTTTTGCTATTCGGCCAATGTCTGCACGGGGGCAGCTGTGGCGCGAAAAAAAAGAAGAAAATCCGCTCTTTCAAACAATACCGAGGTTGCCGCGATCAGGCATGCAGTACGACCGCCGCGCAACGCGAAAGTAGGGCCGTTTTTGCACCGGCTTCAGCAAAAATTCAGCTCCCATGCGCGTTATAAATCAATATAACGTTTTAAATACTCGTTCACGAGACACAAAACTTCGCACATAGAGAGAATAATAGTTGTGGAATTCGAAAATCTTATTTTCAAAAAATCGACTTTTTCGCGATTTTTTCATCCCAAAGACCCGTGTACCCCCTTAATGTCCCGTCTATCTGCTTCCATTCTCAGTAACCAGATAGCCTTCGAAATAAAAAGATCCGACAATGCACCTATTTCAAACGTATGAAATGCTCACCTAGAGAAATTTCCAGCATGCAGTTGCTGCCACAAAGGCTGCTTTCAGTGACAAACCAGTAAGCGCAGGCGGTTTTTCCAAAATTCTGAGGTGGTCATTTTCTTTCACATTTTTATACCACTTTTCGTGCACAATATTTGGAAGTAGCTTTTTTTAAAGCCTGTCCTACTTTTGTTTATTTGCTGGGACAACTTCTATTTCTCACTCAAACTTCTTTCACCAGGCTCCGCCTGTGGTCCTTCAAGCTTCATTTCTAGACACACAAAAATTGATCTGAATGAAGTGACCATTTGTATTGCCTGTGTTGCCTTTAAACAGCCCTATCGTTGCTGGCCACCGTCCTCCAGGCCCGCGTGACGTCTGCATGATTTAGTTGGCACAGCGGGCTGCAAAGCTTTCCGAACGCCTCTTTTCATTCATTCATTCATCCATGTTTTATTGCGTGTCCAATACACCATAGAGGCTCTTACATTGGTACACAAGTCAGATAGTAAAATGTGATAAAGTGAAAATTAAAAACATCACCAATTTAATACAGCTACAAGCAAATGCCGATATCGCGAGCACAGATTTATCAGTGAAATAACCGTGCATGGAAGGCAGAACCGCAAGTCATGGCATTAGAAACAGATTTGTTAAGGTATGAGTAAAAACACTTTGAGGCATGAAGAAATCAATATCTGTTGACATACGATTGCACAGAATTTGCAGGCGTTCAGCAGGTGATTTGCTATGTGGCATTACTGGGAGCAAATAATGTACAATTGCATGTGAATTGCTGAGGGACATGTAAATTGATGCTGTGCAGTAAATCAGGAGCGTCAAAATGACCATTTAGTATCTTATAGAAAAATATGGCGTCACAATAACATCAGCGACTTTCTAGGTCGGTGATGCCTATTAAAGAGAATGGTATTCATAATAAACCTTACGTTCGAAATATCTGTCATACATAACTCTAACCAGGCGCTTCTGAACTGATTGATTCTATTAGGCGGGAATACGTTTTTGGGAGCTGGTTCCAAACAACAGAACCAAATTCCAAACGCGATCTCACCAAAGAACAAAACAAGTGGATGATGGTATCTGGGCATTTGAAATTGCGTGTGAGGCGCGAAATTACACCCAGTAGTTTAAAACCGGTGTTACGAAGGGACGCAACATGCGGTTTGAAATTAATATGACTATCAATAAGTACTCCTAAATCTTTGATAACGTTTACACGAAAAATAGCTTCATTGCCCACCTTGTAAGAAAACAACACTTGCGCCTTCTGCCTCGATAGAGTAATGATTTTGGTTTTAGACGTGTTTAGAGATAAAAAATTTTTCATACACCACTGCGAAATGGCACAAATATCCTTCTGCAGGTTTACACAGTCCTCTGTTGACTGAATTTTTGAAAACAGCTTCGTATCCGCGAACATAAGTACTTTTCCAAAATTTACACAATTGACATCATTTATAAAAACAAGAAACAACAGTGGGCCCAATACCGACCCTTGTGGCACCCCGGAGGTCGGAACAAAGGGAATGGACAAAATATCATGAACACGGCCATAATTTTAGCGCCTTGATAAATAACTGAGCATCCATTTACAGAGCGCGGGACAGAAGCCATAGCCTTTTAGCTTTCGTATGAGCAATTCATGATGGACTCTGTCGAATGCCTTTGATAGATCAAAGTAAATGCAGTCCACCTGACCTCTGTTTGAGACCACAGGGGACACGTGGGTCAGGAAGGAACAGAGGTTAGTTTCAACAGATCGCCCTCTCACAAAGCCGTGCTATCAGAGAAGCGCCTGCACACAATTCCTTCAAAAACCTTCGAAAAGCCACAAAGCAAAGACATCGGGCGGTAGTTGGACAGGTTACAAGCATCACCTGTTTTAAAAAAAATCGCGACCACCTTAGTGTCATTTTCTGACGAGGCCTGAGACTCACACCTCCAATGCTCTTGCAAGCATCCATTCGCTTGGTATCGAGTGTAAGATATGGTACTTTGATGCTGCCGCGTATCAGCCTTCACTTTTACCCTATACCCCACTTTGGTTTGGCGCATTACACCCTGTGCTGCCGCAAGTAGCTCTTTGCCACTTCTTTATCAGCTGCTAACGGTGTTTTCGTGCTCACGAGCGGCACACCACGATGCTCCTTACTGATAGGATTTTTATCGATGCCAAATTCACTGAAAAGGTCGGTGTTGTGTATTCGAGATCTGCACCCGAGTCAGCGCCTGGGGTTCTCTAAACCAAGCTCATGTAGCTATTATGGTTTAGTTTGCCTAAATAACACACGGCTTCTTACCCTGCTGCTTACTTTTCTGATATATTGACAGTTATTTATAAATAACTACACATCAATTATCCTGTGGCTTCATTTCGCATCGCATGTTGCACATTATGCATGCTTGCATTGACATTTCAAAGCCCGCGCATTCAGTATCTGTGAAAAGTTTTTTTTTTTACATTGGTATCTAAATGAAAGATAGAAAACATGTTGGGACCAATCGCTCTTGTCGCACGACGAGAGTGATGTTGAGTGCCAAGAGCGACAGAAATCCCTTTTGGTAGCTTCAGTCGCAAGTGTGAACCAGCCTTAATATGGTAACAATGAAAGACATTAATATTATTAATAATAACAATAACACTAGTTTTATTATTATATGTTTTGCATATGTGAGGGGGTGACAAATTTTCTGGGCCCCGGGTGCTGTTTACCCAGCAACGCCGCTGTACAGAGGTGCTCTAGAACTTCACGAAAGAGGAATGCGAAAGGATTAGAACTTGCATGGGCTTGCGCCCTACACATTCTGCTGACTATCATTACCATTGTTGGCTTGCATTGGGTACGTATGCACTACTGCCATTGCCATCAATTAGGAGCACAATTTTTTCTTCTCAGCTTTATTCTATACAATTTCGCTATGCCCAAGGAGGAAAGGAAGCTTTTCTTTCCTCCACGGCTACATCTTCCGCTTCCTTCTCTCAGCGAGTTTTATCCTTCCCCTCATAGACCCAGATTGATTCTGCTCCTCACCATCCTGTAGTCACTCTTTTTAGATGCGACGCATCTCTTGCTCTCGGGTATGTCCCTCCGGCGTCGCGGCGTTGTCCGCACACTCACTGCACATGCGCAACTCTCCTCCGTTCTTCTCTCCGACAGCTGTGCGCAACACTCTCACTCCGTCTCATTATCATAACAACAGTTGCGCGTGTGCGCTTCGCTGCTCTGGGTGCGCGCATGTGTGCGCACTCTCACTCCGTCTCATTATCATAACAACAGCTGCGCATGTGCGCTTCGCTGCTTTCGGTGCGCGCATGTGTGCGCATGCGCGCGACTCTCCCCCCTGGCTCCTCTCCTTTCAAAAGCGGGAATATAAGCAGGGGAGCGCACGGCGCCAGATCAGTCCGGCGCTCGCTCTCGCGCTTGACTTGACTTTGCTTGACGATACCTCCATGCAAGATCTTCTGATGAAGACGGGATGGAAGCGACAGTCCCTTCAGCGAGTGGACTGACGCAATCCAATACCAGCGTCAATCCAAACGCTCCCCCCTGCTGCGTCGCATCACATCAGGGTCCCCTCGCGGGAAGATGGGCGTAATTTTGTTCCTGCAAAGCAACCCAAAATCCTCCACAATATATGAACTGTCACTAAGAATAATGCCGACTTTGTCTTTAGTTTCTCAGCGCGACTCTCCCCCCCCCCCCGGCTCCTCTCCTTTCAAAAGCGGGAATATAAGCAGGGGAGCGCACGGCGCCGGATCAGTCCGGCGCTCGCTCTCGCGCTTGACTTGACTTTGCTTGACGATACCTCCGTGCAAGATCTTCTGATGAAGACGTGATGGAAGCGACAGTCCCTTCAGCAAGTGGACTGACGCAATCCAATACCAGCGTCAGTCCAAACGCTCCCCCCTGCTGCGTCGCATCACATCAGGGTTCCCTCGCGGGAAGATGGGCGTAATTTTGTTCCTGCAAAGCAACCCAAAATCCTCCACAATATGTGAACTGTCACTAAGAATAATGCCGACTTTGTCTTTAGTTTCTCAGCTGGGGCTTTTTCATGCCTATTTCGTATTCATTTGCAGAAAAAAGTGTTGGCTGAGGAGTGCAAGGGCCGGTGGATTCCTTCTAATATTGGCTCACTGTGCAGTGGGTTCCATTCCAAAAGATCTTGGGCTCTCCGCAGACACGTTTGGCCCAATGCTTTAGATATATTGCCGGACACAAAATGGGAGGAGCACTGGCAATGTGAACGGCGGCAGTGGTGCCTTACCTCTGCTTCGTGCGAAGGCAGAGAGGCCCTCAGCATGAAAAAGGGGCTCGCGGCCACGGGTTCTGCTGAACAGGAGGCGGTGCATCCATCACCGTGGCTCAGCTGTAGTGCCCTCCCCCTGCACATGGATAAGCAGACGGTGTAAAAATGTACAGGCGCACTGACGGATCAATAGAAAAGAGAACAATGAACGTAAGGTTGCCGCTCGCATTGCCATGATTTTAACAAACGGCTTAGGCAGGCTCTGGAATGAAGCTTTTCAAGGTTGAATATTTAAGTTGCACTACACAATTTCAAAAGAAGCAAATTTCGACAAACACATCAAGCAGGGAGGAAGGACATCTACGGCGCTCTGTATTCAAGATAAGGAAAGCCCCCCCCCCCCCCACACACACACACCGATCCCGAAAACCGATGAATTATAGTCGCCATGGACCATCCACCTGACCCGGTACACTTACAGTGCTCCACTACGTGCTGCCACTACCGGAGACTGATTTCTTTACTATGGCTACTTTGTTCGTCGTCACAGGGAACTTCCGCAAATTGCAGTGATCTATGCTCGGTTTTCCTCTCCTCTCTTTTAAGCCACGTTTTCTGACTGCCATGTTCTTAAGGGGAAACGGTGGTCTTAAAATTTGTCTGTGAATGAATATGCATATGTGTTGTGTCTTCCTCATTTCAAAATTGTAATTAGTTTTCAAGTGGCCTAATTATTCTTTGAATTATAAAGAAAATACTGGAGCCTCATTAAGTAATTGCTTATATGCTGTTAGGGGCTTTTTGTTCAATTTTTAAAAAATAACTGGTGTGGGTTTGTAGTTTAAGACCTGCCATGCGTGCTGATGCTATTTAGATTCCTCTAAAGATAGCTGATTGGATAAAATTAGTCTAATTATGCCAAGCACAGTTTCCACAAACTTAATGAGCTCATATTATTGCCCATAACAGTTATTTAAGGCACACTGAGCCAATTAAAATAGTATCAGCAGGCAGTTCATTTATCCTGAATTCAACGGAATAGAACTTGCAGAAATCCTTAGAAAAAAAAAACTACCTGAATGTCTGAAGGCTACGCACATATACAAAAAAAGTGAAGCTGAGAAAATCGCAGTTGAAGATTTACTAGAAGCAACGGTTTTATTTACTGATGTGTGAAAAAAAGAAACCCTTTAGAATGTAGCTCGCTTTTCGCTCAACGCGAGCATACTAAGTTTGCTTAAATCAATTGATGGGGAAAATAGGAAATCCTCTGTATACAGATGGCACTTCGCAGAAAAACTGAACAAAAGCAAAGCCAGAATGTTGCTTCAACTTTTACGCTGTTGGCAGAGTGCCGTCACTCTTTGGCAACCAAGGCTGAGGTGCCGATCGTGCACCACAGTTACTAACGTTTATTTTGCTATGTTACTGCTTCATTCGTTGCAATCAAACCGGCTCCAGGGAAATTCGCGTCGCGTGGAACAAGTTCCTACAATGGGGCTGGTCACTAGGATGCACCACAGTGTTCTGTGACGTGCATGCGCTTGGCTAGGTGGGATAACCGTGTTTGATTTAATCACCTTGTATGTCACGTCACCATCGCACGTTGTGCACAGTGCAAACATTTATCATTCTCAAATCACTCATCTCCCTAGAAAAAATTCCAATAGACATTTGTATTGGTCCAATAGAAATAATGTATTGGTCCTATAGGTCAGGCTATTGGTTCTATTTGAGTATCTATAGGACCAATACAAAATCTATTGGTCCGATAAAGTGACATGTAATGGTCAAATAGACCAATTGGTATTGGTTCTATTAGTTCCAATGGGACCAATAGTGGGACCAAGAGCTATTGGGATAGTGGGACCAATAGCTATTGGTTGTATCAGCCTAATAGACCAATATGGCATATCTAATTGGTCAAATACATGGCCCGGTACTATTGTTGTACAGGCACTAATAAAAAGTAGATCTGCTAGCTTTTTTTAGGCAGTGTGCTGCTAAGCCCAAGGACGGGAGTGCGATCCCGGCCGCAGCGGTTGCTTTCCAGATCGAGGCGAAAGGTGTCGATCTCGTGCTGCGGCGCACGGTGCACACTACCGGTGGTCAAAATTAATCTGCAGCCCTGCAAGCAATGTTTCTGCCCGAAGATATGCAATTCACGTTACCTGCAAGCATTTTGCATTTAGCACGCCTAACAAATAATGTCCCTTAGCACTAAAAAATTTCCTAGCTTGTAGCAACGAGTTCCAGCCGCCAACGCATGGTGGATGCCCGCAATGCCTGCGACAACAAAAACGCCACGCGTATGATTCTGTGCCTACCGTAGTTATACATTTTTCCGCGAGCCTCAGCTCTCGCCTTCATAACGATCGCCTCTATTTTTTTTTTATCTCGCTGTGCCGTGGAGCGGCCATACTTGGTTTGGGTGCCGATTCAACAGCCGATTGTTAGGATAGGTGTCGTACTTCATATGTCTGCAGAAAGTAAAGCCTACAAAATCAAAATTAACACCAAAATAATTGAGCCCACATTATAAAATTGCATCATAATTTTAATGGGAAATACATTACTTAAAACTGCTCAAAAATGCTTCTCTGACAATACAAACCTGGCGGAAGTTTCGTATGCAAGACAATTGGAAGAAGCCATTTTGCTTTAAAGCAAAATGGCTTCTTCCAAGTTCCGGCGCTTCGGCACGATCCCTGGCACGAGCGTTCATCTCAGCAGCCAGCCACCGCGTTTGTGAATTTTAGTGCCACACAATGTATTTGTTATTTTTAAAGTTACGAGGACATCATCAGTAAAGCACTAGAACGTAAACACACCTTCAATGTCGCTCGTATTCAAGAATTCTTGTCTTCACACACAGCGAGGCGACTAACGTGCACGCATTACGCAGCTCGGATTTTTGCATTTGAAGGTATGTACTGTAATTACCCGATTCTAACGCGCACCCAATTTTCCTGGCAAAAAAAAACAAAAAAACTTGCACCTCCGATTGTAAAGAGCATGGAACTTTGTGAGCAAGAAAAACGAATGCGAGAGAAACCGGCGATTTATTTCTCGAAGTAATCTCACTCCTCTCACTTCTTGTCACTCTCCGCTGACCACATCTCGTCCTTGGTGCCGTCAAGCGCGTTCGCGATGCCACACTTCTGAACGAACGTTCAACCATGGTTGATGGGATCGTGGCCCACGCCTTGCACGCCCATCCCGCGGGCTTCTCCAGAGGCGCACGCTTCAGCCGACCGCTCGTTTTAAACGTGTGAGAGCCGCTGCTGCCATTGCTGTTATCAAGCGCGCAAGTGGAACGATTTGACGATTTGTGCGAACGCCGGTAGAAAAGCCTAGGCGCCTATGCTTTCTGCGTCCGAAAAATCGTTGCTAAAAGCTTTGGCGCCATCTTGAGATGGCGATGGGTGGTACTAAATTTCCGCTGTTTTGGCAGTTTCGGTTTTGTATCCGATTCTAACGCGCATGCGATTTTTCGACCTATTTTTCCGGAAAAAAAGTGCGCGTTAGAATCGAGTAAGTACGGTATATATTTCTTTTCACCGTGAAGCTGTAGAAGCTTTCTCTTCCCTGATAAAATTTTTTTATTAAAAATAGCAGAGCAGGTCAACAAGCAGCACTTTCATTTCTGGAAAAGCCACTATCAATGCAACCACGTGAGAACAGAGTACAAATGCATGTAGGACTTGTGTTCCGATTAACGACTGTGCATATGGCGTTTTGTACAGATGAAATGAAGTGCCGCGGATAATGTTTCACCCAGGTGGAATCGAAACGGAATGTCGAGCTCTCCGAGCGTTCTGTCCACATCAGCGTACTCACGTAGTTCGTTGGGGTGAAGCGGCATGCTGCCGAAGAGTGGTTTGTTTCGCCTGGACGAAACGCTAGACACACTTATAAAAATGTACAATTGCGCAAGTTTCTTATTATTGCCATACTGTTTTTGCAGGTCTTGCAGCTCTGACTCGAGGAATATATGCACCAGAAATTCGACAGCCTGTGGGACATAGTTGGGCAATAAAGCTGCAGTCAACTAGCACTTACGGCTTTGAGGTATTTGAAGGATAATGGGACCACATTGTGTTTGGAAACTTCCTGAAGCAAGTGTAACATGGCCACATGCAATTAGTGCTCCAGTGGGCCCATGATACCAATACACTCATAGGCCAAGGCTAACGTACCAAGACCCCCTTAGGTACCAATACACCTGTAGGACTAGACCAATACACCAGTAAGTACCAATACACCTATAGGACTAGACCAATACACCTATAGACTGATACACCAATAGCTATTGGTGTCAATAACCCAATAGGCTATTGGTTTTGTCGTTTGGTAATTTTTGCTAGGGTACACTAACCCACCGACGAGGAAGCCCATGCCGGAATGCAGGCCGACCCGGCAAGGCATCGTTGACAACAGAATAAACACACTTCCCTTGCGCCGTCGACATGCCGCATCCTCCACTTTATCATTCCATTCCTTTCTATGTGCTGCTGATCTAAAGATAGACGCACCTTAGTGCACCCGCAGGGGCGCTAAGCCTACCTCCGTGTCGGCACCGTGCTCGCGATAAGCCATCACAAACACGCAGAAAAGCGTATTCCAGGCACTTTTAATACTGCTCGTTCTTCCTTGCAGTTATCGATAGACATATTTACTCTTGTTTTCACGCCATTCGGTGCTTTCGCCGGTCCTTGCATGGCCGAATACATGAGCCGTTGCACTGTGGTGAGAGTGCCGAGCAGACGACCCACGGCACCCAGTCAATGAGAATGCACCCTGCAGTCATGTGCAGTCAGTAGCCGATTGGGCGGCACATTCTGTCTCTTTTGTACCCCAGTTTTACTCGCAACCAATGAACGAAACGAAGCAGTTCTGGCGGGGAATTGAAAATGAAAAGACGCACTTTCAAATGACACCAGATGGACGCTTTAGCGCACGTAGAACCCGAGTGGCGAGTCGTTGAAAAAACGCTATTGTCGCGTCAAATCTTGGTCAATTTTAGCGGTCGTTGGTGCTATAAATTGATATCATGGCTCAAATACGTACTCCTGGGCCTAGGTATTTGGCTGACCGCAAGAAAAATAGCTCTACTTTCCGAAAATGGTGATTTTGAAAAATCGATTTCTTGGCCAAATTTCGGGATTCCAAGACCCGCGTCCCTTTAAGAGCCCCTGACAGGGTATTACGCAAGGGGGGAGGGGGGTCGAACAAGCATACACAAAAGAAATTGCAAAACAAAAACCTAAAGTAGGATAGGACACAATTCAAAAATTGGAATTACAGGGCACTCGTTATATAACTAATAGCATAATTAAAAGTGGCATAAAAATGTAAAAAAAGCAACTAGTTACACTACTAATACATAGACATTACGACGGTGCGACTGTCAAATGAGTTTTGAGTAATGTTTTAAAACTTCACGCCACGGCTCGGCTAACTCACCATGTGTAGATGTTCAAAAAGGAAAATGGCAGTTGCTTACCTGCACAAGGTTCTAATCACAAGAACTTACCGCACTAACAATGTTCAAATGTGTCCCACATGTGGCACAAAGGTTGCTCCAAGAGTGGAACAACGTTGGCGAATGTCCGAAACAACGTTATCTGAACATTAGAACAACACCCTTCAAATGTTGCCCCCATGTAGAAGCAATGCTAATATCATGTTGATGCAATGTTCCTGGGAAACATCGCACTAACATTAAAAAAAGCTGGCAATAGCCATGTGTTTTGGCAACGTTAAGGGGAAACGTTTCAAAAATGTTCCGGCAACATTTTGTGCTACCAGTGTGTGTGTGTGTGTGTGTGTGTGTGTGCGCGTGTGTACATGTATTACAGTCGGCGCTCGTTACAACGGACCCGCGTACAACAGACTTTCGGATATAATGGACCATATTCAAACTGAAGTTTGGTCCGCCTATTTTATCAATGCAACAAAGTTCGTTTGTAACGGACCGCGCTACAACAGACTATCGGCTACAGTGGACGAATTTAGCGTCAATTTTCGGCAAAATTGTTCGTATAGAACGGACTTTTGCAGCGTCAACACGGACTGACAACCGACTTGACCACACGCCGAAATTGGTAGCCTCCGGCCAAGCCCAGCCACTAGCCAAGCCAGTCTGGGTGCGTCTGATCAAGCCTGCGATCAAGCCAAGCCAAGCATCCCAACGCCATTTTGTGATTCTTGTTGTGTTCGTGAGCTTGGCAGGTCACAGGTGAGCGAAAATGGACTCCAAGAAAAGGAAGAAGATTTCCCTGAGCGACAAAATGAAAATTGTGAACGCGGTGGCGCGTGGTGAAAAACAGGCGGATATAGCTAAAACGATGGGACTTTCCAAGCAGACTGTGAGTTCGATTGTAAACAACAAAGGAATCGCCAGCAAGCAAGTGTCGGGGGAAATTAACCCTAAGCGGTTCAGGCTCCGCGAAGCCACACACCCAGAAGTGGAGTCCGCGCTTTTGATGTGGCTGCGCGATGCCCGAGCGCGCGACATTCCAGTGAATGGTCTAATGTTGCGGAAGCGGGCAGAGCAATTAGCCGTGATCCTCGGGCATAACGATGTCACTTTCAGCGACGGATGGTTGGACCGCTTCAAGGCGAGGCACGGCGTAACATACATGCAAGTCTGCGGTGAACGCAACAGCGTAAGCGTTGACGCCGTCACCGAATGGAAGGAAAACGAGCTGCCAACGTTTCTTGCCCGGTACGACGACAAGGACATATTCAACGCGGACGAAAGTGGCCTCTTTTACAAGGCGAAGCCCAGCAGAACATACACGGTTTCTGGCAGCCGCTGCCACGGTGGTAAGCGCTCCAAAGAACGTTTGACCGTGTTGTTTTGCTGCAACATGAGTGGTACAGAAAAAGTAAAGCTGTTGTTAATTGGAAAGTCTAAACAGCCCCGTGCTTTGCGGCACGTAAAGAATTTGCCAGTGGACTGGACTGCCAACACGAAGGCCTGGATGACGAAGGACTTATTCAACGCCTGGCTGCTGCAGTTCGACCAGCAAATGTCGAAGCAGAAAAGGAAAGTGCTCCTTTTTTTGGACAACTGCTCGAGCCACATGAAGCCACCCCAGCTCGAAGCAGTTGAGCTGGCGTACTTTCCCCCGAATGCCACATCGGTGCTTCAGCCGATCGATCAAGGCGTCGTGCATTCGGTGAAGGCTGCCTACCGCACACGCCTTGTCGAGCGCCTGCTCTTCGACATGAACAGCAGCCGGGAATCGAAAATAGACGTGAGATTCCCGGTCGAAGTGTTGGCCAGCATCTGGCAACAACTGAAAGCAGATGTGATCAAGAACTGCTTCAGGAAGGCTGGTTTCCTGAGGAACAGTGGCACCGCCTCCGAGGAGTCATCTAGCGTAGATGAACTGTCTGGCCTCGATGATGAGCCATCAGTGTGGCCTCGCATCAGGGAGGCATTCGGAGCAGAGAGCTTCTCCGATTTCGTGAGCTGCGACGACGGTGTTGTCGATAACGAGGAGCTGACGGATGAAGAGTTAAGGGCCACTATTGAAGGCCGTGCAGAGCTGTCATCAGATGATGACAGTGAGCAGGAGGGTGAGCCACCGAAAGTGAAGCTCACTTCGCAGCAAGTGATTGACCGCATCGAGGAGGTCAAAGACTACTTTCAGCAGCAGCAAGACGACTGCTCTGTTCAGGTGATGCAGCTGATTGAAATGCGGCGCAAAGTCACCTCTTCCACCCTTAACGGGGGCCGCCAGTCTTTGATTACCAAGTTCTTTTCTAGCCAAACGTAAATAAAAGCTTGTGTTTCTTCGTTTCCTACTTCGGATGTTCGTCGCGCACTTTTTGGAATAAAGTACAATAAAGGCGTCGTGACCAAACGGTCAGAAGTGAGACATTCCGGTGTTTGTTCCTAGCCCACATTCGGGTGAGTTTTTGACGAATTTATAATTGTGAAAGGTGCGTTAGTATGAATGTTTTAAATGTTTTAATTCAGTTAGCAGTAGTCTTGCTTTAGTGAGGTAAAATGTGTTCCCGCCCGCTCACCTAATGAATTTCTCATCAGCAGAACTAGGTGAACCAAACGTGTGCCAAGAACGCTTTTTTAGAGCAACATTACAGCAAATTGCTGTAGCATTTATGCAATTATCGGGATAAGAATCGCTCATGCCGCCGATATTTCAGCGGTCACCGCCGCCTTCCTGCACCCACTAATGGCCCTCGCTCATTGAAGTAGAACATGCACAGCAACTTTCTAAAGTACCCCTGTTAGTGATTTACGTCGTTCTTAACAATACTGCGCAATTTATAATCGGCAAATACTTGCAGAACTACCATTAGTGAGCCGAAAAAACGTTATACGGCGACGGCGCCTACCCCCCCCCCCCCCCCCCCCCCCCGCGGCGAAGTTTGGATATTACGGACATCGGATAAAGCGATTTCGCCGGATTATCGAGGTCCGTTGTAACGAGAGTCGACTGTATATATATATATATATATATATATATATATATATATATACATACAGGGTGTCCCAGCTATCATGCACCAATGTTTAAAAAAAGAGTAATGGTGTAACTCGAAGAAAACCTAATGCATAATGTTTGCAGTACTGTGGAGAAGCGGGCAGCATTTTTTTCGTTAATGAGACTTAACTAATTAATTGTAATTAATTATCTAACTCTAGAAGTACTGTCCTAATCAGTAAAGTGTCAATGAGGCACTTGTAGGTACCCACGAGGGGCATCTAACTGCAGTATTTTCAGCGACGAACTAATTGCGTACTCATTTATTCTGACTGATAAAGAAAACCCGCGAAATATGAAAAATACCACGTGACGGCGCCTCCGCGCGCATTAGCGCGCACCGTAAAGCAATGCCCTCAAACAGGCTGCCTCTGAGTTAGCCAGAATGAAATAAACAAAAGAAAGAAAGAATAAATCGCGACCGAGTTTGTGCCTTATCTGCACACGCACCCCGCGAACCTTGCTGCTGCTGCTCCTTCCATGCATGCTATTATCAAGGTGATGCGCTGTCTCTTCGGGCGGGTAACACGCGAAGCAGTTGCTTTCAATCAGCTTTGTTTGGGGACGCTGCTTTACAATGCGCGCGTAAGCGTCGTCACGTGGTATTTTTCATATTTCGCGGGTTTCCTTTATCAGTCAGAATAAATGAGTACGCAATTAGTTCGTCGTTGAAAATACCGCAGTTAGATGCCCCTTGTGGGTACCTACAAGCGCCTCATTGACACTTCAGTGATTAGAACAGTACTTCTCGAGTTAGATAATTAATTACAATTAATTAGTTAAGCATCATTAACAAAAAAATTACTATCCGCTTCTCCACAGTACCGCAAACATTATGCACTAGGTTTTGTTCGCGTAAAGCCATTGCTCTTTTTTTAAATCTTGGTGCATGATAGGTGGGACACCCTGTATATGATATGCAGACACGCTTCAAAGATGCAGTCCTCATTGCCAGTGCAATTCGCCTACTTGAAGGTGCTTAGTAGCGCCAAATAAGGCAATTGTGATTTTTTGTGATTCAGGGATAAATAAAAACCAAAGTCTCGAAAAACATTCGCCAATCGACGTGGGAATCGATGCGGTGCGCTAGCAACCGCGTTGTCGCAGCAACGAATATGTGTGCGTACACGTGTGTGCATGTGCGCGCGTGCATGTGTGTGTGTGTGTTGGATTTCAGTTCAGGGGGAGAGTGGTACTTACAAAAAAATTAAAGAACAAAAATTTGGACATGGCACTACCAGCCACATGGTGGGTAGTTCCGTTTCTTTGGCTCTGAAATTCACTCTGGCCAAAACCATCTCTGCGACCAACACTAGGCATGTTTCTTAACGGCAGCTTTTTTCAGTGGCCACCATTTTATGGGCAAAGCAAAATAAGCCACTGGTGAACTGCTACGACCTCATCTGTTTCCCTTCTTATCAAGATTGGCTCTTTACACTGGCATGACTATTAACGCGTACAGCAGACTTCTGAATGAGCCAAACTTGCATTTTGTCTTTCCTCCTCCTAAAGGCAGCCTGAAGGGAACAGGGATAGAAGAGGGTGTCTGAATGGAAAATCCGCCTACTTGAAGCGTGGTTGGTAGCGATGACCAGCATGGGGGGCACTCATCAGGCGTGCACCTCAGTCACGGGACAGGCGAAGCCCGAAGACTGAACCATGGGCCCCAGACTGAACCATGGGCCCCAGGTGCAGGCACTGGCAATGCAATGTCTCTGGGCACCTGGTTGGGGCCCATACGTCTTGGCTCTCCCGACAACAGGCTGCAGAACCTGGGGACGGCGAAGATTGGGCTTCTCAGAAGGGGGGCAATGACACACTTTTACAGAGCCCACCAGGACACTTTGTTCCAGCAACTAAACAAACATGCACGCCGTACAAATGGAGGCTGTTCTGTGCTTACTTTAGGCCCTTTCTCTCTGCGCCTGTAACAGCAACGTTGCCTTGTCACACAGTGATCTGTTGCTTGCCTCTGCTGGGCACCCATGTTTTTTTTTTCTTTTCTTTTCTGGAATATCAGAAAGCCGAGGGAGTGTCATCACGTGTTGTGGTGCGCGAGTGCCGTGATCAAGCACTCTATGCAAGGCAATCATTATGCTCCTTCACCGGAATTCCCTCGCATGACTAATCCACGCTGCCAACAAAACGAACGCAGCTCACAGCAGCAACGGGCACACTTTTCGACTTACTAAAAATGGGGTCCGCACCATGGCCTCGCGCAATGCCAAATTTCAGGTTTGCATAGCGCTACGGCACAGCACAGACCAAACTAATGAGCCACATCATATGCCTGACATTGCCTTGCGCCGAAATTCCACTGTTTCTGAATGGACTGTTTGACCAAGCAGATTATGGTGAAGTTAATCGTGGCTGTCGATAAGCTTTTAGCCCTGTTTCGAAACTGCTTTAAACGGCTGGAATTAACACATGAAGTTCTGGAGAGCAATGTGCTGCAATTCCTTGACCTCTAACTGACCCTTTCGGAGCACCATGTGTATTGGGTGTACCACCCGCGGGCGAACAAGCCTTTGTTACCCTACCATTCGGCTCACTCTGAACTAACCAAGATCGCTAGTACGTGTTTTAGAAATGCCCTTCAAAAATTGTGCCTACATGCTATGCAATCTAGCTTTAGCAGGCAATCAGAACGCCTCCATACAGCTGGGTACCCCGCGGGTGTCCTTGTTTCTGTAGCCGAGGGCACACTCAAGAACATTAAGGCTGAAACGTGGCAGTCAGAGAAAGCTGATAACAAGGAAGTAGCAGTGATTCCATATTTGCAAAATACATTCTGCCGTCTAAAAAAGATTGCCATTCGAATAAATGTCAAGTAGTCCTGTCTGCCCCTAACAAAATGAACCAGCCCATCAAAATGACTAATCCCTACCGCAAAAAGCCTGTAGTGTGTGAAAACATCATCAGACGCCCTTTGCAGAATGTGCGGTAGGAGTGGTATATGAAGTTCCGCTGTCATGCGGAAAGCAATATATCAGGCAGACCGGCCGATGTGTCAATGACCGCTTGAGAGGGCACGGACAAAACGTTAGCAACCACCAGGATGGCCATTGTCTGTCCACTGCCACAACTGTGGCTGCGTGCCACTGTTTGATTCATGCGTGGTGCAAGCTAAACAGAGAGAGCAGTCGGTAGGAGAGATTATGGAGGCAGAAATGATTGTGAGAGCAGGGTCGACGTGTGTAAGCGTGCCGTTGGCGACTTTCACAGATAAGGAGTAGGCTTTTCTTCGCATGGCTGCAACACGTGGGCAATGGCGGTAAGAGGGCAAAAAGTGTGGATGTGTCTTTCCAATAAAAACCAGTTGAAAGTAGCGCTCCTTGGTGTCAGTTCTCCTTCCTTGTCCTCGTCCGCATACGCTATGAATTGTTCTGCATTGCAACACCTACTCACCCAGGAATCCGTACTTGTAGCCACATTAGGAAGGAACCACAAACGTGCCTCAAGTTCGGCACATCCTTTTAACAATAAGCATGCTTTGGCATTCACTACATCAAAGACTAGTGCTTAGATGTCCTTGTAGATTTTTAGATGCAATGCATGTCATGCTCGCCCCTCTGTCCTTCCTGCGTCTGTGCGGCGGCGTCCGCACAGCTGCGCCTCTCCTCCTCTCCTATAGCGAACACTCTCTCCCAAACAGCTGCGGGTTGGCGCAGCGCGCTCTCACTCCATTGCTAGGCGCCGGTGGGCGGCGCTGCGCATGTGCAGTACTCTCTCTCTCCGCGCTCTCCTCTCCTTCGAGCGCTGTGAATGTAAAGCGGCATGCCGCGCTCCGGCGGTCTCAGTCGACGGTCGTCCATGCTACGCTTGCACTCTCTCGCAGTACTCGACGATTGCTTGATGCGACGGTATAAGCGTAATCAACACGACGGAAACGCCAATGGAACCCCCCAAGATGCGTTGCATCACACCAGGGTTCCCGTGAGGGGAGGTGGGCGTAATTTTTTTTTCAGCCCTACATTTTATGTCATTTTCACAAAGGTAACTGCTGTTTTCATACCGTTGACTTACAACAATAGAAAGCTGCTTTGTAATTTTTGTTAGCCAAGGGCGAGAATTAGACAGCACTTAGTTACAAATTTACATTTGCACACAATACTGATTGCAGACGTCAAACACAATGGCAAAGCACGAAAAATTGCTCCAGAACAGGCCCCAGAACCTCAAAATGGCGCCAATTTGAGCCAGATGGCGCATATTCCTCGTTGCAGGAAACACTCCCCAACAATACAAGATTCTTGTGTAATCCCTGCACTGTAGACTCCCACGCGAAACTTCACGGGGGTGGGAAAAACCTGCAACAATTACACAAGCATGCGTAGTGCTCAAAACTTCTTAGATTGTAAATACAGCATGCTGCAACAATCGGTGAGCCCCTTTATGAACATTTTTTATTTCTAGACTGAAAAATCTCTCTGACACTCTGACATTTTGCACACGTTTTAATTTACAATCTATTGCATTCAAGAACAACGGTAGCACGCGTACTGTTTCTTGTTTTGCTTTTTTTTTTTTAATGATTAAAACCCAGTTCTCGCCCAGGGGGGAAAAGATGGCGGGATAGATATTTCCCCTGTGCACATGCACGTAAAACACAAAAACTTATTCTGCACCTACAAATGAACAGGTTTTTTTTTTTACAAATAAAAAAACCTAGGACACAACTTTGCATGTGTTTTTGGCTACAGAAGAAACAGACCACAAAATGCGACGTTTGTGTAAAGTTTGAGCGCTCTCACGCACCACCTATCTGGCAGCCACAAGCCTTGCTATCTGGCAGCCACAAGCCTTGCTATCGCGCCATTCGCTTGACAGCTCCACACACGTACAGTTGTAATCTCCCATCTTGCACGCTGATAGCGCACGCTCGGGGCGATAGAACGATACACAGGAGAGGAACTCCGTTATCGTGGTCAAAACCGGATGCTAAACTCAAAAAAGTATAGTGTTATCCTCGCAGCGAAGCCATTTTAGGAAATTCGCACTAGAAAGCTCGAGCTGCGGCCATTTTCCGGGACACCTTGCGGCTCGTGAACGTGAGCGCGGCCAAAGATAGCTTTTGCTTTCGGTGCACGTGCAGTGATACCGCGCGCGGTAACGAGGTGGACAATGTTACTCCACCATGACCGACCAAGTACATGTCTGATAAATCACACAATGGCCCCCCTCAACAATTAAGCCACGGTCATGCGCGCGAAGAACGCGAGACGCAGTTCGACGTTCAGGTCAAACAATGGCCCCCCTCAACAATCAAGCCACGATCATGCCCACGAACAACGCGAGACAGGAGCATTTTTGGACGCTTCCTGTGCTTATCAGCGCTCTACTTACCTGACAGGACACATTTACAAGACCTCGGTGCCTTTCCAACGACGAGTAAACGGAAAAATCAACTCTGAAACGGTACTTCGCCGGCAACACGCCACCACTTAACATTTATTTTAAATGGCATCGAAAAACAAAATGCCTACTCACCCGATGTCACGTGATTGGCTACGATTGGCCAAACTATCTTGGCTTATCTGCAGTATGGTGGCTAGCCACCCCTCTAGCCACCATATCTCATCTGCTCGAAGCGGGACGTAACCACACGCGCGTATTTTGAAATTAGATTGCGCTTGATGCCTGAAAGCGAGAATAAATGTTTATTGAAGTCAAGAGGTGGGCTTGTATCGAAGCTTTAAGGAGGCGTACTTAGTCCAAGATGTTTTGCAGCTTCGGCCCGCCAGCCGAAGCTGGTCATCCAGGCCGGTGCTCGCAAAGGCGCTCTGCCGAAGCTCGGCAGTCCAAGGTTGCAGCTTGTCGGGATGCAGTGGTGATTGATCACACCCGCCAGCCATGTGGCGCAACTTTCTGGTTCGCCGCCAAATTCGCAAAGCGGGGAGTTCTGGCGGTTAAAATGGGGTGGAGCCGGATAGGATGGGGGAACGTATCTGTGGGAAGAGCGCGCGTAAGTGGCGTTCGGGCTTTCTTGGAAGAGATTTGTGTGGGGAGAGCAGGTGTCTGACGCGACAGTCTGTAGTGCTGTTCGTGTGATGTCTGGGGAAGAGGTGAAGGGATTCATCATTCATGCGCTCGGGTTCGGCTCTCGGCGCCCGCTCGGTGGGTCAATTCTCGAGCGATGGCGCCAGCCGTCTCGTTTCTTGGGATGCCGTGATGTGCCGAAGCCCATACAATCTCGATTAGCCTCTTCGGGGGCTGCTGCTGGATGATGTGGAGTGTTGTGTGCGGGTGTCCTCTAGGGAAATTACTTGCTCAGCAACGCGCAATAATAATCCCAATGACCCAGGAAACCTCGGCTACTGATGCAGGTTCTTGCATCTTTGGAACTCGCGACAAGGCCTGTTTCGAAGGTAGAGAACAAATAAAACGAACAAGAAACATGCTATCCACATCGCATAAATGACGGTAGCGGCAGCTGCATACTAAAGAGCATTCGCGTACACAGGATTTTGGTTCGAAAGGGGGAGGGAGGGGGGGGGGGGGCGCTTACAAAAAAAATTAAAAAAAGAGCAAACAAAAATTTGGAAACCTGAAATTTCAAAAATATGTCGCGATTAAGATACACATCTCAGGGCATAGTAGCCACCCTCTACATAACCCTCCAGTTGTTCTTTTTATCTTTATGTTTATAGGCAGTGGCTTTGAAATTGCCGTACCGTGATGGAAGTAACTTCGAAGTAGCGTAGCCATAACGCATTGCTTCTGACGGAAGGTGGATGACAGCCAATCTTTAGTTGATGAAACACATAGCCAATACCATCATCAATTCCACTCGTTAACATAAAGAGGAACAGATTCGATGCGTTGCAAAGGATAGCTTTGAAGGCGAGTGCGTACTGGGTCGTAATACCGAAGTGAAAAAAATGTCTAAACAATGTGGTGGTGAACAATCGCGGTGCTGGACTGCACCGAAACATCACTAGTGTTGCGTTGCACATGAACGACGTCAATACACAGAGTCAAATGCAGCAATAATCAGCGCAAACACAGATAGCAGCCTCGCTGAAACACCGGTTCACCCACGGCGCGATATCTACATGATTTTTTTTTTTATTACGGCATCTTTTTTGCCACGAACTGACGTACTCGTTATAAAATAAAGCAAAGCATGCATGCCTGCATACATACATACATACATACATACATACATACATACATACATACATACATACATACATACATACATACATACATACATAAATATAACAAATGTGGACACATGACATTGCAGAACTACCTGCATATGAACGGGGTTTTTTCTAAAAAAACGAGAACCAAATTGGTGTACAAAAATGTGGACAAGTGAATTCCTCATAAGGGAAGGGAGAGATTCTCTTTGCGCGTGGGTTCAAAGCGTGAACGCCACACAAAGGCAACGAGTACTCTATGCAGGGCTTGCACTTTATTCCTAGCCCAGTGGAAGAAAAGCGTTGCAAACGTGAGCACGGAAAAATTGCGCCAACCATACGTGCCTAAGCTATATGCTCATGTTGTCACTGATAGAACAGTGGTGGTTGTTCCTTTCTTTGTGGCACATGCCCAATGGGTGGCCAGAAATAGGGAGCATTGAGGGGCTAATGTGCCTGCTACAAAAAATTCCCAAAACTATGAATTGAAAACCTAAAAATAGTGCGTGCCGCGTGACACCTGAACGTGAAGGCACGTGAGTAGAACAATGAACAGTCCACACGAACCGCTCAGAACGCTGATCCTGTGAAAGCTGTGGCGCACGCCAGTTCGCTTGCTGACGTAATTCGCGCCGTAAGATGAAGAAATAAAAGCGAATAAACAGACACAAAGAAGGTGTAGCAGAAAAGCCGGTCGAAGAAATTTGCGTCAAAACGCAACGGAACGAAATGGAAGACTGACAAAAGAATGCGCGCCAATCCATTCTGTGAAGGTCGTTGGAAAGCGAAGCTGTAAACGACACAAACAACGATTACGCATGCTACGTCACTTTAATTCGCACACGTGCCTCTACAAAGAGTGAAACCAGAGACAGGTGAAATGCACTTAACCACACCCTTTATTACTTCAAAGAAATATGCTTAGCTAAGGTAAAATCAATGCATGATCCATGGATGATGGTTGGTTGAGTTGCATTGGTGAAGAACATGAGTGGAAACTCTTTATGAAATTAAACGAAGCTCAATCCTGGTATGGGAATGCCCCTACGCGCCAAATCCCCTCCCTTCCCCATCCACTGAGCAGTGGGAGCGCGCGCTGGGCAGCTCACGGTTCGAGGACCAAGAACGCCTCACCGCTCGGCCCAAGCTGCTGCGCTAGCTCGCGGCTATATGGACTACGAAAGCCACCCACATTTATGCGCAATAAATGTTTTCCAACCCCCCCCTCCCAAAAAAAGCCCAACCCCGGTGTTAGACGATCTCACTTCTCCGTCTCTGCCGCCGCCGACGGAGGCGACGAGGTCGGCGGAAGAGACGTAGAAGTGAGATACCATGCGTTCGTGTGAGCACTCTTTAATTTTAACTAACTCCTAGCGCATGCGGAAGGAGCGCGCATGTGCGCGGCCGCTACACGCACAGTGGCACGAGAGGTCGCGTGACGCTACCACATGACATTATGCGAGAACGCAGGGGTGAACCAGCCGATGTGCTCGGTGAGTGCAGCGTCTATCTCCCCCGATTACGCGTGCGCTCTTAGCTAAATCGGTAAGACAACAGGCTCTCGCTCCGTTTCTCTATTCGTTCCAGGCTCGATTCCTTGCGGCGCCAGCAGCTTCTTTTATTTGTTCGCGGGAGTTTTCTGTTGACACCAACGGTCGCGACAGAACCCTTGGGGGGGTAGAGGTAAAAAGCTACGCTTTAAAATACGATGTAGCAGTAAGGTAGGCATGTACTTAAGTACCCCGAGGAATGTTTACGTCCTTCTTGCGTTCGTTGCCGTGACCAATGAAATTGTTCACAAATATAGTTTAAGGATTTATGGCAGTAATAAATTTGCACGTGTTGCCTCTACTGCGACACGGTTTATGGCAAACGTCGCGTAAAAAAATATATTTTCTCATTCCTTGTTATATTTTCCTGAATGCAGCTTGTCGGCTTTCCTATCCGCTAAACTGCACTTAGGGTGGCGGCCTACGAATAGTATAACACGCCGTTGGTACTCTCATTATTATCGCACAGCAACGACTGTGATGAGATTGCCCACCGAGGGATCGAACGAGCCAAGCCGTAAGGCAAGGACGGCTCGCGCCGCGCGTACGCCAGGCATTCCAAAGGGAAGCGATAACTTTCATAGTACAGGGGTTTATAACGTGGACAACCACAATACCAAAAAAATTGGCTGGTGATTACGATACTCCCTAATGCGATATTTGGACGCAGCAGAAGTGCATTGAGGCAGCACTTACTCGTGGGTTTTCTCGACGGCAGAGATGATGAGCCTCTGCGTCGGCGGCGCGAAGTGCGTCTCAGGAAGGGACCGCGAACTGCGCCTCAAACGAACGCACATCATAGTCACGCGCACGCCCCCCTCACGTTTTCGCCACGCGTCGCGCCGTCGAGCGCTTCGTGCGGGCACAGCATACTGCCCCCTCCCCTCCTCCACCGTGCACTTTCGGAGAGCGCAGGCTGGCGCCGCCACGGCGAACCGCCCTCCCCTCCCAATTTCGCGACACTCTCCTCCTTTGATTTCTTTCACCGTTCACGTTTTCTTTCACTCCTCGATCTTGCCGTCGTTTACTCGGTTACGACGGCGACGCAGCTCAGCCCAGAGACAGCCGCCCAAGGGCTGCGCCCTAAAACAACGCTGCACTGTGCACATAGCCCCGCGGCAATCATCCGTCAGCGTCTACCCAGCCCGGCATTAGCGTTCCCGTCCGTATGCCGACGCGACGCTCGCTGAGATAACATAAAGGGGTTCACGTCGGCCGCAATGAATTGCAAGCTCGAACAGGAGGCATTGGCACTCGTCCGCGGACCTTAACGGCGCAAACCGGCCCAGCGCGGCCGCGGATCAACCCGACAAAAGGTAAGAAGCCCGTAGACTCACCGGATATTCAGCCAACGAACAAGGCTTCCGCAAATCAACATGGCGGGTGCCGTGACCCCACGCATGTAAGGAACAGCGCCAATGGGGCAACCCGCCGCGGTGGCTAAGGCGTTGCGCTGCTGAGCACGAGGTCGCGGGTTCGATTCCCGGCCGCGGCGGCCGCTTTTCTGATGGATAAATCAAATCCCCAATGGGGCAAAGGCCGTACCGAATGGTGCGCCAGCCGACGGTCGTTTCCCAGCACATCGCTCGCGCGCCTCTGATGAGGAGCGCGAGCAATCGGCAGTGAGCGCGACCAGGGCGGCGCTGCGAAGCGCGTCTGCGTCTCCGTGGCGTCGGCTTAGGGATTCTTCTTTTGTCGTCTACCTTACTCGGGCTAAGGTAGCTTACTCGGGCTAAGGAGCCACCTTACTCGGGCTCGCTCTCCTTGCTGCTTCTTTGCGCTCGGTTGACGTCTGATGCTTTCCCGCACCACATCCTGCGTGTGCGAATTTTTTTATCATAATAACATACTTAAAATCGGATACACCAGCTTAAGGCGTGAGTTGGATTATAGTTTTGGATACCGCTACGGAAGAAACATTGCCGGCGTCGCCCCATACCTTGCGAAGCCGATCCTGTGCGGAGCGCGAAGCGTCGGAGCCAGGCGTCAGCTTCTGTATTAAACAATCTTTCGAACAAAGGTAACAGCCAGCTTCTAGTAACCGACAACGAAAACGCAAGACCAAAACAAATTCCAGGCCTTCGGGGTTGTCGGTTTTGGCAGAAGGCGTTACGATTATCGGTAATCATTTGTAAGGTAAAACAGTTTTTGCAACCTTGCCGAACACTCGAAAGTATTGTATCACATCACTTTACGTTGCCAACTTGTCATGGCATAAAAGTATGCCGACATGCACTATGGCGCGCAAAAAAATGTAGGTTGAGTTCCAAATAACCTACTGTGTATATAGGCGTGTGCTCGTTTTATACCAGGCTTCTAACCAGTATGGAAGTTTATTTAGCAAAACGAGTCACGTCTACGGTAAAGATACAGTAACACAACATATATGTTTGATCAGACCTGGGGTGATATTTCAGTTTCATTTCTCACAGCTATCTCACCCAAATATTCAGATATGTGTTATAGGAAAACTGTACTCAAGAAGAAGAGGAGGAGAAAACTTTATTTAACAGTAAAGTTGAGCTGATTAGTGGCCGGGTCCTCACTCCAGGGGAAGAGAGTAAGAGTAATTTTCTTCAATTCATAGAACGCCATCCCAATCAGACCAGGACAGGCCAGGATTCGTTCTTTACCCCTGGAAGCGTTGGAAAACAATAGAACTGCTTGTAAATATTCATCGGTTTCTATTCTTGTAATATATGCACGTATACTATTGTTGCGTTCGTTAGCGAGTGTATTAAGCCTCCAACACCGTAATCATGTTATAATTGTTCTGGTTGAGAGTCAGTTCGTTATGATAACGATGGTTACAATAAAAATTCGGAGCAGAAAAGCCTACTTCTAGTACTCTGGACAACGTTAACGTTGTCTGGGCGCGATCGCGGTGGCGTAGCACAAACCTTCTCATTGTATTTGCATGTGAATAAGCAACGTACCTTGCGGATATGAGTCTTCTTGCACGCAGCCATAACGAAAGCCAATTTGTGAGGAAGGGAATGTAGGCCATACAGCCTAAACGAAATATCCACACTATCTTTGTGAGCCTGCCAAACACCCCGAAACCTACTAATAAGACCTTTTTGACGGGGCAGTAAAATTAATGCGTTGGGCACAGAAAAAAAAAACATTATTCTGATACCAGTTAACAACAACGAAAAAAAAATAGAAGACAGCCGCTTTATTTCCTGCTGTACGATGCGCATGTAGGGGCCCGCTGCTTGGTACGTAGCAATAGACATTGAGTCTTCATAACAGCATCTCAAAAATACTGAAGGAAGCCTGCGTATTTTGAATACTTATCGAGGATCTCTGAGGGCTCAACGCGTGAATAAGCTAGACAGGACAAGTAACACACGATCTTCTGACCGATGCTCTGAAGAAAGTTGTCCACTCTCTCCTCTTGTGTTACAAATTTGTGGGGGAGGCAGCTTGAAATTATTCAGATCTGTCAGAAGCTGGCACAAATAACTGAATTACTAAAAATGCGCTTGTTAATGCACTAGAGCATCAAAGTGGGCGATTTCTAGCACAGGCACTTCTGCCCCTCACAAGCGGAGTGTAGCCGACGACAGCGGCACGAGTCCTTAAGCCGACGTCAGAGCCAGAGGGCGCCACTCAAACATCTCACAGCCAATATGTAGCGTACCCCCACCCGCACCAAAGAGCGGGGGCGTCGTCAGCACCTCCGTGCCTGGAGGGGGGGGGGGGTTGCTTCCCCAGAAGCTCAAACTGATAGCGGGTTCAGAATGAGCTTTTTTCTGCTTCCATCAGGGAAAATGGAGCGACCCATAACTCAGATCAGTGAAAGCTACTAGGGGCGTTCGCTGAGATCGGACACGTTTTGCACCGCTCTGTCTTTCTCGCCCTGCGTGTTTACCGCAGGCACCCTGCCTGTTATGAACTGTTGTAATCGGTGACCAACCACCCCTGGTGCCGACTCATAAGGTTCGTCGTCCCCTGCATCTTTCTGCCGCTTCTCACGGCCGCTCGCCTTCTTCGGTCCAGCAAGTAGGCCTAGCACGCCGCCAAGAACGGCGGCGGCAGCGCGCTGCCGCTGCGCTGCTGCCCCGCACGTGGACCCAGCGGAGCAGTCAAGGCAGCTCCACCGTAGCGTCGAGCGCCCCTCTGCCGCCGCGTAGCCAGCCCTGCCTTGGCAACGATGTGAAAATGGACACACCAGAACCGCAAGTAAGTTCAGGTCTGGTCCCGCCATCCGACACTGTTAAAAGGCCGCCCGGGTCTACAAGCACAGCGGAAAATGCAAAGCAGGACCAGACAAAACGATCCCGCCCGTCGCCTTTATCAACAAGAGCTGCAATGCCACCTGAGGCATCATCGTATAAGGTGGTCATCAAGTCCCGCGCTTACTTCGACATGTCTACAATGCCCAGTCGGTTTATTCAAGCTGCAGTGGCCTGAACATGCCTGAACGTCCCATGCTTCCGTGGGTTTGCCGTGCACAAGCCCACTAATACGATTTCAGTGTGGGTTCCCTCCTTGGATTTGGCCTTCAAACTCCAGACCTTGAACAACATACAGGTCTCGCAGACAGACAGTGTACAGGTCCAGGCATACTTGGCCGCTGGAACTGACTTGAAGCACTACGTGATATCAGGCGTAGACTATGGTGAGACACCTGAACAGCTTCGTCAGGAGCTCTCCTGCTCCACTCACGAAGCTGTTGCCGTCCGGTATATGGGCACAAGTCGCACCTGCCTCGCCACCCTGCGAGGTCCGCCTTCTCCTCCAGACCGTATAGTGTACTATGGATGCATATTGCGCCCTCGGCCATTCAAGCCATCTGTTGTATACTGCTACTCGTGCTACAGGCAGGGGCACATGAAATCTTCCAGCCCTTATCCACCAAAAGACAACCCTGAGGAGGCCACAACGTCGCCGACTTTTCGATGCGGCCTCTGCAAATCGAACGACCACGAAATCACTTCCCGGAAGTGCCCTACTAAGCTGGAATCCAACAAGAAAGACCGCGAGCGCCGCTTGAAAGGAAGTGAAAGGCATGCCGAAGCTCCAGTGCTCGAAAAGGTGCCGATTTACAACCGATCAACCGATACGCTGCTTTGACACCTCTAGAGGAGGACTTCCCCGCAGCAGAACCTGAACCGTCAACAATGATGACGTACAGTTCGGCAGTCAAGATGTCACGTGCCAGACGTCGACGTTCGCCACCTGTGCAAAAGCAGCTACCAGTTCCTGATTAAATGAAGACTCCGAAATTGAAAGCAGGCTGGATACACTGGAAAAAGAAATTCAGCGGCTCAAAGAACGTCGTGCAACACTTCAGCGCCGGCGTGCGAGCACCCGCCGTACGGACACCCAAACCACGAACGTCTTTGTTCCTCCAGGTAATCAAGGGTGTACATTGAACACCATGTCTCCACGTGAATTGTTGTGTTTTGTCGTGCAACAACTCCAGACTCTCACCTCGGTTTTAATGGCTAACCTCCGCCAATGATGGTACCTGTGAATTCGGGCTCATCTGAGAATATACTGCGGCGGAACTGCAAGGCCATAACTGAAAAGGTCGGAGAACTTCGCCAACGCCTTCTGTGCGGTAAGCTACGGGCATGGGCGCTACTACTCCAGGAAAGTAATGGTCTCCCTTCCCTTTCTGGATTTGTGGCGTATTCGTCTCCATCCATCTTGGACCGCCGGAGTCTTAGGCCTATATAATGTTCCCCCAGGAAAGGTAGCCGTCTACGCCCGCTCCAGCTATCCTCAGACCCGCATCGACCTGACGCGATGGTGCAGCACTATGGCAAAAGGTCGTCGCTGTACTCGTTCGCTTCCCTCACACGGACGTAATCATAGTGTCGTACTATGCTCGCCCCTACAGTGGCCGTGCAGCCAGACTGAGCTTTGGCTGGGTATCACATCGACGTCAACGGCATCGCGGCTGCCCAATCTTGGTCGCGGGGAATTTCAACGCGCCCCACACTACATGGGGCTATGTCACCTCCAGTGCGCGTGGTAAATGTGTGTATGACACTTTTGTGGACGCTCAGTTTGTGCTACTAAATGACGTTTCAGTGCCCAGACGTCGGTGTGAACGTCCACGCGATACTCCTCGCTCGCCTGACTTTGCTTGGTGGTTAGGAATTGGCGCAGTGACCTGGATGTGTGAACCAGACTGCTGGGGCAGCGATCACCATCCTATTCATCTCGACCTTTCTCCCGGTCGTAGGGATCGTCTTCGAAGACTGTGTCGGGTGGTGGACTGGGACGTCTATCGATCGGCGTCAGCTACGATGGTCTCCAGCCCTTTACCTGACCCGTGTCCCAGGCTCCGTGCGGCTTTGGATGCAGCAACCCGCACTACCTGGGTGGAGGAATCCCGGCCGGCTCCAGACCTGCAACTCTGCCGTCTGTGGGCCGCCCGCCGCCAAGCTGAACTTGCTTCAGTGAGGAACCCAACGTCAATCAACGCTCGGCTGAAGCTTCAATGCCTCACAGCAGCAGCACGTCGACATGAACGACGACTGACGCGCGGCCGCTGGCTAGGCTGGTGCGCTTCGCTTGGCCCTTCGCCGTAGAATTCTTCAGTCTGGCGAACATTTCGAGCAATGGAACGTGGTCAACGCCCTCCAGATCCAGCGGCTAATGCACTACTAGCATCTGGGCAAGACCCATCCACTTTCGCCTATACAGCCGCAAGTAGCTTTTTTCCCGCTTTTTACGCCCCGTCAGCTCCCTTTACTGTGCAAAACTGCTTGCCGAATGGAGCCGGTTCGTTGCCTACAAGTGAAGACATAGCAGGGATTGAAGCTCCTTTCACAATGGCGGAACTCTTGGCCGCCATCGACCATGCCAAGCCCAGAACAGCACCGGGACCGGATGGCGTTCCTTACGAGCTCTTCAAGAACACTGAAGGTACCACCCTCGATGTATTACTTGAGGCTATAAACACAGCTTGGACTACAGCCATCATTCCAGATGGCTGTAGTCCGGATGGCTGTAGTCCGGATGGCTGCATGCTAGCGACACGCCTTTCGTGGTGGCTGGAGCGATATTCGTGGTACCACCCTGGTAAAATTGGATTCAGGCCACAATTGGGTGTTGAAGATGGACTCGAGCATTTCTCCTGTATGGTCCTTATAGGAGGTCGCTCTCGTTGGATTCGAACGGTCCTGGCGATGGATATCAAGAAAGCATACGACAACGTCAGCCGCGAAGCTATTGTTGCGATCCTTGAGTGGCTCAAACGTCCAAGTCGTGTATGCACATTTGTGAACGCCTTTTTTCGGAACCGCACCTTCTCTGTTCGCTTGGCCGGAAAAGCTACAGGCCATTACACCTCGTATCGGGGGGTTCCACAGGGCTCAGTGCTGGCGCAAATATTATTTAATATCGCCTTGCTTCCCTTAGCCTGGTAGTTGGCGGAAATTCCGGACGCAAAGTACAGAATGTACGCCGATGGCATTACCGTATGGTCTGTGCACCCTGACATCGATGTACAAGAAAGAGCACTACAAACGGCGTTAAACACAACCAACTCCTGGTGCGCCAAGGTAGGGCTTGAACTTTCAAAAGAAAAAACGGCATATATGTCAGTGGCTAATAACAACGGGCGCCGCCGACTTGGGAACCGGCCTGTCAGGTTGTTTATTGATCAGAAACCACTACAAAAAGTTTTAAGTCTATGGGTGCTTGGCCTCGACGTTGCCTCGTCAGGATCTGCGGCTTCACGGGTGAAGGGGTCATAGGAGAGTGCTGCACGCACAATCCACCTGATACGCAGA